>NC_088403.1:37518540-37866873 GCF_034236695.1 Oncorhynchus nerka
AATATAGGCTACTAATAAAATAATCAGTAGGCTAAAATAGATTTTTCTTCTACACAAGGATTTATTTCCAGTAACTGGTCTGAAAAACCTCCTTGCCCTCACTGGTTGGACCGTTCATGTGTTGGGCCATAATCCGGTGCACCCTGGTTCAGTCTAAATTGACTCCCCCATTGGTGTCCTTATGGGGTGGCCGCTCATAGGTATTGGAACTCAGCCGCTCGCACACCCACAATTTTCACAGGTACCAAACATTTGACAGAGATAAGGAGCTCCAAGGACTAACTGCAAATAAACACATTTGATGGAAATAAAATGAACGTCTACCACGTCAGTTAATGAATGTTCATGTGCACTTTAAACATCGCCATTCAGGATAGGAAGTTGGTCAATTAAATGCAACAATGTTGCAATAAACGGTAATGAAATGAAATTGTGAAACGCTCGTGATTACTGTAAGATTATATGCTATAAAGATTGAACAGAAATTAAGTTTAACTTCGGGGGTTAACATGAATGAACATTTATAATTGGGAAACAAAGCTCTATGAAATGGCAGGAGTTTGGAGAGCGCAATAGTGGTGAGGCTTGTCTAGATTTCTACATTTATTTATCAAATGTTTTTGGTAAATAAACAGCTTCTAGTACTGAGAAGACGGTAGTGAGTTGTGCAGTGCCTTTCCATACCTGTCAGCTCTTTCCTTGCTCCCAGCATGTGGTGGCGCTATCTCTATGTGAACGGCCAGGCCATAGAGGTTTGTTATCACGGTACACTAACACACACACCAGAGGGGAGATGGCGAGATGGGCATACTTTAGCTCCCAGGGAATTCACCTCACACACACACAGGGCCCAGAAATTACAACAAGGTTATCGCATAGTCATGTGATGCTATTTATGTGCTCTGCTGCATCTTCCCTTCAACCGCTTTTAGAAGTCAATGGGATATCGAAGGACTTTGTTATATATGGCACAGCTAAGTAGACCTATGTGAGACTTGCGTCGTTGGATTTACATAGAATTCCATGGCATTTATGATTTCAAGTTATTTCATCTACGAACCCCACCTTTCCATTTGAGTCATTGCGATGTAAATACATAATCAGTGAAAAGTACGCCTATAATGGAAGATAAACACAATCCAACCTAAGGTATTTGGAGAGAAGTTGCTTGGAAAGACCGAATGATTAATAAGGCCCTAAAACTACCACCTGGTCTTATTTTCTTTGCAGGGTCTGTGTTCTTCATGCCTCTGGGTGGGTTACATTCATCCAGGTATGCGTCCCAAATGGCATCCTATGCCTTATGTAGTGCACTACTTTTGAAAAGAGCCCAATGGGATCAGGTCAAAATTAGTGCACTATGTAGGGAATAGGGTGTTATTTGGGACACAACCCTCCTCCTGCTTTATAATCATCTCCCATACCCATAAATGCCATAGCTGATACTGCTACTAAACTGAGATAATGCATATGTAGAACTAAATATTCATGAGTAAATGTCTGGCCAAACTACTTTTCAGCCATAACATTGAAATGTAAGAGGTGGTTTGATTTTTATGTTATTGTGTTTGTTGATGGTGCTTTTACAGTTGGGAGCTTTTGCGGTGTGGTATCTGGTTCTGCATATCAAACATAGGGATGTTTTTTGAGGGTAGAATAAAATAGAATAGAATATCTAGGGCCCAGAAGCAGATGTGTAGATTCAGCCCCCCTTCTGGGTCTCTCCAGGATAGTGGGGTGGGGTTGCTAGTCAAATGCCCATCAGGGTGACATGTCAGTGGGGTGACTGAGTGACTGACAGCCCCTAGTGGCAAACCACCACCACCATCACACACACACACACCGTCTCCAGGGACGAACCAGATGGGGGCATCCCTAATTACTTGAGGCTCTTCAGGCTCAATCCAGAAACATGCCCCATTTCTGTCCCGTAGAAACAGTAGTTTAGCTGGGTTACAGATGTAGGATCTTAATTTGGACACTCGTTTGTTCCTGTGAATTTTCCTGCACGGCAAGAAATGCAAACTTCTAGTCTATTTTCAATTTCCACTTTGAAATTTCAGACTTGATTTGCCCTAACGAAAAATGTATCAACCCCTACAAAAATGTCCACTCATTATAATACACATAATAATGAACATTTCCTGTTGCTGCATGATTATTTCCCTGGTGTAGCAAACTGTCTCAAATTACTACATCTGTAGTAAAGGACTGTACTGTGTGCAGGTGTTTGTTCCAGCCCAGCTTTATGTAATACACCTGATTCCATCAATACACTAATCATGTCTTCGAATTGTCATGGTCGGTCTAGTTCATGGTCTTCAGTTTAGACCATATTTAATTGAATCAGGTGTGTTGTCATTGGGTTTCAATAGAAGTTCTCTCACACCGTTTCATTATTTCCTTGCCACCTGGTGACAACACAATATCTCTCCCTATTTCTGTGTCTGAATAACATGACTCTCTATGTTACCTCACATTCCCCCAGCTAGCCATCAATCTCTCAGAATAATTACTATACTATATCTATAAAAGCCCAGTCAATAGAAAATAAAAATCCTCCTCTCTTCTTATATTTGAATTATGCCATTTCTGAGCCTAGATAGGATATTGCAGACAGTGCTGAGACAAAAATTCTCATTTAGTGACACACTGAGGGAGTTCGGTGCTGTTGAATTGAAGTCATTGAATCAATCCTCTCCGACGTCGACATGAGCTGTGTTTCATGCTCTTAGTGTGTGTTGTTCATTGTCATACAGTCAGTTGTCAGACCCGTCATTGGGATGATTAGGAGAAAGGCTTTGTGGAGTGAAGCTCATCGTTATTCTGGGAGAAGAGAATGGCGGGCAGGGAGTGGGAGGATTAGCTGGCTGAGTGGTGAACTGACTGCCTGGAGGTTAGAATAGAGCTGTCGTTGTAACGATGTAAATGAACAAAACAAGAAACACGAACAGCACACCAACATGACACAGAAACAATGACAACTGGGGAAGAAATCAAAGGGGGTGACATATAGAAGGCAGGTAATCAAGGAGATGATGGAGTCCAGGTGAGTGTGATATTGTGTGTAATGATGGTGACAGGTGTGCGCCATAACAAGCAGCCTGGTGACCTAGAGGCCGGAGAGGGAGCACACGTGACTGTACCGGCTCCCCGACGCGTGGTTCCAGCCGCAAAACGCCGACCAAGATGACGATCCCGGGGATCAGGAGCGGACCGGTCACCTCTGCTAAGGCACGGGAACCTGTCGATCCAGCTGAGCCCCGGAAGCATGGCGACCTAGAGCGCCAGAGAGAGCACACGTGACAGTCGTTAACTGGGGTAACCAGTAACAAGTATTATAGGCATGGGATGGGACTGTTTTTTTGGTGTTGATGCAAGTAGATAATTGGGCAAATAGTTTATGAGGGTTTGTGTTTGTGAAAGATATATAATATTGCCCCTGGTATGTTAGAGTTTGTGAGTAAAAGAGGTAAAGAGAGATAGAGAGAGACCAATGGAGAAAGAGAGAGAGATACCTATCAACCAACTGTCTGACTGAGAGAGGTACAGCAAAAATTTGAGAAATGCAAAGAGAAAGAGATGGAGGGAGAATGTGAGCGTTCTTTATCATACAGCTGAGCCACAGTGAGAGGCCAGCTGAATGTGAGAGTGAGATTAAAAGAAGTCTGGTTTGGAGTCTGCATTCAATCACTGCAGTCCCTGAGTCCTCCTGATGAATGCTGATCAACCCTCCATGAAAGAAGTCATGGACTTGCACTACTCCCACACACAACCACACACACAGGCACATGCACGATCGAGCGCACTCGGACACACACTCCAACTACAAACACATCCCAACTAGGCCTGATTATAGGCTTTTGCTGCCACAGATCAATTGCATACCTAAGGGTGGCCTCTCTATCCTTCCCCCTGGCCCCGAGGGCTGAGACATGGTGTTTAGTTTCAGATGGAAACTGACGTTTCACAGTGATGTTTAAGGGATGAGCATTTGTAGATCCTCAGGGATTGGAAGATGTTCTTAATTGCAGTGGTGCTTTGTGTGTGTAAGTTTGTGTGTGGGCGGGCGGTGGGGGGGGGTTGTGTGCGTGTAGCGCTAGGGTGATCAGGGTCATTTGTTTTCCCGTCTTCCACCGTTTTAATTGATGAACATTCAGAATTAAAACGAATCATGATATTACAAGAATTCATTATTCTTAAAGACTAACACAGAGGAAAAGGTTGCCCCTCATGGGAAACCAGCATTCTCCATATGCAAGCTACTTCAAGGTCAAACGAGGAAAAAAGGCTACCATCATTATGAAAAGATACTTGCCTGGTAGATACTAATTCATTTAGATGTATTTTCATACAGAGCTGATAAATTCAATTATGTGTATACACCCTGTGTATTTAGTGTATAATAGGAGCAGAGATTTGCATTGTGATAAACAGCAATGTGTTTTAATTTGCGTGAACTATGCCTTGAAGCATATAGCTTATACTGCAGAAGATCGTCTTACTCACTACCTCTAGATGGCTGCGTTTAGACAGAAAGCCCAATTCTGATATTTATTCAATTTATTGGTCTTTGAACAATCACATCAGATCTTTTCACATCAGATATTTTTCAGAGCTGATCTGATTGGTCTAAATTAGTAAAAAATAATTGGGCTGCCTGTGTAAATGTAGCCAATGTTACTCAGACTGCAGGTCTACCAGTGTATGTGTCTGTCTGTCTGTCTGTCTGTCTGTCTGTCTGTCTGTCTGTCTGTCTGTCTGTCTGTCTGTCTGTCTGTCTGTCTGTCTGTCTGTCTGTCTGTCTGTCTGTCTGTCTGTCTGTCTGTCTGTCTGTCTGTCTGTCTGTCTGTCTGTCTGTCTGTCTGTCTGTCTGTCTGTCTGTCTGTCTGGCTCAGTTGGTAGAGCATGGAGCTTGCAACGCATGGATTGTGGTTTTGATGTCCAAATGTATGTATGCATGACTGTAAGTTGCATAAAAGTTTCAGCTAAATGGCATATACTATGTTATTGTTTGTGCAGTATTTTCAGGAGAGAGAAAATAAAATCACCTGGCTGGAGTCAGTCCAATAGCCAGTGAGGTGCTCCGCTGCTTCCCGCTCCAAACAACCACACAAGTCTCCAAAATAGATTGGACAGGCAGCACTTTTCCTTTTTATGATGACAAAGCTTGTAACAAGAGTTGTCTCAAGAACATTTCTGACTTCTGGTAGCATTGACAGAGAGCTAATATTTCTCCTCTTTACCCAGCACTTTAGAGGCCCAAGCTGCCACTCCCTGATATCTGTTTTCCAACAGCATGCAGAGTCTATGGCTGTATTTTGTCAGCCCCATACTGTATACAGCTGATGTACTCTTTCATGCTGGGTGGGCAGTAAGTGTAGTGTGTGTGTGTGTTTGTGTGCCTGCCTGCGTTGGCTCATGCGTTCATGCCGATGTATATGTGTCTGTGTGTGTGTACATAACATGCACATTTGTGTGTCAGGATGAGACCAATGGGCGGTGTGCCGCTCTCCTACCTAGAGGTGTGCTGTGTAGAGAAGCTGTGCTGACTCTGTGCTGGCTCTTACAGACCCTTATTAAGCCAGGCCCGAGGGCAGGGAGGATCATCAAGGTTTCACTAATTTACAGTTTGAATCCAAATTAGATTTCAGACAACTCAGCTTGTTGTTGGCTCTGTATCTATGGCTCTCTGTGAACAGCTGTACGCTACTGTAGTTTATTAAAACAGTCAGACCTCTGTCTGTGTGTGTGAGAGAGAGAGAGAGAGAGAGAGAGAGAGAGAACATGGCTGCATCTGACTGTGTGTTGCTTTGTTGGTGTTTTTCAGAGGGATTTTGGCAGGAATGCGTATGAGTGTGTGAGCATAGATATTTGCCTCCTCCGCTCTCTGGCTGAGTGGTGATGAGGTGATGGAGTCGAACATTATGCACATCAGGGGTAAAAATGCAGAATTTGAACAAAAAATCGTCGGATATATATATACTCTGGCTGGATTCCAATAGACATCACTTTGCAAGCCAGCATAATGTGACATGAAGGCCTGATGTGGCCTGTAAACTGTGAGTTTCAGGCAACTGTAATAAGGTAAAACTAGGCCCTCAATATAAGGCATAATGAAATAAGAGTTGTATTGTGTTAAATAATGTAAGTTTAATGATAACATATTCGCTTAGGACCTCACTTGGTGAAGGCCACAGGACTGAAAATGGATGAATGCAACAACCATTTCTCTGTCACTAACAAATGCGTTCATCAGTGGTACCTCTACAATTCACTCAAATAAGCAAATAAGCAAACCAGGCTTTAGACTAAGCAGTGTGTTAATTTAACAATAACAAGTGTGGACCTGTATAGACACTGGACCAGTGTTAAATGTAACACTCCCAGTGTTGATTTAAAACTGGAGAATTTGCTGTGTATTTTTGCCATGAATTTTGTGATTGAACATTTTTTTCTGTGATTTTATTGAGTAGAGAGTTGGAGAATAGAAGTGAGTACACATGAACCAGCAGTGTATTGTATGGTACACAGCAAATTGGAAAGTTTTATCTATTGATTTTTCAGTGTAACATTTCTAGTGTTGATTCAGGGGTTAACCTTTTCACGTGTGAGTTCCAAATATCTCTAATGGTCACCCCAGTGTGAGTTTTTTTACGCACGTGATGTCAGAATGCACTCACAGTTCCAAAATGTGATTGTTACGCAACCAGACAGTTAATTTCCCTCAAACCAAGGCACGCTGCCTGCTAATTATATATAGGCTATGTTTCAACTTGTCCATTTCTAATTATTTTCTAACAAGTTTTATTTTCTCCTCATTAATTCACATAGAAGTCGTCCATTTCAATGTTGCGGACACGGATGAGCTGGATAAACTTCTCTCTTCGACGAGAGCCAAAGCACTTCCCCAGTGTTTCCCCAGTTCAAGTATGCAGACAGCTCCAGTCAGTACAGAACTTGCACAAACTTTTCCCCCGTGGCTCATATTCCAGCCTGCTCCTGCATTGCCTACATTGTTGTTTTCCTTACTTATAATAATTTGGACATGTATGCGTTCCTATCAAGTAGATGCCTTATTAAGTTATCATTATAGTTTCTGTGTATCGTGTTGTCGTTTCTACTGTAGCACACTATATGTATGTATGGAGCATAATGTATTTACTGTTTTATTCACATGTTTTCAAGTACTGAAGACACATCATGCATTCCGATTCTTGTATAGATTGTAATGAACACATATGATGTGTGTAAAATACTTTTTGGAAGGTTGTACTGATTATGATGAGCTAATGCTAAGCTAAATGCCAGCTATGTGTGGCACCATGTTTGTTGACATCATACAATGCATTCTGGCATGTAAATGTCTGTCAGACCAAAGATGTTATAACAAAACAAGGTGAAGGGATGGTTCACTTGACTGGCCTAGGTTGTAATTACCAGTGATGCCAGCTCGTACCCTCCTTTCCAGGGTTTTTAATTGAATTTAGCTTATAAACTTCTCATATGTTTGCCCCCATTATTGATAAATCCCCCTTCATAGTAATATTCCCTGCATCATATCCCACCACTATATACCTTCACCCCATTTCTACCCCCCATGGACTTGAAATCCCCCACAAATTAAACGAAACCCCCACCAACCCCTCTAAAATAGTCTCACCCAAATCTGGAATCCCTGATTAGCTTTTACGCTACGGTTACATTTACATTTACATTTAAGTCATTTAGCAGACGCTCTTATCCAGAGCGACTTACAAATTGGTGCGTTCACCTTAAGACATCCAGTGGAACAGCCACTTTACAATAGTGCATCTAAATCTTTTAAGGGGGGGGGGGGGTGAGAAGGATTACTTTATCCTATCCTAGGTATTCCTGAAAGAGGTGGGGTTTCAGGTGTCTCCGGAAGGTGGTGATTGACTCCGCTGTCCTGGCGTCGTGAGGGAGTTTGTTCCACCATTGGGGGCCAGAGCAGCGAACAGTTTTGACTGGGCTGCGCGGGAACTGTACTTCCTCAGTGGTAGGGAGGCGAGCAGGCCAGAGGTGGATGAACGCAGTGCCCTTGTTTGGGTGTAGGGCCTGATCAGAGCCTGGAGGTACTGAGGTGCCGTTCCCCTCACAGCTCCGTAGGCAAGCACCATGGTCTTGTAGCGGATGCGAGCTTCAACTGGAAGCCAGTGGAGAGAGCGGAGGAGCGGGGTGACGTGAGAGAACTTGGGAAGGTTGAACACCAGACGGGCTGCGGCGTTCTGGATGAGTTGTAGGGGTTTAATGGCACATTATTAGTATGTTATTATGCTAGGCAGTAGGCTTGTATTTGGGGTGAAGAGCTGTGAGGTGATAACATTTGATTTACTTTGTGATTTGTCAAAGACCGTAAACGATTTGTCAAGTCATGTGTTCTGGATCGTATATACACTGTAACAAGTACATCAAAGATTTGTAATATGCTGAAAAGTGGCCAAATTAAGTTATTTTTTGGGGGGGGGGAATGGGCACAGCCATCTTTGACGTTGACTTTGTTTATTTGCATTTTATAGTGAATGGCATTCTGGGATTAGGTAGTTTTCGCATAAACAAACATGGCTGCCATCGTAAAGAATTTAGCTGCTGTTATCTTAACTGACACACATCTCTTTTCTAAACGATATTACATTTCTTCCTTGTGCTCACCAAAGATGAGGTGCATTGTAAACAGGTCTAGCTATTAGGTCGCTAACTTATTCTTTGTTTTTGTTGTTGTAAGCGCAACCTGTTATTTAGACTGGTTTAAGGAATGAGTTTGGCTGTGGATGTGTTCCATGTGATGCTTGGATGATGAAGTTCGCATTTATCTTTAACAATAAAAGGGTACATTGTGGAATAAAGTTAAATAAAGACCTTTATTTACCATCAGTACAAAACATTGTTTAGATGCTTTTCAGACAACAATGCTGTTTCGACACATTTTTTGCATCATTCATTCTGTTGCTACTGTTCATATTGGCGATGGTACGCTGCAGGGATCACTCAACTATGATCACTGTACAGCACTTTGAGATATCAGCTGATGTACGAAGGGCTATATAAATACATTTGATTTGATTTGATCACAAATATGTGATCGAATGCGGTAAAGGGTTAAATTGACTTAAAAGAACCCCAGCAAACATGCCCACATTGGCCGATGCACCTTTGCTATTTAATAGGAATTTATTTATTTTTTATTGATTTATTACAATTGGATTCAATGTATAAATTGCCAAATTTTTATAAAGGCACTTAGGGAACATGACACATTGTATCAGAAAGACAAACAAGTTGTTACTATCATACATATATATGTTTTGAACAAAAGAAATGCAAGTTTCTCATATGTCACATGCACTTATTTAAGTATTTTTAATAACCTTTTACTACATCAGTCACACGGAGTGATTCTTGGTTTTCTTTAACACACATGGTTATGGGCTTAAAAAAATAAGAGACCTGTACCATGTCAGATATAGAGTTGAAATGTATGTAATTTTGAGTTTGCATCCCAATATTACAGTTTTATACATCACAGAAGACTAAACATAGAAAGACATAGAAATTCCGTATTTTCGTCACATTATGAAAAATATTAATAGCATTCCACCCGTGAGGTCAAAAAGGGCGCTTTTGATAGTTGACTGCAGGAAAGGGCTACAGACTTCATCATTAACAAAAATAACTGTGTGCAAACCACACATCCAAATATTATAACAAGCCAACACCTCTAGCTGGGCTTGGTGTGGGCTAGCCCCTGTTGGGCTGGTATGGGATAGCATTTGTTGGGCTGTTGTAGGCTGGCCTGTGTTAGGCTGGTGTGGGATTGATGTGGGCTAGCCTGTGTTCAGCTTGTTGTGGGCTAGCCCATGTCGGGCTGGTGTGGGCTAGTCCATGCTCGGCTGGCCCGTGTTGGGCTGGTGTGGGCTTGGATTGGGCTAGACCGTGTTGGGTTTGGTGAGGGCCGGCCCGTATTGGGCTGGTGTGGTTCAGCCTGTGTTAATCTGGTGTAGGCTAGCCCGTGTTGGGCTGGTGTGGGCTTGGTGTGGGCTAGCCTGTGTTGGGCTGGTGTCGGCTAGCACATTTGGCTGATATGGGATCGGTGCACAGCAAATGCTCCAGTGTTAAATCTACACTGAGAGTCTTACATTGAACACTGGTCCAGGGCAATTTCACGGAAATTGAATTATGCTTTGACTTATAGAACCTATATAGAACACTTCAAATCTGAATTAGCTTATTTATTGTATTTTTATTCTTTCAAATAGTGCCTGAGCATTAGTGTTTACCTCAGTGTTTAACCTTGACATCAAACAAATTGTATTTGTCACATGTGCCGAATACAACAGGTGTAGACCTTACAGTCAAATGCTTACTTAAAAGCCCTTAACCAACAATGCAGTTAAGAACAAAAATAAATAAAAGTAACAAATAATTAAAGAGCAGCAGTAAAATAACAATAGCGAGGCTATATACAGGGGGTACCAGTACAGAGTCAATGCACTCTTCATGACTGTCTTGGTGTGCTTGGACCATGTTAATATCTTGGTGACGTGGATACCAAGGAACTTGAAGCTCTCAACCTACTCCACTACAGCCCTGTCGATGAAAATGGGGGAGTGCTCGGCCCTCCTTTTCCTGTAGTCCACAATCATCTCCTTTGTCATGATCATGTTGAGGGAGAGGCTGTTGTCCTGGCACCACACGGCCAGGTCTCTGACCTCCTTATAGGCTGTCTCTTAGTTGTAGGTAATCAGGCCTAACACTGTTGTGTCATCGGCAAACTTAATGGTGGTGTTGGAGTCGTGCCTATCCGTACAGTCATGAGTGAACAGGGAGTACAGGAGGGGACTGAGCACGCACCCTTGAGGGCCCCCCGTGTTGAGGATCAGCGTGGCGAATGTGTTGTTTCCTACCCTTACCACCTGGGGGCGGCCCGTCAGGAACTCCAGGATCCAGTTGCAGAGGGAGGTGTTTAGTCCCAGGGTCCTTAGCTTAATGATGAGTTTTGAGGGCACTATGGTGTTGAAAGCTGAGTTATAGTCAATGAATAGCATTCTCACATAAGTGTTTCTTTTGTCCAGGTGTGAAAGGGCAGCGTGGAATGCAATAGAGTGCAATTGCATCATATTCCAGTCTGAGCTAGTAAAATAGTCCTGTAGCTTAGCATCTACTTCATCTGACCACTTTGTTATTGACCGAGTCACTGGTGCTTCCTGCTTTAATATTTCTTGTAAAGTGGAATCAGGAGCATAGAATTATTGTCAAATTTGCCAAAAGGAGAGCGAGGGAAATCTTTGAACGTGTCTCTGTGTGTGGAGTAAAGGTGGTCTAGAGTTTCCCCCTGGTTGCACATTTAACATGTTGGTAGAAATGAGGTAAAACTGATTTAAGTTTCCCTGCATTAAAGTCCCCGGCCACTAGGAGCGCCACCTCTAGATGAGCATTTTCCTGTTTGCTTATGGCCGTATACAGCTCATTGTGTGTGGTCTTAACATTAGGAGTTTGAGTAATCTGATCAATTTAAAAAGATAGGTGTGAGAATGTTTTAAACCGTACCTATATGGGAAAATTTGTGCATGTCTATACTATTTTCTTAATAATCTTACATATACAGTACTGACATAGTTGATATCCTTGCCATGATTTCTGTCTTTCAAATAAGTATTTTCTGTAATTTTATTGAGTAGAGAGTAGGAGAATAGAAGGGAGTATGAGTGAATAGGCAGTGTATTGTATGGTACACAGCATATTGGCCAGTTTTACCTAGTGTTGTTTTTTCAGTTTAACATTTTTAGTGTTGATTCAGGAGTTAGATTAATTTAACACAAAGTGATGTAAAAGAGTTGAGTGTGATTGTATTCGACGTATGTGGCAAATAAAACAAAAGGTGTAGACTTTACCATGAAATGCTTATGAGCCCTTTCCCAGCATTTGCAGACAATCACAATCAATAATCAAATCCCCAGTATGCTCTATTGCATGTTGATTTTCACAACTGTTTGTTTTTCATGTACATTAATTGGTTGATTAGTGTTATGCTACACAAAAATAAATAAAATGCACTTTTCCAATCTGTTAGTAGTTGGATTTATTGTATCCCTTACTGAGATGGTTGTTCTAGTTTAGAGGATTTAGGTAGTCTCACTAATCAATATTTCTTATCCTGGCAGTCATTCTGAATGCAGGTTGCAGGTGATTAAAATAAAAAATGGTTGGATATTCTCTCTCTGGCTGGATTCCAATTGGATTACACTTTACAAGCCAGCATAATTTGACTTGCGTTCCGCATTGTGGCCTATAAACCAGGAGTTTCAATAGGCCCTCAAAGAAAGGCCTTATGATATATGTTATATATTTTCATGAAGAGTAACATTTTAAAGGTTAATTAGGCTGGTGGAACTGTACATATAGGGTTCTAGGGAGAACCCTTCAAAGATATAAGGGTTCTTAGTAGGACCGTTCATAGAGGGTTCTAGGAGGAACCCTTCAAAGATAAAAATAGTTCTACCTAGAACTCTCTAAAATGGTGCCGAATTGGATAGCCGGAGTTTTGTAACCTCCGACCCAACTTTGCTATTTTGTATTTAGTTTTACTGTATTTTCTTTAAATGTATCTGCTATCATTTCTTACAACCAACAATCATTTTTGAACATCAGATCTGCAGTTACTTACCTCAATTCCAGCTTTAACTTCGATTTAGCCTCATCTAGCCTGGGCTCTTTCTGTAATTCCGACCTAATTTTTGGCCTTACAGAGGCAAGAGAGGGGGGATCCTGTGAGATTAAGGCAAAGGGAAAACCGGTAATGATGTTACGTTTGATGCCGGAGCTCTGAGGCATGTGTCAAAATTGCTAAGCAGTGTACCTTGAAGTAGTGTGCCGATGCCTGTATCACGTTATCAGAAGCATGTGATCAATGACATCCAAAGCTTTGTTTCGTCAAACAACCTCCTGATTGGTTTGGTAGAAGCAGGTTCCACTAGTGTACACTGTGTTGATCAAAGCCTTGAGTATTGAACCTATTTTCGACACAGTTGGCTCACTTGATAGTAAGATGGATGACCTCCGATCGCGGATTTCCTACCAATGGGACTCCCGAAACTGCAATATTCTCTACTTTTCTGAAACTTGATGGATTCTCCAATCACCGTGCAGACAGGATAGTCAGGAAAGTCAACAGGAGAAGGGGTTTGCCTCTTCATTAACAACATCTGGTGTGCTGAATCGAGTGTGGTGGAAGTGTTGACTCATTGTTCACCCATCTTGGAACATCTGATGGTCAAATGCCGACCATTCTCCCAAATAAAGTGTAAGGCTCTGATTGTCCACCAGAGGTCACAATGTCCTTCTTCTTAGTTGTCCGTGGCTTCAATGCCTTGTCCTGTAGTCTTACGCAGAACTAACAGGATGGTGTATACTTTCACCCGTTCTGGAAGGCTGATCCTCTGAAGACAGCTAATCAGCTGTGCCGATGATCCCTAGTGGGTGATGAGAGTAGTGTAGTAGACGATGGTTTGAAGAGAGTAATAGGATGGTCCTACTTAAATTTACTTTCTTAGATACAGTACATAGAACAGCTACTCAGCTGTAACATTGATTGTGAGAGAGGCTACTTTGTTGTCTTCACCTTGTGTTGATTTCCAGGGTTGTAACCAATGGAGACCTACTCTGCAGCTTGAGTTCTTCTGGTCTGATATGTTAATTCTCAACTCATTCTTTATACACTCCGGTAAAAAAACGAGCATTCCCATCATGGTGACACGCTATTTGAGCTCCCTCGGGCATGGCTACTTACTGGGCAAAGTATCATCAAAACAACCCTGAGGCTACAGTTGAGGACAGGAACAAGTACAAGAAGTCCCACTCTGTCCTCCACAGAGTTATAAAACCAGCAAAAGGACAATATAGGAATAAGGTAGAATCCTATTACACAGGCTCCACGCCTGTTGCATGTGGCAGGGGCTACAGTCCACGGATTACAAAGGAAGACCCACCCTGACCAACAATACTTCTCTACCAGACAAACTCAATGCATGTTATGCACTCTTCAACAATAACAATGTCGTGCCGGGTGTGAGGGCCAAGAGGATTGGGTGATCTCGCTCTCCAAGGCCGACAATAAAGGTCTTCAATCAGGTCAACACCTGTAAGGCCGCGGGGCCCGACAGTATTCCATGGCGTGTTCTCAATTTTCAACCTGTCTCAGTCTGTAATCCCCACATGTTTTAAGATGACCACAATCATTCCTGTTCCCAGGAACTCTAGGGCTTCATCCCACAATGACTACTGCACTGTAGCAGTCAAATCTGTAAACATTAAGTTCTTTGAGAGGCTAGTTATGGCACATATCAACTAAATTATTCCAGTGACCTGGCAGTGTGATGCCGTAAACAACAACCTCTCCCTCAACATCAGTAAAACCAAAGAGCTGATTGTGGACTATAGGAAATGGCATCGGTGTCCAAATCACTAAGGACTTATAATGTTTCGCACAGTCGTGAAGAAGGCGCAACAGCAACTCTTTCCCCCCAGGAGGTTGAAAAGGTTTGTCATGTGCTCTCAAATCCTCAAAAGTTCTACAGTTGTACCATTGAGAACAACTTGACTGGCTGCACCACAGCTTAGTATGGCAATAGCACCCCCTTCGATCGCATGGCACTACAGAGGGTGGTGTGGACAGTGCTGTACGTTCCTCACACTGTCCATCTGCTCCGGTGGATTATTCAGGGTTCTGCTCCTGACCACTTTACAGCTCCCGACCACTGAACTCTTTAGTGGTGTGGCTTAGTTAATATGCAACGGACATGAAAAACCATTATCTCATTAGAAGATAAAATCACATTGCTATCTTTCCAAAAAACTTTCATACTTCATCATATATTTTATACCACATTTAGATATAAACTTGACAGATAGAATGCGTTTCCTTCCTAACTTACAGTATTTTCGTTATACAGTTTTTAATGACATCACAAAATGAAAAGCAAAATGACAGGATTAGATCCCCACGGACCATTCTTAACATTCCTATCTCATGAATATTGTTCCCAAAGTTAATTATTTTGCCGTTAGACTTTTTTGGTCAGCAAAATGTCTCTATAACAAAGGAATTCCTTTCCCAATACTGCAGGGCAGGAAAGACCCTTTTGCAGCACACAATTTATGACCGGGCGTTATGGTGTCAAAACCGGCACAACTCCCCTTTTCCTGTCATACATTTGCCAAGCTGATCTGGCACCTTTGATCCTCACCCAGGAGAGAGTCATGACAACACACACGCACACCCACTCAGATACAGTCATCATATACACTCTTGCTACTCTTTATCAAATATCCTGATGCCTAGTCACCTTACCATGTACATACTGTATCTACTTCTATCACTCCAGTATCCCTGCACATTGTAGATATGGTACTAGAACTGTCTGAACCTATGTATAGTATGCTTACATACTTTCTTGTGTTCTTCTTATTTTTATTTATTGTGTATTTTTGTTCTACCTTACGTCATATTTATTATTGATTACTGCATTGTTGGGTTTAGAGCTTGCAAGAAAGGCATTTCCTTGTGTGCATGTGACGTGCACCTTTAACTTCTGCCTAGAACCCTTCATGGAGAGTTTTAGGTAGAACGTTTTACAGTGTGTTCTATGAAGTACCCTACATAGAGGGTTCAAAGGTTTCCACCTAGCACCAAAAATGGTTCCCTTATGGGGACAAACTGAAAAACTCTATATGTTCTACTTAATACCTTTTTTCTAAGAGTACTGTATTCACACACCATCAACATGCTTATGTTTGGAGATTCATCAATCAAATTCTATTTATTGCCTGCATTTACCACAAAGTGCAACCTGTGCCTAAACTCCCTAAATAATTGAAATTGTGTCCAAGACAACAGAGGTAAGTAAAACAACTAACTCCATGGTTAGAATGAAACATAAAAAGGAATATGACTTGCAGTGCATACTGTCTAACTAGCAAGGCTACAGTTTTTGCCACACTTCCCTGAAGGACATTATGTATTTCGGTAAAATGTAGTCGAATGCGTGTGTGATGGATTTCTCATCACAGATATCGCCAAGACTTTGTAGAAGTTGCTTATCTTTGGCTGTACTGCATGAATGTGTTATGAATGTGTTCTGTTCTGCCCTGTCTTGTTGACCATTGACTGGGTCAGGGTGAGGAGGGTGCAGAGTAGTGCTGCTAGCCCTCTGTGATCTCTCATCTCTGGCTATATAGAGCCTGTACTTGCAGAAGCTGAGTCCTCTTCCCATACAGTAGAGATTGATAGTGAACGAAAGTCACTGGAGTGGCCTTATCTGCTCTGTAACACACTGCTATTTTGTTGCTGAGGGGCTCAGAGTAGAGGCTTTTTTTATAGGCATTGTAATTTTGGAGGGAAAATACTGTACTCCAGTGCATCGTTATCTAGTTTGAACTCTACTACAGTACCGCCTCGAGGGGCTACATGTGGCACAAGATGCCAAGAATGTAAGTGGTAATTAGCAAAATAATGTTTTTCATTCTCTTCGCTTCTGTTTTTTCCCCCAAGTCGAATCTGGAGTCGGAATTTACATTTGAATTTAATAGAATGGGAACTGGAAATACTGAAATGGGAATGTAAAAAATACAGAATACATAGAGTGAGTCCTCTACATGACTTCAGGCAGTTTTTGAAACCATGTAATTTTCTGTTCATTTATGACCTTGTTTACATTTTCCTGGCCGATTAAAAAAAACACATGAACCACTCAACTTATAATAGCAAAGCATTGATTAGTCAGATTCACACTTAAAGATGCTCACGGTGAATTTTTTTTGAAGTGCAGAAAAAAAAGTCTAGAGCATTTCTTCCTCACAAAAAATGGACGAGCAGACTTCTGAGACCGTAGGGGCCCAAAGGCGTTGACAGGAACGTAAAATCAATCACGCATTCCGTCCTTGTGTACTCGCTGCTGCGCCAGACGTTTGTCAAATGACACGGTACAAAAGAACAATCCTAATGTGTTTCTGGGATCGCTCAAAGAAATAACAAAGCACAGGAACATATGAATAATCTTGCTGTGTATTAAGTTGTATGCCTGGCCAAGTTAATCCATCTTAACTGTGGATGGAGGTTTCATTTCCCTGAAGGGCCAGACATATACATTTTAATCAGCTATCTCGCGTGCCAGGATGACAACAGGACAGAAAAATCATACATCAATCGGGCTAACATTAGTTTTGTTCAAGCCATTTTAACAATGTGTCTCAGTATATGTGACTAGCGGTGTCCATCCATTCTTGGGTGGATTATTCAGTCTCATAGAGAAGATTGTGTATTGGACACCATTCTTTTAATTCAAAGCCCTGAGATGGATGCAACACAAAATATATTCTTCACACCGACTGCAGTGCTCAGTTCTTAATAATTAGGTGTAATTACCCATCACCAGCACACAGAGGAATCTGTTTGGAATGTAGATGACCCCTCATTAACAGTAAAACAGTGCAGTAAGACTGGAAAGGTACTCTGCCTAGCTAAAAGCAGCAGGAGATATTCATAAAAGTCACTCTTGCTCTTTGTGCCTCTATGACACAATGTTCTCCAGCACCAAAGTGAACCACATGTTGTATATAATGAGACAGTGGTGGACATGGAAATGTTCTCATTTTCAGTGAACAAATAAATTATTATTTCACAGGGGGCTCTGACAGAGGGAGAGACAGTGAGTGGCTCCTTTGTAGAAGAGTGTAAAAATAAAAACTAACTCTGCTGCTGTGCCTGATGCAACGCACACATGCCAAGTCATTATCCTGCATCACCCGGAGAGGCAGGGAGGAAGAAGAGGAAGAGGAGGAGGGGTAGGAGCAGGGAGGGCATTAAGTGTAAAACGTGATGTGATGAAGATAAGGGAGAGAGGAAAGGAGATGTGCAGTGAGTTGAGGAGGTGAGTGAGTGAAGTGAGAGGCGATGAAGAGCAGAGGAAGATAAATGAGAAGAACAACGAAGGGAGGAGGAAGTTAAGTGAATTGTGCGATGAAGAGCATAAGAAGTCAAGTTAGAGAGGGAAAAGAAATAGGAGAAGGGAGTTAAGAGAAACCCGGGATGAAGAGCAGAGCAGAGGAAATGAAGGGAGAGAGGGAGAAGAAAGAGGAGGAAGTTAAGTGACACGTCTGATGAAGAACAGAGGAAGACAAGGGTGAGAGGGAGAATAAAGAGACAGGGAGGAGGAGGAAATTAAGTGAAACACCTGATGAAGAGCAGAGGAAGACAAGTGAGAGAGGCAGAAGAAAGAAGAGGGGGAGAAGGGGGAGGATGAAGGAAAATCATGAGCTCTCACATTGTTCCTTAGTCATAGGCCCCTGCTGGGAAGGACACAGTCAGAGATTAAAACCCCTTTTCGTACATTATGACATGGTGCAAAGGCAGCCGACATCACATCCCCATCAAAAGCAATCGCAACGCACACAAGACATCACAAGTTATAGCAAGGCATTACAGCCATGTGTTCTGTCTCTGCAGATCTGTATCCATTTATCACTAAAGACACAGGTAGGTGCTGATAAGTGCTGGCTGTATCTTTTCCTCCTGTCTTTACAAAGAGAGAACTACATTTGGCTCTTTTAATGTGGGAACTGCAAGTGTACAGTTACACTGTTAGATGTTTTTGTAATATTCAACAGTATGATACTGTATGAACTGAATACAGTAGATTACTGTAGAGTGCACAGTAAAATACTGTACATTTGTTTTACAGCCCACTAAGACCTTTCTGTAATTTTAACAGTAAAACACTTTGGAATGCACAGTAAAATAGCGTAAATGTGTTTACAATATTAATTATGTTGCAATTTGGGGAAATGTTTTGGACGGAGACAGTCTCTGGCTCATTAACATAATTTAAGGCATGCCTTGTAAGAGGCAATATTTGTTGCAACCGTGAGTGAGAATGTATTTTAGGATATCTAAAAACCTTGTCCTGAAACACTACAGTATCTTACTGGCCAATTGATGACAGTAATTTACAGTAATTCAAAATACAGTACCATACTGCATGTTTGAACTTCCAAAAACCTTTTGAGCACGATTGGGTGCATGGTATTGTTGTTTCCCACTCAATAACATGTTTTGAGGTGTGTTTTCTAAGAGGCTATATTTTTCGCACCTGTTAGTGAGAGTGCTGTACCATTTTAGATGATATGTGGTACTGGTTATCCAGCAATCACATTCATATAAAGAACAGATCAGTGGCAGCAAGTTGCAAACCGTTATTGGTAGAGAGGTTTAGAAGCCTAAGGCCTAAAGTGCAAGTGGTATAAATGCCAAATATCAGTTTGTATGCTGTAATATATAGGCCTAATTAAATATTCTCTATTAGCAATTGCCACTCAACAATAAAGTACTATATTGCTGTTTTTCTATATATTTACTGCAGTAAACTGAATATAATGCCGCATTGTGGAGAAATATTGTGGGAGGAGAAATAATCAGTGTCTCATTAACATTTTTTAAGGCGTGCCTGCCTTGTAAGCGGATATATTTGTTGCACCCGTTAGTGAGAGTTCTGTGCCAAATTAAGTGATACACTACATGGCAAGAACTATGTGGATATTTGCTTGTTGAATATCTCATTCCAAAATCATTTGCATTAATATGGCTTTGTTCCCTGTATTAGTATCAGGTGTTTGATGGGACTATGGTGTGATAAAAGTTTTTGCTAAATTAACTAAATATAAATTAACAATGGGGAAGTATTATTCCAATGAAATCTACCCTCAAAACAAGGCCAATAATAATAACCAGTGTTCTTTGCAGTTTATTTTGGCATGTTCATTTTCACATATACATACATTTAAATGTTGGTCATTTAGCAGACAGTCTTATCAGGAGTGATTTTACAGTCAGTGCATTCAACTAAGAAAGATAAACAACTAAATATCACAGTCATAGAAAGTTAAACGTTTCTGTAACATTTACTGAGAATGTTGTCGCTTTTCGGGGCGCTACATGCAAATGTATTTCTGTATTTAAAAATACTAAATGTTAATGTATTTCACTGAAAAACATTTC
Source organism: Oncorhynchus nerka (assembly GCF_034236695.1). NCBI lineage: Eukaryota > Metazoa > Chordata > Actinopteri > Salmoniformes > Salmonidae > Oncorhynchus > Oncorhynchus nerka. Next base: position 37,538,609 of record NC_088403.1, read on the forward strand.
AACATACAACTATTTTGTAGTTTATTTTTGAAATATTGATCTTTATGGTATTTTGTAATTGTGTTTTATAATATTTGCCCATCCCTGACTATCTGTTTAGCCACTGCATGGCTTCCTTCTTTCTACAGTGTGCACAGATCCATGCATAAATTGATTGGCTACTTCAAACATAGGGTTATGTAAACTACCTAGTTTCCTCTTTGTAACATGCTGTAACACAGTATGGGTTTGTTTACCTCTCTCCACCTTGACAGATGCACAGGCTAAAGCATATGCAAGTGAGCCATATCATGTACAAAGTGTTCACGCTGGTATATATATATGTATATATATATATATACCAGCGTGAACACTTTGTACATGATATGGCTCACTTGCATATAATTACAAACTGATATATATATATATATTTTTTTTTTAAATTGTTCATCCTGAAGATTTGGAAGTGAAAAACACATACACTGTACATCCTAGTGTGCGGTAAAGTAGTGTACACACAGACACACACAAACACTATATGCATTTAAAGTTGTAGGCGACCCCTATCGGCACACCGTTCCACTGCAAATAGGTCTCCACAGCATTCTAGCATCCTGGTCTTGATGGATCACTATTACCCTGAGAATGACCCGTTAGTTGAGTTAATTAATTTCTGTGGTGACTAAGGGCCAAATTAAATCACACCTCTGACCCTGTAGCCAATCACAGTTATCCCTTCCTGGCACTGTTAACCCTCGCCGGATGACACATGGGGCTCCTAACACAGACCAGGGTTAATGGGTGAGCAGCAAGGGGAGGGAGTCACACAGGAGTGTGTATATATACACTACCGTTCAAAAGTTTAGGGTCACTTAGAAATGTCCTTGTTTTTGAAATAAAAGCAACAAAAAAATTGCCCATTAAAATAACATCAAATTGATCAGAAATACAGCGTAGACATTGTTAATGTTGTAAATTACTATTGAAGCTGGAAACAGCTGATTATTAATGGAATATATACATAGGTGTACTGAGGACCATTATCAGCAACCATCACTCCTGTGTTCCAATGGCATGTTGCGTCAGCTAATCCAAGTTTATGATTTTAAAATTCTATAGGCTTTAGAAAACCCCTTTTCAGGTATGTTAGCACAGCTGGAAACTGTTGTTCTGATTAAAGAAGCAATAAAACGGGCCTTCTTTAGACTAGTTTAGTGTCAGGAGCATCAGCATTTGTCGGTTCGAGTACAGGCTAAAAATGTCTAGAAACAGACTTGTTCTGAAGATTAGGTACATGAGTTAATGGTTCCACTGAGTGTGCCTCAAGCACCACTTTTAGTGTGTAAGCAATTGTAAAAAAACAACAACTGTAAAGACCACTTCATTAATTCAGGATTCCTATTTGACTCAGCCATGCCTCCTTGCCCGTTCAACATATCCTAATCTCCCACCCCTTCTAATGCGACCAGCCCCGATGCGCCTCCGTCTTTGCGCCCTGCTCTACTACAAAGGTTCTCCCTGCAGACAAAGGAGTTCATTAAACTTGACCCCAAAAAGACCCTTTCTTTTTTTAGGAAGTATGCGAGGCACAGACGTTCGCTTTGCCTAGCGGGGTTCTGCTTGGAACAAACAAAACCTTGTATGCGGACGCATTTAGGGTATAACTAGCCCCTCAAAGAAAGGCCTTATGGTATACTGTATGTAATGGATTGGCATAAAGAGTTAAATGTTGTTAATAATGTTGGTAGAACTGTTCATAGAGGGTTCTAGGAAGAACCTTTAGAGGATGAAAGTGTACTTGGTGGAACCCTTCATAGAAGGTTCTTGGAAGAACCATATACAGAACTCTAAAGGTTATAGTTAGAACCCTCTGCAAAGGTTTCTACTTAGCACCAAAAAGGGTTCTCCTAAGGGGACAAACTGAAGAACCCTATATGGTTCTACTTAGCACCTTTTTTCCCAAGAGAGTATGTTCTGCCACTCTGACAATGTATTTTCTATGTGATGCCACTTCCAGGTCAACTGGCGGCAGGGACATGTGAGATTGTGATGCTGGACAGGGACAGCAGTCAGCCCAGACGGACCATCGCCAGACAGACTGCACGGTGCGCCTGTAAGAAGGGACAGATCGCTGGGACGACAAGAGCCATGCCAGCCTGTGTGGACGGTAAGAGCTTTTTACATACTTTAGAACAAGTCTGGAGTGATCCCTTTACAGTATGTGGTCAAGTATTTGGAAAATGTTGTGGAAATTCAGTACTAAGAGAGATTTGATAATTTCTTCAAACAACCATCTTTATTTAATATTGATTAATAATTGCAATAATGAGGCTGGTCGACCCCACACCCTTGAGTGTTGGACCGAGTAACCTAACCTTTACACAAATGCAGAGTACTATATAAAGCTGACACTAAAAATGCTTAGTCATGATTGGTTCCACCCATCCCATGATGCAGGCATCATAAGCCACTCTGGGTTCATCCTGTCGTTATCTGCAAGTGGGTTGTTGTCTTAACCCCACCCTGGCTTAGTTTCTCTGATGCAAGAATGATTTTAGACAATGAGGGATTGTTCTACTCCCAAGCCAACCCTTAGTTAAACACATTCTTGTCTATGTAATGCAGTCTTTAACTCATTTGTCAGCTCAAGCCATCTCTGGTGACTGACTATACACCCAGATTAGCTGCAGAGAACTAGAGTGGAGACAATAAAAACACAGACACTAGTAGGACATAAATGTCTTGCTATTAGTTAAAAATGAATAATATCAAATAAATCTGGTAAATATGTAATTTTTCCCTCACAATATACAGGTGGTGTGTAGACCAGAGTTGGACATATTAGCCACTGAAATAAGCTTATGCTATCACCGATACTGAAGATACATTGCAGATTCAAACATTCAAACTAACCAGTACATTTTGCAAGCATATAGTAAGGGTTGTGATTGCATTGTTTTTGTCAGAAAGACTGCTGGAAGAGCTCAGTGATGTCATGTCAGTGAATCATTTCTTATACCTTATGCTTCACATTATCTGATGCTTTGGCATGGATACGTCCGTGAAATCTCTCTTATGTTCTTGTCGTTATCAAGTTACCTTTGACGTTCCTACTGTCAGCAGTGTCAGTATGCCGTGAATGTAACACATTTTTCCTATTCCCCCCAAGCCAATGCCTCTGCTATTTCTCTGATGGCCTCAGTGTGTGTGTGTGTGTGTGTGTGTGTCTAATAGTGAGTAGAAGGACTGACATCATGACATGTAATCCCCCACCACATACACCTCACCCCGAGCGCACTGCGTCGACACAGGGGTTTGAAATTTGTGTCATGGCCTTTGTGTCTGGTTCCGCTCTGTCCCCTAAAACCAGTGTTATTTGTTCTGTTTCTTCCTGGATCACACACAAGGAGTAGCCAGTCCACTGGAAGAGAATACTTTTTTTTTTTAATTACTGAAATCTAATTTGTTTATCTTATTGAGTTCTCAAAGTCTGGGCCAGTATGGTAATTTCCCACATTTAAATTGATACAATCTGAGTCTTTCCCGTCCAACACAATCCCTGTCCTTAATGTGTCAAGTCTCAATCTCTACTCCTGACGGTCACCTCTCGAGAAGGATAATCCAAATGAGACCCATCACAACCAATGCAGCCGAATTCTGGAATTGAATCCTGATAGAAATTCTGCAAGATGATCTATCCAATGAGTCAGCTGCAACATACTGAATCCTCAGAATAATATATTATCTGTTTACTCTCTGTATTGCCATTACAAAATAGTTATTCTGTTGGTTGAGTGCTACACATCTCGGAAGCAGTTTGTTCAAGTGGAGGACAGGATACATTTAATCTTCCCAACTGCCCAGTTTTATAAGTCCTATCATTCCACCCGGTCCGCAAGGAGACAACAAACACCGACAATAAAATCCTCTTCAGACACAATCTCAATTCCATGTCAAAATATTCCTCTCAGCACAATTGATCCAGATTCACAGGGGGCCGATGTGATGTTTTTAATGTGTTGCATAAATACAGACTCCCCTTATGTCATTTTACTCTCCTGATCCCTTTATTTACTTGTAACAATGTAAGAGTCTATCTATTGATATCCATCAAGGCAGGTGAAAAAGAGAGCAAGGCTTCTTTTGCCCGAGCAGTGTGGGGTTGGAGTGGACGGGCCCCTACACTGATTAAGAGGAGAGCTCGTTGAGGGGCTGAGGACAGAAATATTGTACCCTCTCCTCGGTTGGTCCGAGAGAGGAGAGGCCGATGAGGGTGTTTGTATGAATGTACTAGGCTCTAAATTACAAAATAATCATTGGAAGCACAACATCAAATTTAGGAGCACCAGAAAATAAGATTTTAAAATCAATTGAGATATAGCCTATATGAATTTGAATGAGATATATGTTGTACCCTGTAAATACATTTGTTCATTATTATAAAAAGTTAAAATGTTGATACGAATAACTGTCATTTAAATTTGTATTTATTTATGTTTATTTCACCTTTATTTAACCAGGTAGGCAAGTTGAGAACAAGTTCTCATTTACAATTGCGACCTGGCCAAGATAAAGCAAAGCAGTTCGACACATACAACAACACAGAGTTACACATGGAGTAAAACAAACATACAGTCAGTAATACAGTAGAAACAAGTCTATATACGATGTGGGAAAATTAGGTGAGATAAGGGAGGTAAAGGCAAAAAAAGGCCATGGTGGCAAAGTAAATACAATATAGCAAGTAAAACACTGGAATGGTAGATTTGCAGTGGAAGAATGTGCAAAGTAGAAATAAAAATAATGGGGTGCAAAGGAGCAAAATAAATAAAATAAATACAGTAGGGAAAGAGGTAGTTGTTTGGGCTAAATTATAGATGGGCTAAGTACAGGTGCAGTAATCTGTGAGCTGCTCTGACAGCTGGTGCTTAAAGCTAGTGAGGGCGATAAGTGTTTCCAGTTTCAGATATTTTTGTAGTTTGTTCCAGTCATTGGCAGCAGAGAACTGGAAGGAGAGGCGGCCAAAGAAAGAATTGGTTTTGAGGGTGACCAGAGAGATATACCTGCTGGAGCGCGTGCTACAGGTGGGTGATGCTATGGTGACCAGCGAGCTGAGATAAGGGGGAACTTTACCTAGCAGGGTCTTGTAGATGACCTGGAGCCAGTGGGTTTGGCGACGAGTATGAAGCAAGGGCCAGCCAATGAGAGCGTACAGGTCGCAATGGTGGGTAGTATATGGGGCTTTGGTGACAAATCAGATGGCACTGTGATAGACTGCATCCAATTTGTTGAGTAGGGTATTGGAGGCTATTTTGTAAATGACATCGCCGAAGTCGAGGATTGGTAGGATGGTCAGGGTATGTTTGACAGCATGAGTGAAGGATGCTTCGTTGCGAAATTAAAATGTAATTTGTAGATTGAGGTTTTTAAAAGCACTATTTTCATATTGAGATACATTACATTGAAAATTGTACACTGGCTCTTTAAGAGTGTCATGTTTGTGATGATGACATGCAAGACATTCATTGTTATGATCATTGATTTCCTGAACAAGCTATCCCTATTCCTTTCTTTCTGTGCCCCAAAATATTTGGATATACTGGTAAGGTTACCAGCTTGTTAGCTAGCTAGCTAATTAGATAACGAGCATGACTGAACAACGTGTAAAACCAATGAGGCCCACGAGTAGTTTTAGAACTGCCTGCGTCATAGTTTTTGAATGTAAAATTACACGTTGTTCAGTCATGCTCGTGGGCCCCAACCTCTCACAGGAAGAAAAAAACATTGCTCTGGTAAAATGGGTCAGATCTTTTGAAGTGTTTGTGCTAGAAACACACCGTTCTCATTGTATTAATGATGCAAGCATGGCTCTAACGAATCTGCACTCGGGAAACAACGGTAGTGTGAAGCCTTATCGTTACAGCAATTATTATTTGAAGAATAATAATTGAATACTAAAAAATATATAATTTTCTTACCCAAATTAAAACTCCAGGTTGCACAGTGAAATATTTGGTTGCACTTTAAAGCTGTGTGTGTGTGTGTGTGTGTGTGTGTTTTGCATGTGTGTGTTGGCTATTGACACTGACAACACTACCCCTAATGGTGTGGGTTACACACTCAACATGACAAAGTGGGTCGGAGACAGTCTCCAATTGGCCTCTGGTGTCCCATGGGAAACTAAACCTATTGAAGTGTGACAGTACCATGTTTTGCCAAATAAATACCTCTGTTCCTGCTACTGCCACAGCCTTTTATCAAATTTGATGGTGTCTTGTGTTTATTAAATGGATCACAACAAACCAATAGATTTTGCTCACGATGAAAATAAATTGTGTGTCAAGCCAGTCCTCCATGAAAGCAATTCAGTTTGTCTTTCTCTTAGCAACGTACTGCTTCAACCCAATTCTCCTTGAATAGTTAACGAATGGCAGATTTCTGAGAGGGCCATCCCTATGGTTCAATTCTCATATGAAGACTTTTCTTACAAGCCCAAAATGGTTGATGGAGAAATGGGCTAGTGATTACAATGTTATGACAACGCTAGTGCTTAGAAATTTCTGTTATTTTCATGTTTTTCAACAACTAATTGACCAATGTCAGTTCAATAAAAAAAAATGTGTGAGCTCAATGTACACATTTCTCTGTTTTATGTAAGTCTGATCAAGCCCAAACTGTGCGATGTAGTAGGGAGTTGCGTTTCCAACAAGCCAATATTCTACATCGTTTAGCACAGAAGACGTGTTAATTAACTGCAATGACCATAATCCATTGCGCGCCTACTTGTCCGGTTTGTCTGGTTTATTTTACGCCTGCAAATGCCTGCTAGAAGAATGCGCGATTTAGAGGGATAGAGAGCAGTCTCTTTGTGAGATAACTCTACCTGAAAATACATGATCTAAGTGATTGATAGTTGGTATTCAGCAGTCTTAAAAGTATGTCTTATTTACTTTTTGACAGACAGCATAGGCAACAGCTCTATAGAGATGAGATGATGACTTGGAATTAAATAATCAAATAAAACAAATGTAATATACACAACAACTGAAATATTTCATTCAAGTAAAGTAACGTGAATAAATTATGGTTGATAAGGGATGAGCAGTAATGGGCAGTCACTACCATCATGGGACTTTTATTCATCGTTTTATTCTGTGTTGTTACAGCATTCAACCCGCATAATGCATGATGCATTTAATGTAAAAAAAAAAAAAAATAGTATCGAAACCAAAATCGAAAACCATAATAATTTTTTTAGAATTCAACCGAATCCGAACCAACCTAAAAAAAACGTTCAGCACAAGACAACCCTAAAAAAAATATTCAATTATTAACCATTGCATGGCAGTGGTATGTATTACAATACACTTATTATAAACATCTCTAAATGTAGTGTGATTATTGACATTTACCAATTAAAACAACCCAATCCAATACCATTGCAAAGCAAAAAACTGTGTGTTTTTTACTTTTACCATTGAAGACCATTAGAGACCATAACATTGAAACCATTAGAACTTATGTAGCCTAATATTGTGCTTGTTTACCAGGAATGGTCTAACTAATCTCTACCTTTTTTTGAAGGTAATAAACACACACAGAGTGGCTGTTTCCTGTACACAGATTAAGCCAAAGAGAAAGACAAACTGAATTGCTTTCATGGAGGACTGTATTGAATTGTGAGGATGACCACACTATTTATTTTCATCATTAGCAAAAGTTGTTAGTTTTCTTCGCAAAATGTATCCATTTAATCAACACAGGAGAACAGCAAAATGGATTAAAGGATGTGGCAGTGGTATGAACAGTGGTATTGCAGTAGTAGGAACAGTGGCATCTAGTGGGCAGAACCTGGTACTTTCACACTCATTCATAGTAAATAATGCAAGTGACTTCAATGGCTAATTTAAAAAAACATATTCCAGGTTCACGGGAAATGCATTACATAAGATGGAAATGCAATACTCCCTGTATTGCAGTGCTAGAGGTGTCACTACAGATCCGGATTCAATCCCGGGCCGCATCACAACAGGCCGTGATCAGGAGTCCCATAGGGCGGCGCACAATTGCCCCAGCGTCGTCCAGGTTAGGAGAGTGTTTGGACGGGAGGGCTTTACTTGGCTCATCGTGCTCTAGCAACTCCTTGTGGTAGGCCGGGCGCCTGGAGGCTGACCTCGGGTATCACGGGAACAGAGTTTCCTCTGACACATTGGTGAGGCTGGCGTCCGGGATAAGCGGATGGGTGTTAATGATGGGTGTTTGATGGGTCATGTATCGGAGGACGCATGACTTTTGCCTCCCGAGCCCATTGGGAGTTGCAGCAATGAGACAAGATCGAAATTGGGGAGAAAAAGGGGAGAAAAAAAGCAATAATCCAAGCCGCAGCATACCACCGGTCAGACATAAAGAAATTATACTGTATACTGGTTGTTGGGATGGGCTTTGAGCTGGGTGTGGGGTGTCCGTGGCTGGCTTTTGATACTTTTATTGGATTCCTCATGTCTTACTCATTGTTAGTAAGAAGTAGGGTCCAAATCGGATATTAGGTACTATATTTATTGACAATTAAACGAAACCAATTAATTAAAATGGCCTAAATAGCTTATTTTCCGAGAGATCAAATTGTATTTCAACAAAATAATATTTCAGGAATTCTAATTTTGAGATGGTGGGTGTCGAATTCTCTTTATTGTGCTTTTTGAGGTGGAACGACCCATAAGGGTTCAGTCACAGATTAGATGTACTGTACATTTGTATACAATGGCTCTCTGTATTGTATACCATTTGTTTTGCGCAGCAGTATTTAAAAAGGCTTCTAAAGTTTGTAATTTCCACATTAAAATGGCAGACTTGATTTGCTCTAACAACAAAATGTATTAACCCCTACAACAAAATGTCCATTAATTATAATCCACATAAAAATGAACATTTCCTGTTACTGCAGGATTATTTTCCTGCCATAGCAAACTGGCTCAAATTAAGATCTTTCATCCTACATCTGTTACCAAGCATAGAATTGGGAAAATATGTTGAAAATGTTTGAAATTAGACATCTGTTTCACAAGTTTGGACAGCACAGTTCAGTAAAGAAATGTAGAGGAGAGAATAGTTCAGTATAACACAGTACTGTACTGTACAGTAGAGTTTAGTACAGTACAGTAGAGCACACTAGAGCACAGTATAATTTACTGTATTGTATTTTACTCTACTGAACTATACTGTACTGAACCGGACTATCCTCTACTCTGCTGTACTGAACTCTACTCTACTGTACTTTACTGAACTATACTCTGCTGTACTGTGCTGTGTTCAACTGTGCTGTACTGTGATGTCCAAACTTGTGAAAAATAGACGTCTATGATTGGTACAGATTTGGTCCAATCCAACCAATTTTGACCTTGCTTGGGGACGGAGCTCATTTGAATAATAGCCAGTGTGTAGAATGGTATCCAAAATACTTTTATTTTTATTTTTTACCTTTGTGTACCTATTCAGGTACATCACCATGAAGAGAATGACATTCATAATCAGGGACAGACGATGTTCTTCTGTTACAATCATTCTGTTACTGTAGTTCAAAACCAAGATAGATTTTTTCAAACGGAAGGTGTCGTATCATAGCTGACACCCCATTATTTCAGCAGACAATCTTTGAATCTTAATTCGGAGTAGATATTTAAGAGTTTTGGTTTCATAAACTGAGGGAGAGTTTACTGTCATTCTGTTACCCAACTTTACATCTGGACTGCTCTTTGAGTACATGTGTTTTTGTAAAATTCTTAGTGGAAATTGTTAAAGGTAGTCATGTTCTTAGAGTTGTATAGTTTGTTACTTTAAAGTAAAAAATAATTATTTTACCATGGAATTGAGAAATCACTTCATGTCAACTCAGTACATTCCATTAGTATGAACTGCAGTACCTCTAACTAGAAGGAATGGGGCTGTCTGCCAGTGCTGTGTGTTGGGAAGGGAGGGTTAGTGATGTAGTGAATCATAACGGGTTCCTGTAGTAGACATCCAGATGGGGGGTGGGGAGGCTGGTGTGCCTAGTAGTCTCTATGGGCATGTTAAACCAGCTCTCTGGCCTCTGCATCGGGAGGGGAAAGGCCTCCGGAATACAAATCAGACCCTAGAGATGGTGGGAGTCATTATCTGCCACCTCTGTATGAACGCTGCATATAATGTTGGGTTGGAGTTGCAGTAGGAGAGATCAGGTGCAGCTATGTATGATGCATAACTGCCCATGGAAAGCTACATGATGGAGGGAAAGGAGGAATTTGAATGTCAGTTAAACAGACAAATGGATGAAAAATGTATTCTTTTGGCAGTTTGAGAGCACGTCATAGTTTATTTTTAGGTAACAGTGTTACAAAACAACAACTTGAGCATTTTCCTTAAAAACCCAAAGTTCCTTATTAGCAGCAGTTGGCAAAATCCATTTTGAACACAAAATGATCTCGAGAGGGAATCCTTGAAGAAAATAAACTAAGCACCAGAGATTCTCCTATTCTTCAATGATATTCTCAACAACTTCCACTATCTCTATCAACACTTCTACTCCCCGGAACGTTGTCAGTGAAAATACTGGAGAACTGTCGAGTGTTGAGCCATCACTGCTTTCTCCTACCAAAGACAGACGAGAAAAATTGAACTCTAAGGAGTACTCTTCGACTCACTCTGAATGTGTTTCCTGAACCTAATGCAATGTTATTTCTCTAGGGAAGTTATATCAAAGTTGCTTTATGGTGGGTTTACAAAAAACATATTGTGTAGGTTGTTTTCTGTATGACAGGCAGAAATATAATACACAAAGAAACCTGCATGCTTTTCCCTTCAGGGATGTCTACTGACATGTGACACAGATATTAGCATAGAAATAAGTGTGGTAAGTGTGGTATGCCATTTCTCTCATTCCCACTCACTTCTCTTCCCATCTGTTAACATTACACCCCTCTTTCTTTTAATTTGTTTATGCTGAATTGCTCAGATTCATAAAGTTCAAAATAAAATAATCCTAATGGAAATAGCTATACATTCAGAACATGAACATGATACATCATCAAGTTATATAAGTTCCTAACAGGGGGAGTTGACATGAAATTCCACGAGAGTCAGCAATATCCTCTACATCCAAGAAAAACCTATGCATCAGATGATCTAGCACTGATGCAGTTTGAAGGCACCAGACAAAATGGCTTCCTCCTTATCCTCCTCTTTAACAAACATTATTAACCGCACTTCCTGTTCCTACCCATAACCCCTTGCTTCCATCACTTCACCATGAATCAGAATGCTGATCAGGCATGGTGAAGAGTCCCAAGGTGTTGCACGGGTTTCAAGGGTTTCAAAGCTATTGATAACGTTAATTGTTATTGATGTCCTATTAGTAATGCTGAGCGATTAACTGAAATTGCATTTTTGCCGGTTATTAAACAACTAATTGACAGACGTCAGTTCAATTACTTGAATTCCATTGCATTTAGTTTTTTTTTGTGAGCCCAACACACCATGTTTCTAAAGAGAAATCAAATCATTCACCAGAGAAATTAAGTCAAGAACTAGAGTTGAAATCGGAAGTTTACATACACCTTAGCTAAATACAATTAAACTCAGTTTTTCCTTATATTTAATCCAAGTGAAAATTCCCTGTTTTAGGTCTGTTAGGATCACCAATTTTTTTTAAGAATGTGAAACGTCAGAATAATAGTAGAGAGAAATATTTATTTCAGCACATTCCCAGTGGGTCAGAAGCATTGCCTTGAAATTGTTTAACTTGGGTCAAACGTTTCGGGTAGCCTTCCACCAGCTTCCCACAATAAGTTGGGTGAATTTGTCCCCATTCCTCCTGACAGAGCTGGTGTTACTCAGTCAGGTTTGTAGGCCTCCTTGGGATTGAAGTCAGGGCTTTGTGATGGCCACTCCAATACCTTGACTTTGTTGTCCTTAAGCCATTTTGCCACAACTTTGGAAGTATGCTTGGGTTCATTGTCCTTTTGGAAGACCCATTTGCGACCAAGCTTTAACTTCCTGACTGATCTCTTAAAAATGTTGCTTCAGTATATCCACATTATTTTTATTTGTCATGATGCCATCTATTTTGTGAAGTGCACCAGTCCCTCCTGCAGCAAAGCACCCCACAACATGATGCTACCACCCCTGTGCTTCACGGTTGGGATGGTGTTCTTCGACTTGCAATCCTCTCCCCTTTTCCTCCCAAAATAACGATCATTATGGTCAAACAGTTCTATTTTTGTTTCATCAGACCAGAGGACATTTCTCTAGTATCTTTTCCCTATGTGCAGTTGCAAACTGTAGTCTGGCTTTTTTTATGGGGGGCTTGGAGCAGTGGCTTCTTCCTTGCTGAGCAGCCTTTCAGGTTATATACTTTTGTACCTGTTTTCTCCAGCATCTTCACAGGGTCCTTTGCTGTTGTTCTGGGATTGATTTGCACTTTTCGCACTAAAGTATGTTCATCTCTAGGAGACAGAAAGCATCTCCTTCCTGAGCGGTATGACGGATGCGTGGTCCCGTGGTGTTTATACTGGTGTATTATTGTTTGTACAGATGAACATGGTACCTTCAGGCATTTGGACATTGCTCCCAAGGATGAACCAGACTTGTGGAGGTCTACAATTTTTGGAGGTCTTTTTGGAGGTCTTGGCTGATTTCTTAAGATTTTCCCATGATGTCAAGCAAAGAGGCACTGAGTTTGAAGGTAGGCCTTGAAATACATCCACAGGTACACCTCCAATTGACTCAAATTATGTCAATTAGCCAATCAGAAGCTTCCAATGCCATGACATCATTTTCTGGAATTTTCCAAGCTGTTTAAAGGCACAGTCAATGTAGTGTATGTAAACTTCTGACCCACTGGAATTGTGATACAGTGAATTATAAGTCAAATAATCTGTCGGTTAACAATTTTTGGAAAACTTACTTGTGTCATGCACAAAGTAGATGTCCTAACCGACTTGCCAAAACTATAGTTTGTTAACAAGAAATTTGTGGAGTGGTTGAAAATGAGTTTTAATGACTCCAACCTAAGTGTATGTAAACTTCCGCCTTCAACTGTATATGGGACGCGGGGCTGAAGGGAGTTGTAGTTTGCATTAAGCAACTATTCAACCTAGTTTGACTCATTCCTCTCTGCCTCCTTCTTTCCACTCCTCTCCTCTTTTGACCTCACCCTCTCACCTTCCCCCTTTACTCACAAGGCAGGCAATACGCTCGACCTCATCTTTACTAGATGCTGTTCTTCCACTAACCTCACTGCAACTCCCCTCCAAGTCTCCGACCACTACCTTGTATCCTTTTCCCTCTTGCTCTCATCCAACACTTCCCACACTGCCCCTGCTCGGATGGTATCGCGCCGTCCCAATCTTCGCTCTCTCTCCCCCCGCTACTCTCTCTCTCCTCTTCCATCCTATCATCTCTTCCCTCTGCTCAAACCTTCTCCAACCTATCTCCTGATTCTGCCTCCTCAACCCTCCTCTCCTCCCTTTCTGCATCCCTTGATTCTCTATGTCCCCTATCCTCCAGGCCGGCTCGGTCCTTCCCTCCTGCTCCGTGGCTCGACGACTCATTGCGAGCTCACAGAACAGGGCTCCGGGCAGCCGAGCGGAAATGGAGGAAAACTCGCCTCCCTGCGGACCTGGCATCCTTTCACTCCCTCCTCTCTACATTTTCCTCTTCTGTCTCTGCTGCTAAAGCCACTTTCTACCACTCTAAAGTCCAAGCATCTGCCTCTAACCCTAGGAAGCTCTTTGCCACCTTCTCCTCCCTCCTGAATCCTCCTCCCCCTCCCCCCTCCTCCCCTCTCTGCAGATGACTTCGTCAACCATTTTGAAAAGAAGGTCGACGACATCCGATCCTCGTTTGCTAAGTGAAACGACACCGCTGGTTCTGCTCACACTGCCCTACCCTGTGCTCTGACCTCTTTCTCCCCTCTCTCTCCAGATGAAATCTCGCGTCTTGTGACGGCCGGCCGCCCAACAACCTGCCCGCTTGACCCTATTCCCTCCTCTCTTCTCCAGACCATTTCCGGAGACCTTCTCCCTTACCTCACCTCGCTCATCAACTCATCCCTGACCGCTGGCTACGTCCCTTCTGTCTTCAAGAGAGCGAGAGTTGCACGCCTTCTGAAAAAACCTACACTCGATCCCTCCGATGTCAACAACTACAGACCAGTATCCGTTCTTTCTTTTCTCTCCAAAACTCTTGAACGTGCCGTCCTTGGCCAGCTCTCCCGCTATCTCTCTCAGAATGACCTTCTTGATCCAAATCAGTCAGGTTTCAAGACTAGTCATTCAACTGAGACTGCTCTTCTCTGTATCACGGAGGCCCTCCGCACTGCTAAAGCTAACTCTCTCTCCTCTGCTCTCATCCTTCTAGACCTATCGGCTGCCTTCGATACTGTGAACCATCAGATCCTCCTCTCCACCCTCTCCGAGTTGGGCATCTCCGGCGCGGCCCACGCTTGGATTGCGTCCTACCTGACAGGTCGCTCCTACCAGGTGGCGTGGCGAGAATCTGTCTCCTCACCACGCGCTCTCACCACTGGCGTCCCCAGGGCTCTGTTCTAGGCCCTCTCCTATTCTCGCTATACACCAAGTCACTTGGCTCTGTCATAACCTCACATGGTCTCTCCTATCATTGCTATGCAGACGACACACAATTAATCTTCTCCTTTCCCCCTTCTGATGACCAGGTGGCGAATCGCATCTCTGCATGTCTGGCAGACATATCAGTGTGGATGACGGATCACCACCTCAAGCTGAACCTCGGCAAGACGGAGCTGCTCTTCCTCCCGGGGAAGGACTGCCCATTCCATGATCTCGCCATCACGGTTGACAACTCCATTGTGTCCTCCTCCCAGAGCGCTAAGAACCTTGGCGTGATCCTGGACAACACCCTGTCGTTCTCAACTAACATCAAGGCGGTGGCCCGTTCTTGTAGGTTCATGCTCTACAACATCCGCAGAGTACGACCCTGCCTCACACAGGAAGCAGCGCAGGTCCTAATCCAGGCACTTGTCATCTCCCGTCTGGATTACTGCAACTCGCTGTTGGCTGGGCTCCCTGCCTGTGCCATTAAACCCCTACAACTCATCCAGAACGCCGCAGCCCGTCTGGTGTTCAACCTTCCCAAGTTCTCTCACGTCACCCCGCTCCTCCGCTCTCTCCACTGGCTTCCAGTTGAAGCTCGCATCCGCTACAAGACCATGGTGCTTGCCTACGGAGCTGTGAGGGGAACGGCACCTCAGTACCTCCAGGCTCTGATCAGGCCCTACACCCAAACAAGGGCACTGCGTTCATCCACCTCTGGCCTGCTCGCCTCCCTACCACTGAGGAAGTACAGTTCCCGCGCAGCCCAGTCAAAACTGTTCGCTGCTCTGGCCCCCCAATGGTGGAACAAACTCCCTCACGACGCCAGGACAGCGGAGTCAATCACCACCTTCCGGAGACACCTGAAACCCCACCTCTTTCAGGAATACCTAGGATAGGATAAAGTAATCCTTCTCACCCCCCTTAAAAGATTTAGATGCACTATTGTAAAGTGGCTGTTCCACTGGATGTCTTAAGGTGAACGCACCAATTTGTAAGTCGCTCTGGATAAGAGCGTCTGCTAAATGACTTAAATGTTAAATGTAAATGTAGTTCAGTGCAGAAACGTGGTAATGAATGACACAATGACCAAAATCCAATGCGTCTGTTCTTTTCCGGATCGGACAGAGATGGATACACTTTCACGCCTGCTACGTTAGACCACATATGCCTCCGCATGAGAGAGGAATGTACACAACACAATGACAAAAGAGCGGGATAGAGACAGCTTGTGAAAGTATGGTTTATCTACCTTGAAAAACGAGTACAATTATTGTCTGCTCTGCAGCATACTTAGGCGGCAAGCCTAGCTAAATAGGATAACTAAAGACAGTATGGGGTGGCTATGAGGTAGGGGTAAGGAAGAAAGGAAGAAAGTGGAACATATTATAAGTAAATATGGAACAGTGGAATGCACAATCCTTCTGGAAGATCTAATGAAGGAGAAGATGGGGGGGATAGGAAAAAAAGGAGGAACATGTTTTGAGTGAAGATGGAGTGGTAGATCATACTGAACTTTTGGAAGAGCTACAGAAGGAAAGTGAACATAACGAGAGTGAGGATGAATTAACTGTGGTGGCAGGTGCGGTAAAGAACGCAGAGTTTGAACCTCGTCCTGATGATGACAAAGATTATTCTGGCCCAGTGGGAGTGCAATTTTTGCTTTCTGGCAGATCCATATGTGGTGTCAGGTAGGGTGGAGAAGAGGTTGGGTAATGTTGGGTTGGGGAAAGTGACTCGAAGTGGAATCGTGTAGATTTTGTTTATTGTTTCTGCCATCCAGAGGGGGCGTGCACTCAACACCTCGTGGCTTGGGACAAGAACTGTGACTTGCTTTCCTATCCGGAGCAGGGCACCGTTGAAAGAAGTGATAACTGGAGTGGTGTAATGTGTTGAGGATGATCAACTGAAGTTGAAGATTCCCGGTGTCTGTGACGCCTGCCGTTTGGTCCGATGCAGACCAGGTGGCGAATGTGGTGAAACAGAGAAGACACTATCTGTACTACTGAGTTTTGATGCAGTCTTTTTTACCCGATGAAGTCAAGTTAGGATGTGTCAATTGTCCCCTGAGAGCTTTTGTTCCGAATCCATTACAGTGTTTTATTTGTCAAGTTTATGGTCATGTGGCAGCAGTGTGTAGGAAGGCGATTCCTGTGTAGTATCGGTGGAAAAAGTTGTGTCTGGTGAGAGGATGGGAGGTTGAGGTTGCCAGGATCAGTGTAGTACAGAAGATGTCATATGCTGATGCAGTGCTAAGAGTAGTAGAGGAAGATGGGTCCAGAGTGAGAGATCCTAAGAGGATCCCTGTGAGTAGGCCGAGGCCAATAGATATTGATAGGAATAACATGTCCTTCAGTAAGGTTGTTTTTTTGCCATCCATTGGTTGTGAATTGTAGCGCAGGAATGGAACGTAAATCACAGAGGATAGATGTTGTGGTGGCAGCTGCAGAGAAGTACTTGGCGTACGAGATTTTATTGCAGAAGAGTTAGAAGATGTTTTGAATTATAGTGTCCTGTCCTCCCAGGCTGCTGGCCTGGAGTAGGATCAGATAGGTCCAAAGTAGTGGAATAGTGGTGAGGTTTAAATGGGTGCAGGGTTAGTTGGTTGGCCAATTTTTTCACAAAGTGTAATGAATTCATACTACAGGTACACAGCCAATACAGTAGGTGGCGGCATGCATCTATAATATTTGTTTGCGGACCGCCACAATACCAAAGAAGAAGAAGAACTACATTATGATCAGAGATAGAGATAACATTAGATGGTTGTCTGACTGGCTGGCTGCTACTGCCTGAGCAGAGATGAGATGCTGACTTTAAAGAATGAAAAATGATAAAGTCATGAAATGAAACAAAGTAGTATACACAACTGAAATATTGTATTATTTCATAGTAATTTACCATTTTTCTATGTGGACCTGACAGAGAATTACATTTTTTCACTGTTTTTGCAATTGAATGTTTACTATTTTTGGATTTGGAATTTCCATTAAATACTGAAATAATTGTAATCTCATTATTTCATAATGCATTTAAATAATTGAAACCGCAACCGATCTCAAAAAGCACTAATCGCTCAGAAACACCTATTCATCCGATTCTCTTTCCATTTCTATTGTGATTCATTAAAAATGCCATGGTAAAGAAGTGCTGTCGGATTTTTGCAGTGTGCTTGGTGTCGTGACTTTACTTTCATTAATCTGATTAATGTTATTTATCGACTAAACTAACTATGTTTAGTTGTTACCCGATTAAATTAATCATGGAACAATTAATTCATTAGAGATTTGGGGCACCACGAGACCGGTTGTTTAAAGACTTACCATATCCCAAATTAAACTCAAAAGGACTTTACCTATCACATCCAAAAAACAGTCAACGTATTGATCATAACCTCTTATCATATCATCATTCTTAACAGTCATAACCTCCTGCATCTGAAAAAAACCCAGCCTTACTTATGATTCGGTACTACACAAATTGGTTTAATTATGCATTCACTAGGTAACTAAATGATAACACAGGATAACATACACACTTAATATATTAGGGGGCCCTTCGGGGGTGCGTGCTCAGTCCCCTCCTGTACTCCCTGTTCACTCATGACTGCACGGCCAGGCATGAATCCAACACCCTCAGGTCTACGTGCCTGCCTACCCGCCTTTCTAGTGCCTACCTGCCTGTCTCTCTCTCTCTGCTTGCCTACCTGCCTCTGTGACATGTACAGCCAATATATCAGGTTCTGGTTGTGAACATGGTCAGACACTGCACTGGGACTTTTGACAAAGCTAACAGTACAGACTCAAACATCATCATTAAGTTTAGGCCTGGTAGGCCTGATCAACGACGAGACAGCCTATAGGGAGGAATTCAGAGACCTGGCCTTGTGGTGCCAGAATAACAACCTATCCCTCAACGTAACCAAGACTAAGGAGATGATTGTGGACTATAGGAAAAGGAGGACAGAGCACGCCCCCATTCTCATCAACAGGGCTGTAGTAGAGCAGGTTGAGAGCTTCAAGTTCCTCGGTGTCCACATCAACAACAAACTAGAATGATCCAAACACACCAAGACAGTCGTGAAGAGGGCACGACAAATCCTATTCCCCCTCAGGAGTCTGAAAAGATTTGGCATGGGTCCTCAGATACTCAAAAGGTTCTACAGCTCCACCATAGAGAGCATCCTGACTGGTTGCATTACTGACTGGTATGGCAACTGCTCGGCCTCCGACCGCAAGGCCCTTCAGAGGGTAGTGCGTACGGCCATTACATCACTGGGAACAAGCTTCCTGCCATCCAGGACCTCTATACCAGGCGGTATCAAAGGAAGGCCCTAAAATGTTTCAAAGACTCCAGTCACCCTTGTAAAAGACTGATCTCTCTGCTACCGCATGGCAAGCGGTACAGGAATGCCAAGTCTAGGTCCAAGAGGCTTCTAAACAGCTTCTACCCCCAAGCCATAAGACTCCTGAACATCTAATCAAATGGCTACCCAGACTATTTGCATTACTCCCCCCTTTTACACTGCTGCTACTCTCTGTTTATTATCTATGCATAGTCACTTTAATAACTCTACCTACATGTAAATATTACCTCAATTACCTCGACACCGGTGCCCCCGCACATTGACTCTGTACCGGTAACCCCTGTATATAACCTCGCTATTGTTATTTTTACTGCTGCTCTTCAATTACTTGTTACTTTTCGTATTCTTATTTACAAAAAAAATGTAAACTGCATTGTTGGTTAGGGCTTGTAAATAAGGATTTCACTGTAAGGTCTACACCTGTTGCATTCGGCGCATGTGACAAATACAATTTGATTTGATTCTGGATCCGCGCCTGAGACAGCGTTTTCCACCACATCAACAAATCAGCAAATGATGGAATTTCTCTTGGAAGAATGGTGTCGCATCCCTCCAACAGAATTCCAGACACTTGTGGAATTTATGCCAAGGCACATTGAAGCTGGCTCGTGGTGGCCCAACGCCTTATTATGACACTTTATGTTTCCATTATTTTGGCATTTACCTGTGTATTGTGTATGCAGTGCCTCTGTGCCTCTAACTGAATTCAATTTTTCACTTTCACTTGAATAATTACTCGATGTTGGCAGTA
The DNA here is from genome assembly GCF_034236695.1 of Oncorhynchus nerka. NCBI lineage: Eukaryota > Metazoa > Chordata > Actinopteri > Salmoniformes > Salmonidae > Oncorhynchus > Oncorhynchus nerka. Next base: position 37,558,308 of record NC_088403.1, read on the forward strand.
TCTAAGCACAGTGTGAGTCACCTGCCATTTAGGGAAATCTAAACGGATTCCTTCATATAAGTATTCCTGTGATTAGAGAATGCTCTCTGTTATGCACCTCTCACAATGAAAGCTTGTATGAATAGTTATTCTCCACTGATGTATGGTTTGACAAGTCATCCTGTTAATGATCATCATTGCTTAGGTAATTCTCCATCAAGCTAGCTATTGTAGGTACATCTGGCTTGCAAATTGACACTCCTTCATTCCTGTTACCCTTCAAGTCACTTCATCTATACTGTGGCTACAGTTGAAGTCAGAAGTTTACATACACTTAGGTTGGAGTCATTAAAACTAGTTTTTCAACCACTCCACAAATTTCTTGTTAACAAACTATAGTTTTGGCAAGTCGGTTAGGACATCTACTTTGTGCACGACACAAGTCATTTTTCCAACAATTGTTTACCGACAGATTATTTCACTTATAATTCACTATATCACAATTCCAGTGGGTCAGAAGTTTACATACACTAAGAAAATTATGTCAAGGCTTTAGAAGCTTCTGATAGGCTAATTGACATAATTTGAGTCAATTGGAGGTGTACCTGTGGATGTATTTCAAGGCCTACCTTCAAACTCAGTGCCTCTTTGCTTGACATCATGGGAAAATCTAAAGAAATCAGCCAAGACCTCAGGGGGAAAAAAAGACCTCCACAAGTCTGGTTCATCCTTGGGAGTTCATCTGTACAAACAATAATACGCAAGTATAAACACCATGGGACCACGCAGCCATCATACCGCTCAGGAAGGAAACGTGTTCTGTCTCCTAGAGATGAACGTACTTTGGTGTGAAAAGTGCAAATCAATCCCAGAACAACAGCAAAGGACCCTGTGAAGATGCTGGAGGAAACAGGTACAAAAGTATCTATATCCACAGTAAAATAAGTCCTATATCAACATAACCTGAAAGGCCGCTCATCAAGGAAGAAATCACTGCTCCAAAACCGCCATAAAAAGGCCAGACTACGGTTTGCAACTGCACATGGGGACAAAGATCGTATTTTTGAAGAAATGTCCTCTGATGAAACAAAAATAGAACTGTTTGACCATAAAGACCATTGTTATGTTTGGAGGAAAAAGGGGGAGGCTTGCAAGCCGAAGAACACCATCCCAACCATGAAGCACGTGTGTGGCAGCATCATGTTGTGGGGGTGCTTTGCTGCAGGAGGGACTGTTGCACTTCACAAACTAGATGGCATCATGAGGAATGAAAATTATGTGGATATATTGAAACAACATCTCAAGATATCAGTCAGGAAGTTAAAGCTTGGTGGCAAATGTGTCTTCTAAATGGACAATGACCCCAAGCATACTTCCAAAGTTGTGGCAAAATGGGTTAAGGACAAGAAAGTCAAGGTATTGGAGTGGCCATCACAAAGCCCTGACCTCAATCCCAGTTCCACCAGCTCTGTCAGGAGCAATGAGCCAAAATTCACCCAACTTATTGTGGGAAGCTTGTGGAAGGATTTGACCCAAGTTAAACAATTTAAAGGCAATGCTACCAAATAATAATTGAGAGTATGTAAACTTCTGACCCACTTGGAATGTGATGAAATAAAAAAAAACTGAAATAAATCATTCTCTCTGCTATTATTCTGACATTTCACATTCTTAAAATAAAGTGGTGATCTAAACTGACCTAAGATAGGGAATTTTTACTATGATTAAATGTCAGGAATTGTGAAAAACTGAGTATAAATGTAGTTGGCTAAAGTGTATGTAAACTTCCGACTTCAACTGTATATTGTGAAAAAATTACGCTGTACCCTGTTACTTCTGCTGAAGGATTCTAATTCTTTAGTTACGTATACACTCTTAGAAAAAAGGGTTTCCAAAGGTGTTGTTCTAGACAGAACCCTCTGCAAAGGGTTCTACCCAGCACCAAAAAGGGTTCCCCTATGGGGACAAACTGAAGAACCTTGTATGGTTCTATTTAGCACCTTCTTTCTAAGAGTGTACCTTCCTCTTTCTCACCCCCATGCAGCCATGCAGCCCACACTTTATCACCATGTGTAAACACCTGGCCCTTATCGCTCTTTAAGTGTTAACCATTTCTGAGCATCACTGTCAACACATATGCTCCAGAGATTCTTTCTCTCTCTCTCTCCATTTCTCTTTCTCTCTGGAGGGAATATTAACAGATCCTGCTGTGGCTGTGCCCTTCCCTCCAAGCTCTCTCCTCTCCCACTCCCTCTCTCTTTCTCTACTCCTTTCTCTCTCTCTCTCTCTCTCTCTCTCTGCCCTCTCTCACTGTCTCTCATCTTTCCTCCCTCCTTCTCCCTTCCTCCCTCTCACTCCCTCTCTGACACTTCTTCTTTTGGTAATGAACCCCCAGTGGCACTCTGGGGTTGCGTTCCGCCACTGTGTGTCTCTCACTCTCTCTCTCCTTTTTTGTCTCTGTGGCGTGCTGCGGTGCTCCTCAATTCTTTTTATGATAATCTTCCATGGTCTCATCTAAAGGGTGTGTCTGTTTTGAAGGCCACGTGGCGTGACCAATTAATAATTACTCCTTATGCCTCTTCTTTTTTTTTTTTACCCTAAAAGCTTCAGCTCCATTTGACATTATACAGACAATCTTTCTTCTGGGTTTCTTTTCCTTTCCCTTTCCCTCCCTTCCTTTCTCTCCATCTTCTCCCCCATCTGTCATCAAGCGAAAATGCCTTTTCTTTTCCAGCTCCATATTCACAGTCGTTTTTATATCCTTGCTTGTATACATGTGATGTGTATGTATAGCTTACTGTGCTATACAATACTGTCTTCTTCTGTATGCACAGCTTAACTCATTCGTTTCTCAGTCATTTTCTATTGAGATATGATTGCTGGTCCTGTTTCCTGGAATATGTTATTGATTACAGGAAATTGGTAGCGAAAAGCAGTGGGGTGCTGGTTGTGTTTCTACAGCGGGGCTAGTCAGCCATGATGGACTTGCAACATGGCATTAAGCACAGCTGAGTGTCAGGGATGTCTGCTGCTGAGGTTATGCAGAGAAAGTGAATTGTGTGTGTGTGTGTGTGTGTGTGTGTGTGTGTGTGTGTGTGTGTGTGTGTGTGTGTGTGTGTCCTAGGGCACCCTGGGATGTGTGCTTAAATGTGATGAGCAGAAATGGGCAGATCTGTCTGTTCTTCATGCATAAGAGGTCTGTCTATGTAGTGGTAGTGATCAGATGTGGTAAAGAAGTGTGTGTGTTTGTTTGGCAAGCATCTATGATATTTAAATCCCAAACTCCAGCTAATGTGAAGGCAGTTATTTCATTATGCCTGGAATTATAATGTTGGCTGTGTGGATATAATACAAGACCAATGTGATAATTTTTTATTCCCCTCATTAAAGCTTTAAAAGAAACAGCTTCATTTACAGGAGGCAAGAATAGCAGCGAGCTCTATTGTGACTGACATGATAAAACAGATAATTAGGCAGTCAATGTGTTATCTTTCTTTTCTATATTTGGTGTGTTCGGGAAGTAATCCTCTATTAATGCTACGCAGTCACCTTTTCTTTATCTGTGTTTTGTATTGTGATTTACATTTATTGGCTTGGTTAGCAATTTCATGAACATGTCTTGTTTAATGATGAATGTGGTTTGTAGCATTGTACAATTATTTCCCTCCACCTGTAATTGCAGGAGATGTTTGAGTGCAGCTGTGTTCAATGGGCTGGATATACCAGCGATATGAGCTAGGTGAGGGGGAGAGATAGAAAAGTGTGTGTGTGTGTGTGTTTGAGGGAGGGCGATGGGAAGAGAGGAAGGCAAGGTTTGTTGTCTCCTCAATGAAACACATCGGAAAGGATATGTTGGATGGATCTGAAGAGGGCCTCTGATGCGTTTGTGTGGGTGGGTGTGTGTGTGTGTGTGTGCGCATCTGTGTCAGTGCCAGTGTGTGTGTGTGGGTGTACAAGTGTGTATGTGCTTGTGTCTGTACCAGTGTGTGAGTGCGAGTCATGCAGTATCCGGAGGAACAACCCAACCCACTGTTGTATTCTCTTCTCATCTAATTGTTCTGTGAAGCACTGCAGAGAATTGGAAGTAACGTCCTTGGGATGGTACAGCTAGTTGCTAAGTTGCTAGCTTCGTCAGTTATACAAACACTTGCTGAACCCTATTCAGTCCACAGTGCACCCGGACGGCATACATCATTATCCGTCCCTTCCCACATCTGCTCTGCATCACAAATGGCACCCTATTTCCTATGAAGTGCACCTCTTTTGACCAGAGCCCCGGGCCCTGTTTCAAAGTAGAACACTACTTAATAGGAATAGGGTGCCATATGGGATGCAACTCTGGTCCTTGGTACCCTTTACGCCCGTAAAAAAACTTGTAAGAGCTTGTTACAGGGCCGTACATGGGGAAGGAAAAATAAATATACAGTGTGTATGTATGTATATTTAGCACAGTAGTGACAAGCCGCGTGAAGAAAAATATAAATGTAGGATAAAAATAAGGCAAATGAATCCTTCACTGGGAGCGGAGGATAAATCACTTAATATGGTTCTGAGACAAGGGCTCCTTCTCTCTCATTGAATTACAGTATGCAGAGTACTGCGCCTATTTGAATAACTAACTGACTCGGTGCACAGCAGGACTGGGTTGAGGTGGCAGTGTGTTCATTTACATATGTGGCATCTTAATGTGACCCCTATTGATACATGAGGAAAACATTCCTCTAGCACCAGGATCTGAATCGGCCATCACGTTCCTGTAGGAAAAGAATGGCCTCCATTTGAAAGCAAAATCTATCACTTGAATCTGAATGAATGACTCGACTGCCCCCGCATGAAGAGTCAGGATTTCCGCGGGTTATAGTTGCATTTATGTCAATCATAAAGCTTATTAATGGTAATTTGTATTTTCCTGTGGAGAAGGAAACGTTCTGCAACAAAGCGGCGATCAAATTAAAATGCCAGACTTGTAGGTGTCACAGGAAGTGACCTCACAGCATAGGGTATGTAGAGGAAGGGACTTCCTATGGTATTTCTTTATTTAGGTTACTTTGCAGCATGGAGTGTGATTCCCCTTGCCATCTGGAATAGCATGCAGTTGCTTGAACATGCGGTCAGGTGGTCAGGGTTGCGTTGTGTCCCTCAGTGGTTTAGGTTAGCATTTGGTTGGAGGGAAAGCTGATTTTAGATTAGGTCAGTGCCTTCTGGAAATTGTAGACATAAGAACCACACAGTACCATTGATTCCTCATACAGAGTGTAGATTGAGAGATGGATGGGTGTTATAGGGTGTTAGATATAGGGTAAGGTAGACAGAGAGGTTGGGGTTTGGTGTTTGGTATTTAATAGGATCGCCATTAGTGGTGATCTACTATAAGCCTGTAGGGCATTGAACTCGGGGTTCTGCAGCTGTCTGAAGCTGAGGCCATAGGTTTAATGCTCAGAGACTTGCTCCCTGTATAGAGCACTTAACCTGGATATAACCTGGATATAGCCCACTCAAAACCCAGCCGTGAAAATGGGTCACATACCAAAATTGGAGCCGCCTACATCATTGTTAGTCACCCTAGATACAGCTACAGTCATGTGTGTTTGACAAATAGTCAGAGTGAGTGATGTTGATGGCAATAATGATGGAGACGAGGCCTCTCTGTCTCTCTTTATCCCTCTGTCTATCCCTATCCCTCTCTCCCCCTCTCCCTCCACATCTTCCTCTCTCTATCTCTCTCTGCTGTGTTGCGTTCTCTTTCTCTCTCTCAATTTCCCTCTTTCCCTCTCCCTCCTTCCATTCGCTACATCCCCCTCTTCAGAGGACAGCAATCCTAAGTGGTCTCTCAAAACAGAAAGTGTCTCACTCTGCTGTCAAACTGATACCACTGTCAGTGAACATTGTAACCCATGATGCTTTAGCGCTGTAGCTACAGCAATGACACATCCCGGCACACATCACATATTCACTGAACACCAACATCACTGCTACAATTAGCACCGGTTCAATGACTTTATCATCTCCTCTCATCCCCGAAATGCCTCCCACCTAAAAATAACAGTTAGCTTATTTTAAAATGCCACTGCAACGGACTGGGACGACAGCAACACTGTGAATACACAAACGGTCAAACATTGTCATTTTGCGTCTGTGTGTGTGTGTGTGTGTATGTTGTGAATGTGTGCGTGCTTGTGTACTTTCATGTGTGAGTGTGTGTGTTTGTTTCTCTCTGTGTGTGTGTGCATTCGTGCATTTGTGTGCGTGTTAGTGAGTGTGTGCGAAGCCCAACTGTGAGGTAGCCGTGAAGGAATTACACCCATCACTAATATTAATGATCTCATTTGCATGGTGACTTGAATACCATTGATGAGCAACATGTTCACCGCCATACGTAGCCCCATTACAGAGATAATGACAGAGGAAGATTATCCTACACACACAAGCATGTACACTCGCACACAGGCACACACACAAACACAAACACACAGATTGTCAATAATTCAATCGTCCATGGCACTATCACATACAGTATATAATACATACAGTTTATTGGAAAGATAAAAAAAACATTGTTTACTTAGGAAAGTCAGTTATGAATAAATTCTTATTTACAATGGCGGCCTACCCCGGCCAAACCCGGACGATGTTGGGCCAATTGTGCTCCGTGATTTCCAATCACGGCCGGATATGTGTGCTGTACAGATTTGCAATTACAAAATGATACAAGTGAATCATATTCTTCAAGACTTATAAATAAACCAACATAATCCCTGTACTGTGTACAGTGAATCTGATTTCCACCCTAGTCATCCAAGTCTTTGATTTAAGATCAGACCCCTTCTTACTTATAGATGGTATGATATCCTTGCATCTATTATATGCTTGGTGGAATGGGTGTTGCACTATAATGGAAATGCATTACGGATTGAGGCTTTGTGCATTACGAAGTGAGGCTTTGCCTCAAATGGCACCCGTTTTCCTATATAGTGCACTACTTTTGACCATGGCTCATAGGGCCCTGGTCAAATGTAGGGCACTATGTAGGGAATATGGTGCCGTTTGGGACACAGCCTGAGACTGTGTTAGTACTGAGGAGGACAGAGCAGAGAGACTACTTTAGCAGGAGAATACTACAGTACCTGTAGGAAGCTAGTTATGTCGTTGTGAGACAGAGCAAACTGAACATGAACAGGAACATGGCGCCTAAGGGAGCCAGCCATCCACCAGAGACCTACACCTACTGTAAACTACATAGTTTTTTTCTTTTACAGAAATGTAGTTCTTTCTTTAATCTGTCACAATGAATGAGGTGTCTGAAATGATGGTTCTGTGTTGAAAATCCTGTTGACAGGAGAATGTAAACTGTCACAACCTTGTGGTCTAACCAAGCTGCTAGAATTGAAGAACAATCTGGTTGTTCAGGAGGCATTTGGTCAGTCTTGGAGGACAGTGGATATGGTCCTGTGAGGCTCAGTTGGTAGAGCATAGAGCTTGTATCACCAAGGGTAGTGAGTTTGATTGCTGCTGGGGCCATCTACAGTACCAGTCAAAAGTGTGGACACACATACTTATTCCAGGGTTTTTATTTATTTTTACTATTTTCTACATTGCAGAATAATAGTGAAGACATCAAAACTATGAAATAACACAGATGGAATCATGTAGTAACCAAAAAAGTGTTAAACAACTCCAAATATATTTTATATTTGAGATTCTTCAAAGTAGCCACCCTTTGCCTTGATGACAGCTTTGCAAATCCTTGCAATTCTCTCAACCAGCTTCCTGAGGTAGTCACCTGGAATGTATTTCAATTAACAGGTGTGACTTGTTAAAAGTTCATTTGTGGAATTTATTTCCTTCTTAATGTGTTTCAGCCAATCAGTTGTGTTGTGACAAGGTATGTGTGGTATACAGAAGATAGCCTTATTTGGTAAAAGACCAAGTCCATATTATGGCAAAAACAGCTCAAATAAGCAAAGAGAAATGACAGTCCATCATTACTTCAAGACATGAACGTCAGGCAATCCGGTAAATTCCAAGAACTTTGAAAGCTTCTATAAGTGCAGTCGCAAAAACATCAAGCGCTACCATGAAACTGGCTCTCACGAGACCGCCACAGGAAATGAAGACCCAGACCTACCTCTGAAGTAGAGGATAAGTTCATTAGAGGTACCAGCCTCAGAAATTGCAGCCCAAATGAAAGTAACAGAGACATCTCAACATCAACTATTCAGAGGAAACTGCGTGAATCAGGCCTCCATGGTCGAGGTACTGCAAGGAAACTACTACTAAAGGACACCAATAAGAAGAAAGATTTGCTTGGGCCAAGAAACATGAGCAATGGAAATTATATCGGTGGAAATCTGTCCTTAGATTTTTGGATCCAACAGCCGCGTCTTTGTGAGACAGAGAGTAGGTGAACAGATTATCTCCGCATGGGTGGTTCCCACCATGAAGCATGGAGGAGGAGGTGTGGGGGTGCTTTGCTGTTGACACTGTCAGTTATTTATTTAAAATTCAAGGCACACTTAACCAGCATGTCTACCACAGCTTTCTGCAGTGATATGTCATCATATCTGGTTTGCGCTTAGTGGGACTATCATTTGTTTTTCAACAGAACAATGACCCAACACACCTCCAGGCTGTTTAACTTCTTGGTGACAGGGGGCAGTATTTTCACGTCCGGATGAAATGCATGCCCAAATTCAACTGCCTGCTACTCATCCCCAGAAGATAAGATATGCATATTATTAGATTTGGATAGAAAAACTCTGAAGTTTCTAAAACTGTTTGAATCATGTCTGTGTGCATAACATAACTTATTTAGCAGGCGAAACCCCGAGGACAAACCATTCAGATTTCTTTTAGCGTCCCACCTATCCCAGAGAGGTTAAGGGCTATTTGACAAAGAAGGAGAGTGATGGAATTCTGCAACAGATGACCTGGCCTCCACAATCACCCGACCTCAACCCAATTGAGATGGTTTGGGATGAGTTGGACTGTAGAGTGATGGAAAAGCAGCCAACAAGTGCTCAGCATATGTGGGAACTCCTTCAAGATTGTTGGAAAAGTATTCCAGGTGAAGCTGGTTGAGAGGATGCCAAGAGTGTGAAAAGCTGTCATCAAGGCAAACGGTGCCAAAATATATTTTGATTTGTTTAACATTTGTTTGGTTACTACATGATTCCATGTGTTATTTCATCGTTTTGAAGTCTTCACTATTATTCTACAATGTATAAATAGTAAAATTCAAGAAAAACCCTTAAAACCCTTAAAACTGCATATGTAAAAAATATTATAAAATGTTTGCATTCATTACTGTAAGTTGCTTTGGATAAAAGTGTCTGCTAAATGGCATTTAGAATTATGTTATAAAAACCAACAGGTTTGGGCATATTTGCTATAATGTGTCTGAAGTTCCTTTTTCTCAGTGAGAGATGAGTTTCTGTCATTGGCATGCACAGACGCTTGTGGATGTCTTGCCAGGGCAACTGGGAAGGGACACGAGAATGTAGAATGAGCATTCTAGAATGGATCTGTAGTCTGTTATGTTGGTGTTTTGGTTGATTTACTATGAAAGCCTAGGGTCTGATGAGCCGCAACAGGTTTGTGTACGTGTTTGTTTACCACGCATTTCAACTACATTCACTCCTTGATGATGTATAGGCAATTTGACACTGAACTCCACGTGAACTTGCTTTACCAAAAAGGGTGCAAGCCTTGATTCGCCTGTATATACTAATAACAGCAATTCCACTCACTTAACATCTACGCTGGATGCAGGAATATGCACCACTCTATAAATGTATGAACTCTTATGGTTGAGTAGGACTTTATTCACCATTACCGAATACCACCCACGCTGGGTTATTTTAGCTTGTTTTCATAGTTTTGAGCAGATGACTGCAATGATGTTATATATCCCAGAGAAGCGGTATTTGCTTGTGTTTTCTGAGAGATGGAGAAACACAAACAAAGAGTCACTCCTGAGATAGGTACTTGGCTCGGTCTGGGAGTAGCAGGGAGGGAGTAGAGTGGCTCCTGTCGAGTGGTAGGGTAACATTGCCTTTGAATTTGTCCAGGGACAATGGAGCGAGGGAGAATAATACACCTGCCAGTCCCGCTCAGTCTCAGGGCACTGACAGGAACATTCTGACCTCCACATAAACACAAAGTGCCATCAGAGCAGAACACTGCCTGGCTATGTGGCTATGCTCCTTACTTTCTCTACCTCTACCTACTCTGTCGGTTTCTAAACCACAGAGATGGGGAAAGGTAAAGGGAATGAGAAGAGGGAAAAAAAGAGAGATTCAATAAATCAAGTGTATTTATCAAGTCATTTTTTACATCAGCAGATGTCACAAAGTGCTATACAGAAACCCAGCCTAAAACCTTAAACAGCAAGCATTACAGATGTAGAAGCACAGTGACTAGGAAAAACTCCCTAGAAAGGCAGGAGCTTAGGAAGAAACCTAGAGAGGAACCAGGCTCTGTCCTTTTCTGGCTGTGCCGGGTGTAGATTATAACAGTACATGGTCATTTAAGGCCAGATTGTTCTTCAAGATGTTCAAACGTTCATAGATGACCAGCAGGGTCCAATAATAATCACAGTGGTTATAAATGTAAATGTCAGTTGACTTTTCATTGCCAAGCATTCAGAGGTTGAAAACAGTAGGTGCTGGACAGGGTAGAACGTCTGGTGAACAGGTCAGGGTTATCTAGCCACAGGCAGAACAGTTGAAACTGGAGCAGCAGCATGACCAGGTGGACTGGGGACAGCCAGGAGTCATCAGGCCATGATCCTAGGGCTCAGATCTTCCGGGAGGGGAGGGAGCAAGAGAGAATTAGAGGGAGCATGCTTAAATTCACACAGGACACCAGATATAACAGACTGACCTTCGCCCCCCCGGCACTATTGTAGCATAGATACTGGAGACTGAGACAGGGGTGGGTTGGGGGACACTGTGGCCCCGTCCGACAATACCCCCAGACAGGGCAAACCAGGCAGGATATAACCCCACCCACTTTGCCAAAGCACAGTCCCAACACCACTATAGGGATATCAACAGACCACCAACTTACTACCCTGAGACAAGGCTGAGTATAGCCCACAAAGATCTCCTCCACTGCACGAGCCCCAGGGGGTGCAAAACCGGACAGGAAGATCATGTCTGTGACTCAACCCACTCAAATAACGCACCGCTCCTAGGGACGGCATGGAAGAGCAGTAGTAAGCCAGTAACTCAGCCCCTGTAATAGGGTCAGAGCCAGAGAATCCCAGTGGAGAGAGGGGAGCCGGCCAGGCAGAGACAGCAAGGGCAGTTTGTCGCTTCAGTGTCTTGCCGCTCACCTTCACACCCCTGGGCCAGACTACACTCAATCATAGGACCTACTGAAGAGATGAGTCTTCAATAAAGACTTAAAGGTCGAGACTGAGTCTGCGTCTCTCACATGGATAGGCAGACCATTCCATAAAAATGGAGCTCTATAGGAGAAAGCCCTGCCTCCAGCTGTTTGCTTAGAAATTCTAGGGACAGTAAGGAGGCTGCGTCTTGTGACCGTAGCGTACATGTAGGTATGTACGGCAGGACCAAATCGGAAAGATAGTTAGGAGCAAGCCCATGTAATGCGTTGTAGGTTAGCAGTAAAACCTTGAAATCAGCCCTAGCCTTAATAGTAAGCCAGTGTAGAGAGGCTAGCACTGGAGTAATACGATCAAATTCTTTGGTTCTAGTCAAGATTTTAGCAGCCGTGTTTAGCACTAACGGAAGTTTATTTAGTGCTTTATCCGGGTAGCCGGATAGTAGAGCATTGTAGTAGTCTAATCTAGAAGTGACAAAAGCATGGATACATTTTTCTGCATAATTTTTGGGCAGAAAGATTCTGATTTTTGCAATGTTACGAAGATGGAAAAAAGCTGTCCTGTATTCTTGAAATGTTCGTCAAAAGAGATCAGGGTCCAGAGTATCATCAAGGTCCTTCTAGGAATCTTTGGGTTGTTCAAGAATTTTTTGCACGGCTTTTGATGGTCCTTGGTTGGAGTCTGAGCAGATTATTTGTTATGATTGCAAACGTAATAAAATGGGGGTCCATTAGTCCAGGATTATGAGGAAAAACAAATTTATTCCATGGTACAAAACTAGATCCAGGGTATGACTGTAGCAATGAGTAGGTCCGGAGACATGTTGGACAAAATCCACAGAGTCGATGATGGCTCCGAAAGCCTTTTGGAGTGGGTCTGTGGACTTTTCGATGTGTGTATTAAATTCACCAAAAATGTGAATATTTTCTGCCATGACTACAAGGTCCGATAGAAATTCAGGGAACTCAGTGAGGAACGCTGTATACGGCCCAGGAGGGCTGTAAACAGTAGCTATAAAAAGTGATGGAGTATGCTGCATTGATTTCATGACTGACCAGAAGTTCAAAAGACGAAAACAGTAATTGTTTTTTGTTGGTAAATTGAAATTTGCTGTCATAAATGTTAGCAACACCTCCGCCTTTACGGGATGCGCGGGGATATGGTCACTCGTGTAACCAGGAGGAGAGGTCTCATTTAACACAGTAAATTCACCAGGCTTGAGCCATGTTTCAGTCAGGCCAATCACATCAAGATTATGATCAGTGATTCATTAATTGACTATGACTGCCTTGGAAGTGAGGGATCTAACATTAAGTAGCCCTATTTTGAGATGTGAGATATCACTTTCAATAATGACAGGAATGGGGGAGGTCTTTATTCCAGTGAGATTGCTAAGGCAAACACCGCTATGTTTTGTTTTGCTTAACCTAGATCAAGGCACAGACACGGTCTCAATGGGGATATCTGAGCAGATTACACTGACTGTACTAGTGGCAGACTCCACTAAACTGGCTGGCTGGCTAACAGCCTGCTGCCTGGCCTGCACCCTATCCTATCTCATTGTGGAGGTAGAGGAGTTAGTGCCCTGTCTATGTTCGTAGATAAGATGAGAGCACCCCTCCAGCTAGGATGGAGTCCGTCACTCCTCAACAGGCCAGGCTTGGTCCTGTTTGTGAGTGAGTCCCAGAAAGAGGGCAACTTATCTACAAATTATATCTTTTGGGAGGGGCAGAAAACAGTTTTCAACCAGCTATTGAGTTGTGAGACTCTGCTGTAGAGCTCATCACTCCCCCTAACTGGGAGGGGTCCAGAAACAATTACCTGATGCTGACACATCTTTCTAGCTGATTTACACGCTAAAGCTATGTTGCGCTTGGTGACCTCTGACTGTTTCATCCTAACATCATTGGTGCCGACGTGGATAACAATATCCCTATACTCTCTACACTCGCCTGTTTTAGCCTTAGCCAGCACCATCTTCAAAGTAGCCTTTCAAATCAAATCAAATTTTATTTGTCACATACACATGGTTAGCAGATGTTAATGCGAGTGTAGCGAAATGCTTGTGCTTCTAGTTCCGACAATGCAGTGATAACCAACAAGTAATCTAACTAACAATTCCAAAACTACTGTCTTATACACAGTGTAAGGGGATAAAGAATATGTACATAAGGATATATGAATGAGTGATGGTACAGAGCAGCATACAGTAGATGGTATCGAGTACAGTATATACATATGAGATGAGAATGTAGACAAAGTAAACAAAGTGGCATATTTAAAGTGGCTAGTGATACATGTATTACATAAGGATGCAGTCGATGATATAGAGTACAGTATATACGTATGCATATGAGATGAATAATGTAGGGTAAGTAACATTATATAAGGTAGCATTGTTTAAAGTGGCTAGTGATATATTTACAACATTTCCCATCAATTCCCATTATTAAAGTGGCTGGAGTTGGGTCAGTGTCAATGACAGTGTGTTGGCAGCAGCCACTCAATGTTAGTGGTGGCTGTTTAAAAGTCTGATGGCCTTGAGATAGAAGCTGTTTTTCAGTCTCTCGGTCCCAGCTTTGATGCACCTGTACTGACCTCGCCTTCTGGATGATAGCGGGGTGAACAGGCAGTGGTTCGGGTGGTTGATGTCCTTGATGATCTTTATGGCCTTCCTGTAACATCGGGTGGTGTAGGTGTCCTGGAGGGCAGGTAGTTTGCCCCCGGTGATGCGTTGTGCAGACCTCACTACCCTCTGGAGAGCCTTACGGTTGAGGGCGGAGCAGTTGCCGTACCAGGCGGTGATACAGCCCGCCAGGATGCTCTCGATTGTGCATCTGTAGAAGTTTGTGAGTGCTTTTGGTGACAAGCCAAATTTCTTCAGCCTCCTGAGGTTGAAGAGGCGCTGCTGCGCCTTCTTCACGACGCTGTCAGTGTGAGTGGACCAATTCAGTTTGTCTGTGATGTGTATGCCGAGGAACTTAAAACTTGCTACCCTCTCCACTACTGTTCCATCGATGTGGATAGGGGGTGTTCCCTCTGCTGTTTCCTGAAGTCCACAATCATCTCCTTAGTTTTGTTGACGTTGAGTGTGAGGTTATTTTCCTGACACCACACTCCGAGGGCCCTCACCTCCTCCCTGTAGGCCGTCTCGTCGTTGTTGGTAATCAAGCCTACCACTGTTGTGTCGTCCGCAAACTTGATGATTGAGTTGGAGGCGTGCGTGGCTACGCAGTCGTGGGTGAACAGGGAGTACAGGAGAGGGGTCAGAACGCACCCTTGTGGGGCCCCAGTGTTGAGGATCAGCGGGGAGGAGATGTTGTTGCCTACCCTCACCACCTGGGGGCGGCCCGTCAGGAAGTCCAGTACCCAGTTGCACAGGGCGGGGTCGAGACCCAGGGTCTCGAGCTTGATGACGAGCTTGGAGGGTACTATGGTGTTGAATGCCGAGCTGTAGTCGATGAACAGCATTCTCACATAGGTATTCCTCTTGTCCAGATGGGTTAGGGCAGTGTGCAGTGTGGTTGAGATTGCATCGTCTGTGGACCTATTTGGGCGGTAAGCAAATTGGAGTGGGTCTAGGGTGTCAGGTAGGGTGGAGGTGATATGGTCCTTGATTAGTCTCTCAAAGCACTTCATGATGACGGAAGTGAGTGCTACGGGGCGGTAGTCGTTTAGCTCAGTTACCTTAGCTTTCTTGGGAACAGGAACAATGGTGGCCCTCTTGAAGCATGTGGGAACAGCAGACATTGATTGAATATGTCCGTAAACACACCGGCCAGCTGGTCTGCGCATGCTCTGAGGGCGCGGCTGGGGATGCAGTCTGGGCCTGCAGCCTTGCGAGGGTTAACACGTTTAAATGTCTTACTCACCTCGGCTGCAGTGAAGGAGAGACCACATGTTTTCGTTGCAGGCCGTGTCAGTGGCACTGTATTGTCCTCAAAGCGGGCAAAAAAAGTTATTTAGTCTGCCTGGGATCAAGACATCCTG
This sequence comes from Oncorhynchus nerka, assembly GCF_034236695.1. NCBI lineage: Eukaryota > Metazoa > Chordata > Actinopteri > Salmoniformes > Salmonidae > Oncorhynchus > Oncorhynchus nerka. Next base: position 37,573,624 of record NC_088403.1, read on the forward strand.
GTCCGTGACTGGGCTGGGTTTCTTCTTGTAGTCCGTGATTGACTGTAGACCCTGCCACATGCCTCTTGTGTCTGAGCCGTTGAATTGAGATTCTACTTTGTCTCTGTACTGACGCGTAGCTTGTTTAATAGCCTTGCGGAGGGAATAGCTGCACTGTTTGTATTCGGTCATGTTGCCAGACACCTTGCCCTGATTAAAAGCAGTGGTTCGCGCTTTCAGTTTCACGCGAATGCTGCCATCAATCCACGGTTTCTGGTTAGGGAATGTTTTTATCGTTGCTATGGGAACGACATCTTCAACGCACGTTCTAATGAACTCGCACACCGAATCAGCGTATTCGTCAATATTTTTATCTGACGCAATACGAAACATGTCCCAGTCCACGTGATGGAAGCAGTCTTGGAGTGTGGAGTCAGCTTGGTCTGACCAGCATTGGACAGACCTCAGCGTGGGAGCCTCTTGTTTAAGTTTCTGCCTGTAGGCAGGGATCAACAAAATGGAGTCGTGGTCAGCTTTTCCGAAAGGGGGGCGGGGCAGGGCCTTATATGCGTCGCGGAAGTTAGAGTAACAATGATCCAAGGTTTTACCACCCCTGGTTGCGCAATCGATATGCTGATAAAATTTAGGGAGTCTTGTTTTCAGATTAGATTTGTTAAAATCCCCAGCTACAATGAATGCAGCCTCCGGATAAATGGTTTCCAGTTTGCAAAGAGTTAAATAAAGTTTGTTCAGAGCCATCAATGTGTCTGCTTGGGGGGGGATATATACGGCTGTGATTATAATCGAAGAGAATTCTCTTGGAAGATAATGCGGTCTACATTTGATTGTGAGGAATTCTAAATCAGGTGAACAGAAGGATTTGAGTTCCTGTATGTTTCCTTCATCACACCATGACTCGTTAGTCATGAGGCATACGCCCCCGCCACTCTTCTTACCAGAAAGATGTTTGTTTCTGTCGGCGCGATGCGTGGAGAAACCCGTTGGCTGCACCGCCCCGGATAGCGTCTTTCCAGTGAGCCATGTTTCCGTGAAGCAGAGAACGTTGCAGTCTCTGATGTCCTTCTGGAATGCTACCCTTGCTCGGATTTCATCAACCTTGTTGTCAAGAGACTGGACACTGTAGCCCTGCCCCCTCGTATACAGTTTATGATCGCTGAATGATTATTTTTAAGTTTAATATTGCGGTCAATGGAGTCGCCAATGACTAGGGTTTTCAATTTGTCAGAGCTAATGGTGGGAGGCTTCGGCTTCTCAGACCCCGTAAGGGGTGGGGGAGAGACTAAAGAAGGCTCGGCCTCTGATTCCGACTCGTTGCTTAATGTGGAGAACGGGTTGAAAGTTTCTGTCGGCTGAATGAGAGACACCGGTTGAGTACGCCGATAGCATTTCTTTACAGAAGCCTTGAGAAAATTGTCCAGCTAAGGGGACTGTGCAGGGGGATTTATACTACTATCTTTACTTACTGGTGGCACAGACGCTGTTTCATCCTTTCCTACACTTAAATTGCCTTTGCCGAACGATTGCATCTGAAGCTGTGCTTGCAACACAGCTATCCTCACCACAAGGCAATAGTTATCCTGTATATTATGAGTACAGCGACTGCAATTAGATGGAATAGTGTTAGTGTTACTACCTAGCTTCGGCTGGTGGAGGTCCTGTAGAACCATGTCCAGATAAAATGTCAGAGGTGAAAAAGTTTAATGAAAACAGTCGAGCGAGGAAAAACTAAGACGTTAAAGGTAAAGGTAAAGGTATTAAAAGTAAAAACGGAAAAGTTTGGCAGATAGCCAAGTAGCAACAAACAGCACAACAGAACATAGAGAAGGAGAGAAGGAAATGGAGGGAAAGAGTAAAGAGAGAGAAGAGAGAAAGTGCGAGCTAGAGGAAGGAGAGATGGAAAGAGAGATGGAGAGTGAGACCGAATGAGAAAAATAGGAAAAGAGAATCATGAGGGAGCCATCAAGAATCACTTCCACTCACCATAGTTCTCCATGAGGCGGTCTCAGCTGAGTCATGATTGATTTAGACCATTTGGTTTTGAAAAGTGGATCCCCGAAAACCGCTTTCCCTCAGAAGCCAAATGCCAAATGATTTATCGATTAGGTTGTTTGCAATCTGGTTGGAACAATACCTCTCGCAGTGCATGTTGGACTTCATCATGGAGGTCTCTGAGGTTCTCCACTGCGTCGAGGCCAGATAACAGGCACCTCTCAAGGCATAAACATCTACTGTGAGGCGGCTGTTATTGACTGTAATGTGTCAAGCACTAAGAGGCTCCATAGGGGACCAGACATAGCTGTAGAAGGAGGGAAGGAAGCCATATGGTGTGACTGTTTGGGTTCATGCAGTAGAAACCAGATATATGAGGAAAATCTGAGGAAACCGCTACCGAAGTTGTATCAACACATCTCTTGTGCTTCTTGCTCATCGAGCACTCTTGACCATTGCTACTCCCCCTTCCGGTATGGGTCCGGTATAGGTGGTGAAGGTAGGAAACAACATCTCCACTCCGCTGATCCTCCCCACTGGGGCCCCACAACGGTGCGTGCTCAGCCCCCTCCTGTACTCCCTGTTCACCCATGACTGTGTGGCCATGTACACCTCCATCTCAATCATCAAGTTTGCAGACGATACAACAGTAGTAGGCTTGATTACCAATAATGATGAGACAGCCTACAGTGAGGAGGTGAGGGCTCTGGGAGTGTGATGCCAGGAAAACAACCTCAACATCATCAAATCAAAGGAGATTATCGTGGACTTGAGGAAACAGCAGTATCCTATCCACATCAACGGGACTGCAGTGGAGAAGTTGGAAAGCTTCAAGTTCCTCGGTGTACACATCAATGACAAAATGAAATGGTCCACCCACCCAGACAGTGCCGTGAAGAAGTCACGCATTATGGCAAGACAATAAATTCAGGAGTAGAAATTTGCTGAAAAAGTCAATAAATATGTTGCATGGACTCATTCTGTGTGCAGTAAAAGCAATCAAATGAATTGTTTACCTTTGATGATCTTCGTATGTTTTCACTCACGAGACTCCCAGTTACACAATAAAAGTCCCTTTTGTTCCATAAAGATAATTTTTATATCCAAAATACCTCTGTTTGTTTGGCGCGTTATGTTCAGAAATCCACAGGAAAGAGCAGTCACGACAACGCAGACAAATTCCAAATAATATCCGTAATGTCCATAGAAACATGTCAAACGTTTTTTTATAATCAATCCTCAGGTTGTTTTTAAAATATATAATCGATAATATATCAACCGCACCTGTCTTTATCAGTAGGAGAGGGAAAGGCAATGGCTGCCCAAACTCGGTTGCGTGAGCAAAACTCATGCGAACACCTGACGCGATATTATCTTTCTCGCTCATTTTTCAAAATAAAACTATGTCTAAAGACTGTTGACACCTTGCGGAAGCGATAGGAAAAGGAATCTGGTTGATATCCCTTTAAATGGAGCTTAGGCAGGCTATCGAACATGGAGCTTTCAAAATAGAAGCCACTTCCTGGTTGGATTTTCCTCAGGTTTCGCCTGCAATATCAGTTCTGTTATACTCACAGACAATATTTTGACAGTTTTGGAAACTTTAGAGTGGTTTCTATCCTAATCTGTCAATTATATGCATATTCTAGCATCTGGTCATGAGAAATAGGCCATTTACTTTGGGAATGTTATTTTTCCAAACATAAAAATAGTGCCCCCTAGCTTCAAGAGATTAACCTCAGGAGGCTGAATAAATGTGGCTTGGTCCCGAAGACCCTAATTAACCTCTACAGATGCACTATTGAGAGCATCCTGTTGGGCTGTAATTGCACCATCTGCAACCGCAGGGTTTTCCAGAGGATGGTGCAGTCAGACCAATGCATCACCAGGGGCACAATGCCTGCACTCTAGGACATCTAGGAAGGCCAAGAAGATCATAAAGGACCTCAGCCACCCGAGCCACAGCCTGTTCACTCTGCTACCATCTAGAAGGTGGAGACAGTGCAATTGCATCAAAGCTGGGACTGAGAGACTGATAGAAGCAATTTATCTCCAGGCCATCAGACTATTAAATAGTCACCAGTACCCTGCTATGAACTTAGTCACTGTTATTAGCCGGCTACCACCCGGTACACTACCCTGCACTTTAGAGACTGCTGCCCAATGTACATAGTCAATCAATCAATCAAATGTATTTATAAAGCCCTTCTTACATCAGCTGATGTCACAAAGTGCTGTACAGAAACACAGCCTGAAACCCCAAAAAGCAAGCAATGCAGTTGTATAGTCATTGAACACGGGTCACTTTAATAATGTTTACATACTGTTTTACCCACTTCATATGTATATACTGTATTCTAGTCAAGGCTCATCCTACAGTATATAACTACTGCTGTAAACACATTTTCTATTAATATATTGTCCATACAGAATACACACCATACTATACATATATATGTTTATATTCCAGACTCTGACATTGCTCGTTCTAATATTTATTTTTATTTTGGGGATTTGTGTCTATTGTTTTGTATTGTTCAGCATCACTGCACTGTCTGGGGCTAGAAACACAAGCATTTCGCTGCACCTGCGACAACATTGGCAAAATATGTTATATATGTTAATTTTATTTTATTTTATTTATACCCCACAGTTAATATTTGCTGTATTTTTATTCCTCTAACAGACAATTACCATCAAAACACCCTCAATCCCTTCCTGACCTGAGCGGTGTTGTTCTCAATCGATGTGGAAAGAAATCGGTCAGAAATCGCAGATCGGGAAAGTCATAATCAGACTGTTTTCTTCTTCCTCTTTTTAGCATCAACAAACATGGGGGCCGTTGTTTCCCTAACCTTTCCTATTGATCAAAACTGATCTTTCTAAATGTCACGTTAAAACTCGTTGGCTTACTCAGAGCTACAGGTATTATCTGGTCTGCTACACACACACACACACACACACACACACACACACACGCACACGCACACGCACACACACGCACATACACACACACACACATACACACACACTCATACATGCATTGCATGCAAAAACACGCCGGCCCGACGCAGACACACACATGCACCCTCTCAGTGCTTCTAGGCGTCCATTGGGATAATTACAAGAGGTCATCTTGGTGTGGTGGGCATATCCAATTAGCCTAATTAGCCATTGATGGTGTGTCTGTGGTTCTCTGCCACATTAGCCAAGTTTTAATCCGTCTGTTCTTCTTTTTCTGTGTCCGTCTACTGCTCCTGTTCATTAACCTCAATGGGCCTTTCAGAGATTCAGACAGAGACATTGACAGAGGGCTTCAGAGGGAAGGAATATTGAAGTAGTTGGACTTCAGTGGAAAGTTTTGAGATGTTTCTTTAGCTCCCGAGTTCTCCCGATAACTTTGACAGTCAAGATAAAAATAGGATAATAGCGAAACATGTTATAGCTTTTTCTTTGTGCTTTGTGACGCACTACGGCTGTGTGTGCGTGGGTGCGTGCGTGTTTTCTTGCATGCGTGTGTGTGTGTTTGTATGTGTTTGTGTCCACGAATCAGATCAGATTTTGATCTTTAACTGAGCACTTTCCAAGCAGGGGGGAATGATGCATTCTGATCCATTCTGACTTATGCAGCAAAAACATCAGGGCGAAGTTAAAGATCAGAAATCGACATTGACATCAGTGCTGGCTGGGGATGCACAACACAACAGCAATTATGACAGCTACATACAGACCTTAATGCTCTCCCTCCATGTGGTGCTGCACACCTAACACACACATGAAATCAAATGTTATTTGTCACATGCGCCGAATACAACAAGTGTAGACTTTACCATGAAATGCTTACTTACAAGCCCTTAACCAACAGTGCAGTTCAAGAAGAAGAAAATATTGACCAAGTAGACTAAAATAAAAAGTAATAATAAAAGTAACACAATAAGAATAACAATAACGAAGCTTTATACAGGGGGCACCGGGTCAGTGTGGGGGGAAACAGGCTAGTTGAGGTAATCTGTACATGTAGGTGGGGGCGAAGTGACTATGCATAGGTAACAAATAAACAGCGAGTGTACAAAAGGGGGGTGGGGTTCAATGTAAATTGTCCGGTGGCGATTTTATGAATTGTTCAGCAGTCTTAAGGCTTGGGGGTAGAAGCTGTTGAGGAGCCTTTTGGTCCTAGACTTGCGCTCCAGTACCACATCCCCTCACACACACACACACACACACACACACACACACACACACACACACACACACACACACACACACACACACACACACACAGCTTCCCTCCTCATTCATTGTCTCAATCGAGGCTGTGCTGATCTCTGCATCGGCCATCAGTCACAGAACCCGTCTTAACTGGGTCAAGACTGCTGGGGACCCGGGAAACCAGTACCTCCTCTCCGTTTCTATCATCCTCTCTGACTCTGACAGGACCGTCAGCGGCTCTCGGTTACAGCTGAAGCCGGGGAATCACTCACAGTTAATAGAGACCCTAGGAATTCAGAGCGGAGGAGGAACATGGAACGTTTAACCGTTTAACCGTTGATACTTTTGTAATACGCAGTGCTGCCTGGAATTACAGCCAACTGTACAGGAGCAGTTTCACCTAATTAATGTGCAACCAGAGGGGGAAAAAAACTCGAGACCACCTTTACTCCACACATAGAGACACATACAAGCTCTCCCTCCCCCACCATTTGGCAAATCTGACCATAATTATATCCTCCTGATTCCTGCTAACAAGCAAAAACCAAAGCAAGCACCAGTGACACGGTCAATAAGAAAGTTGTCAGATGAAGCAGATGCTAAGCTACAGGACTGTTTTGCTAGCACAGACTGGAATATGATGGAATTGGATTAAGAACAGAAAATGTTCAGTAACAGATTGGAGAGATTTTAGAAATTGAAATGAGAGTAATTTGTTGTTTAATTTTGGATATCAAACTTCATCAGGAATAGCGTATCTTCTGATCTAGAGAAGTAACCGTCTTGCTAAAATCCAATGATGAAGCTACTTGAGTGGAATATCAAACATAACATTTTTTCATTTTGTTTTCATTCTTGTAGCAACTCAAGATTTCCGAAGGTAATAGTCACTGAAAAAAGGCACCCCACACTCTAAAAAAAAAGGTTATTGAGGAGGTCTTTCTCAGGAGTGAGGGTGATATGTGTAACACATTTTTTGCATATTAGGAAAGGTTCTTTACTTCTGTGATGGTAGTGAAGAACCATCCTGATTTTGCCCTCTCCACAATGTTTTCCTTTATGTCATGAAATGCTACACTGTTAAAAAAAATCTGTAATTTTACCATACACTACAGGCTACTGGTCCCAGTGAAAGAATGGTAAATAACAAGTTACAGAATTTTGTGTATTTCTGCCAACCGCCAGTGGAAGTGTTGTACCAGTTTAAGTGTTTGATGGTTATCTTGTCAAAGGTTGAGCAAATCTTCTAACTCTGTCAGTGCTGTAATCTTTGTAAGAGCATTTGTGACAATAAAGAGCTGCACTGTTAAGCGGTTACTGTGCATTTCAGAGTAACTTAATATCAGTTATTTGCCTGTATTTTGCAGCCAGGTCACCCATGATACAAGTCAGTATTCGATATCCATCCATGTCTAAGGAGGTCAGGAGATTATGTGGAAACTGGCCACTAGGGGCAACACTGAGCACTGTTACCATCAAGTAGGTTTCGGTTTTGATACATTGTTGTCGGCAGGGATGGTGGCTGGGCACAAGCATGTGCCAAAGTTTGCATGTTTAAAACCAGAGATAGAAAGTCAATTTTGTTTTAAGCCTACTCCAAACCTTAACCCTTACCTTAACCATTCAGAGTGAATACCTAACCTTAAGATTTAGGAGTTAATGCCTAAATTTAACCCTAACCTTAAACTTAACCTTAACCCCCTAGAGTCGACCCCCAATCTAAGTAATATAATTAAAAATTCCCCATCAAAATCTGTTAGTTTAAGCCACAATGAACAGCCTGATCAACTCTATGCAAGAAGATGTGTCACGTTGGATCAGGCAAATGGAGGTCACACCAGATACTGGCTGGTTTTCTGATCCACACCACTACTTTTTTAAAGGTATCTGTGACCAACAAGATGCATATCTGTATTCCCAGTCATGTGAAATCCAGAGACTAGGGATTAATTTATTCATTTCAATTCACTCATTTCCTTATATGAACTGTAACTCAGTAAAATCTTTGAAATTGTTTTAATATTGCGATATGTAGCTGTAGTAATTTTTCCCCCATCACTAGTGTTTTGAGAGACTAGTCAAGGATCACCTCCACCCTACCTGTCACCCTAGACCCACTTCAATTTGCTTACCGCCCCAATAGGTCCACAGACTATGTAATCACCATCACACTGCACACTGCCCTATCCCATCTTGACAATAGGAATACCTATGTAAGAATGCTGTTCATTGACTACAGCTCAGCATTCAACACCATAGTACCTTCCAAACTCATCATTAAGCTTGAAACCCTGGGTCTCGACCCTGCCCTGTGCAACTGGGTCCTGGACTTCCTAACGGGCCGCCCATAGGTGGTGAAGGTAGGAAACAACATCTCCACTCTACTGATCCTTAACACTGGGGCCCCACAAGGGTGCGTTCTCAGCTCCCTCCTGTACTCCCTATTCACCCACGACGGCGTGACCATGCACGCCTCCAACTCAATCATCAAGTTTGCAGACAACACAACAGTGTTGTTGATTACCAACAATGACAAGACAGCCTACAGGAAGGACGTGAGGGCCCTTGGAGTGTGGTGTCAGGAAAATAACCTCTCACTCAATGTCAGAAAAACAAAAGAGATGATCGTGGACTTGAGGAAACAGCAAAGGGAGCACCCCCCTATCCACATTGACAGGACAGCAGTGGAGAAGGTGGAACGTTTTAAGTTCCTCTGTGTTCATATCACAGACAAACTGAAATGGTCCACACACACAGACAGGATAGTGAAGAAGGCATACCAGTACCTCTTCAACCTCAGGAGGCTGAAATAATATGGCTTGTCACCAAAAACCCTCACTAACTTTTACAGGTGCCAATCGAGAGCAACCTGTCGGGCTGTATCACCGCCTGGTACGGAAACTACACCGTCCACAACCGCAAGGTGGTGGTGCAGTCTGCACAGCTCATCACCGGGTGTAAACTACCTGCCCTCCAGGACACCTGCAACACCCGATGTCACAGGAAGGCAAAAAAGATCATCAAGGACAATTACCACCCGAGCCACTGCCTGTTCACCCCGCTTCCATCCAGAAGGCGAGGTCAGTACAGTTGCATCAAAGCTGGGACAGAGCGATTGAAAAACAGTTTCTATCTCAAGGCCATCAGACTGTTAAACAGACACCACTAACATTGAGTGGCTGCTGCCAACACACTGACTCAACTCCAGCCACTTTAATAATGGGAATTGATGGGAAATGATGTAAAATATATCACTAGCCACTTTAAACAATGCTACCTAATATAATGTTTACATACCCTACATTATTCATCTCATATGTATACGTATATACTGTACTCCATATCATCTACTGCATCCTTATGTAATCATGTATCACTAGCCACTTTAACTATGCCACTTTGTTTACATACTCATCTCATATGTATATACTGTACTCGATACCATCTACTGTATCTTGCCTATGCTGCTCTGTACCATCACTCATTCATATATCTTTATGTACATATTCTTTATCCCCTTACACTGTGTATAAGACAGTAGTTTTGGAATTGTTAGTTAGATTACTTGTTGGTTATTACTGCATTGTCGGAACTAGAAGCACAAGCATTTCGCTACACTCGCATTAACATCTGCTAACCATGTGTATGTGACAAATAAAATTTGATTTGATTTGAGATACTGCTGCACTGCCGGATCTAGAAGCATAAGCATTTCCCTACAATCGCAATAACATCTGCTAACCATGTGTATGTGACTAATAACATTTTATTTTATATGTCATACCGTACAAAGCAAACATCACTGTCCCTTTCATGGTACACGGTTGAATATTGAGAGAGAGGATGTGAAGGTTAGAAATCTTATATCTTTCTAAGAAATACAATGTTTAGTGTTCAGCAGTCTTTGTGTATTATGTGGTTGTGGGAAATCTGCCAAGCAAAGGTTATGTCATACATCGTACATCTAAATCTTTTAAGGGGGTGAATTACTTTATCCTATCCTAGGTATTCCTGAAAGAGGTGGGGTTTCAGGTGTCTCCGAAACTCCGCTGTCCTGGCGTCGTGATCACTGTCCCTTTCACATGGACAAGTGCCTGGATTAGGACCTGCGCTGCTTCCTGTGTGAGGCAGGGTCGTTGAATAACCTTGAGAGAACGGACCGACTTGATGTTATTGAGAACGGGGTGTTGTCCAGGATCACGCCAAGGTTCTTAGAAACACAATGGAGTTGTCATGATGGCGAGATCATTTTAAGGAAATACAATGTTTAGTGTGATCCGTCAAAGATATGTCTGCCAGACATTGCGATGCCATGGTCACAGAAGGGGAAAGGAGAAAGATGTGGTGAGAATAGAGAAGAGAACACTGGTTAGAATAGGAGAGGGCCTAGAACAGGAAATGGTGAGAGCAAGAAAGGTTACGCCACCTGGTAGGAGCAGGTAGGACGCAATCCGGAAGCGTGGGCAGTGTTAGGTAGGATTTCACAGTGTAGGTCTTGAGAGCAGAGGAGAGAGAGTTAGCTTTATTCTCAGTTGAATGACTAGTCTTGAAACCTGACTGATTTGGATCAAGAAGGTCATTCTGAGAGAGATAGCGGGGAGAGCTGGCCAAGGACGGCACGTTCAAGAGTTTTGGAGAGAAAAGAAAGAAGGGATACTGGTCTGTAGTTGTTGACATTTGGGTCAAGTGTGTGTTTTGGTTTGATGGAGCAGAGAGGAGGAGGAGGGGGGGGAGGAGGAGGATTCACAAAGTTAAGGATGCCAGGTCCGGCAATAGAGCCTGATTCACTCGAGAGAGGAGAGAGAGACAGAGAGAGGGAGGGGGTAGAAAGGGAGGGAAGGAGGGAGCGACAGAAAGAGATAGAAAGACAGAGAGAGGCACCCACAGAGAAGTAGAAGAGAGAGAGAGAGAGCAAGAGAGAGAGATGGGGGATTAAGTGTTATGTGTTGTGTCCTGAGGGGGCATTGGTTTAGCCCAGCTTTATACGTTCTTCATTAACAAGTTAAACATCGAGCTGACACATCTGGGAGTCTGAGTGTGAACAGGAACATCATGTAGCACTACGTGTTCTGTGTGCTTTTCATTATTGCTACGTGTACTGGTATGCTAACTTGTTGTTTCTGCCTGTGTGTCCTCTCATAGGAATTATAATTCAAGGATAGCTAATGACTAGGTCCAGTAGTTTTCCCGGACCTTTTCCCAGGCCATATTATACAGCAATCTCTCAACAGTACATGGCTACATATGAATCAGAGGACTACCAATAACTTACATTCTATATATTTATAGTACCTGTCAAAAGTTTGGACACACCTACTCAGTCCAGGTTTTTTCTATATTTTTACTATTTTCTACATTGTAGAACAATAGTGAAGACATCACAACTATGAAATAACACATATGGAATCATGTAGTAAATTGTGTTAAACAAATCAAAAACCCTTGAGTGTCCAAACTTTTGACTGGTACTGTATATATTATTCTATTTTCTTCTGATCATGTAAAGTATGTACAACGCATTACCCATAATGGCTTGATATAGAAAATAAAAAAAGCAGAATAGCAAAATGTTTCAATGTTTGGGAAGGAGCAGCCGACTGGGCCTTGGTGTCTGTCTGGTGCAGATGTACTGACGGAGGTCCCAGCAGACCTGAGTTATTATTAAATTATCTCCATCGGCGAAGACTCCTGTTCAGGTTGACATTTCCTCCTCTGGCTTACTGCTTCTTCAGGCTATGTTTGTGCGTGTGTGTTTGGATGGAGGAAATGTCAGAGCACATCTGCAAGTGAACGATATCACTGAAGACCTCCCATCCCGCTCCACATACTTCCCCCAGTGTGCCTGATGGCTCAGACAATACACACACACACACACACACACACACACACAGGCATATGCCGTGGGCACTGGCAGACACCAAGAACATTGGCATGTAAAAAAAAGCCAATTATGCACAAATATGGCACCTACAAAAACACAGTGGTATGCTACATTGTACAAATATTCCAAAGGCTTGAAATGAAACCTTTGGATATTGAACCACTAACATCTATAGTACATTTACATCATTGTAACGTAGATGCTGGGAGTCGAGAAGCAGGTGCAGGTGGTAAGCTCCAGCCGCAGGACGACGCCAACCAGAAGGTGATGGCCCCGAGGAAGAGGAGCAGGGGTGAAGATGGAAATCACGGAAGATGTTGGGATCCAGAATGTCCTCCACCGGAACCAACACCGCTCCTCTGGGCCGTACCCCTCCCAGTCCAACAGGTACTGGAGCTGACCCCACGACGTTGGGAGTCCAGTAGGGATCTGACGGCATAGGTGGGAGCTCCCTCGACATCCAAGGGGGCTGAGGTGTGTCGTAGGGGACAGCATCAGCCAGGGGACCAGGAACCACCGGCCTGAGAAGAGAGACATGAAAAGAAGGGGAGATACAGTAGTCACTGGGAAGCTGTAACCTATATGTCACCTTGTTGACCCTACAGAGAACATTGAACAGCCCCACAAACCGGCTCTCAGCTTCTTGCAGGGCAGGCGGAGTGGGAGGTTCCCGGTAGAGAGCCAGACACGATCCCCAGGATAGAACACGGGAGTTTCACTGCAGTGGCGGTCTGCCTACTCCTTCTGACAGTGGACGGCGCGCTGTAGTCTCACGTGAGCCTTGCGCCACAATTCTTCTGCGCGCCTGAACCACTCCTCCGGAAGGTCACTATGTCAGGAAAACCTGCTGGAATAGTGCATTAGGAGAGCAGTAAGGAGACCAGAGAGAGGGATGAAATGACAGGATTTAGAAAATCTATTCACAACCACCAAAATGGTGGTAAAACCGTCAGAGGAGGGGAGATCAGTGACAAAGTCAATGGATAGATGAGACCAGGGACGCTGAGGTAGGAGAAAGAGAAAGGGTTTCCTGGCTGGAGCGGGCCGGGGGGATTTGGTCTGACCACATATGGAACAGGAGTTGACGTAGCGACAAACGTCCTGCGCCAAGGTAGGCCAACAATACTTCTCGGAGATAGATTGGGTAGTGCGAGAAATACGTGGATGTCCAGTGACGACAGCTGTGTGCGCCCAGGTCAGCAGCCAATCCCTTATCCCCGTGGGAACGTAGATGTGCTCAGGAGGGCAGGTAGTGGGTGTGGGCTCCCTATCTAGAGCCTGGCAGACCTCCCACTCCGCCTGCCCTACGTCCCAGACTACTCGAGAGGAAGAGATTATGGGTGCGAATCATAAAGACGGGACAAGACATCGGCTTTGGTGTTCTTTGAAACTGGGTGATAGCTCGGCGTGAAGTCAAATCTTATAAAGAACAGGGCCCACCTTGCTTGGTGCAGAATCAGCCTCCTCTCTGTCCGTATGTACTATAGGTTCCGATGGTCGATAAGGATGGTGAATGAGTCCTTGGTGCCCTCCAGCCAGTGTCCAGCCACTCCTCTAATGCCAATTTCACCGCCAGGAGCTCTTGGTCACCGACGTCGTAATTCCTCTCTGCAGGGGACAGTTTCTTAGAGTAATACGCACACAGATACAATTTCTGTGGATTACCTTGTTGTTAAGACAGAACTGCCCCCACGCCCACCTCTGATGCATCCACCTCCACCTGCCGGGGCGGCAGGGTAGCCTAGTGGTTAGAGCGTTGGTCTAGTAACCGGAAGGTTGCAAGTTCAAACCCCCGAGCTGACAAGGTACAAAACTGTTGATATATGACTACCTGGCATCAGAGCATGTCCCAGAACACCTCGTTGACGAAGCATTGGCTAAGCTACATGGCATCACCAAGTATTTGTAGTAACCAGACATCGTCTCATGTCCCGGAACACCTCTTATCCAGGATAAGCTGTCTTCCATTCATCCTCCTCCTGGAAGCGGATGAGATTGTATGCACTCCGCAGGTCCAATTTGGTAAAGAACCAGGCCCCATGGAGCTATTCAATGGCTGCCGGCACCAATGGGAGAGGGTAACGGTACTTGGTGGTGATTTTATTGAGTCCTCTGTAATCAATACATGGGCGTAAGAGAAGTGGAAGACACCTGCTGACGCAAGTGAAGTGGACATGCGAATGAAAACTTGTTGGAGCGCCTCATCGATGTACTCCTCCATGGCCTGCGTTTCAGCCACCAACAGAGGTTAGATGCGTCTGCGTGGGGGCGCAGAGCCTGCAAGCAGGTCAATGGTTCAGTCCCAGGGGTGATGAGGAGGGAAACAGATGGCGCGTGTTTTGGAAATATACCTCTGTATACCTCCGGGATGTTGGGCTGAAGGGAAACCACGGGACTCTCAACCGACGTGGAACCACAAAGGACAGGGAAGCAGGACCTCTGGCTTTCGGGTACCCAGTCTTTTATTTTTATCCTCGGCCTCCCTTGGCTTCTACGCTAGAACCCTTACATCTCATGGTCGAGGATGAAAATCATGATCTTGTGAGTAGATCTGACGATCAAACTGTATGCAATAGCCTGCATTTTACAGTATTCCCTTATTATTATTATTATTATTAGTATTCCCTTACAGTATTTACAGTATTCCCTTACAGTATTTCATATCCTTGATATCAATAATAATAAAATATTCATTAAGATCCTAAGTTGTCACACACACAAGTTTAGCCGTTTAGGCGTTTAGCCCATAGGAAAGGAGTGGGGACTGGCAATAGGGCCCAACGTGTTTGTAAATGACTGTGAAATTTAGACACACTACATTTACTTAAAATGGTCTTTGAGCTGTCATTGCTGAGCAGGGGCCTGCTGACAATGCTAATGTCGGAGAGCAGCTGGTAGGCAGAAGGTCAGGACTGGGGACTGAGGGTAAGGAGTGGTTGGAGGCTTGGGCATGGATTCAGAAAAGGGAACAACTAAGAGATGTGTGTATGTTTTTATATTTTTTTACCTTTATTTAACCAGGCAAGTCAGTTAAGAACAAATTCTTATTTTCAATGACGGCCTGGGAACAGTGGGTTAACTGCCTGTTCAGGGCAGAACGACAGATTTGTACCTTGTCAGCTCGGGGGTTTGAACTCGCAACCTTCCGGTTACTAGTCCAACGCTCTAACCACTAGGCTACCCTGCCGCCCCAGTCAGTGTGTGTGTATGATGTAGAAAGACACAGATAACAGAAAGACAGAGAGTGCCATGACATCTTGAAACATTACTTTTGGTGGTACACCATCAGCAGCACTCCAGATGTAGACTTTAACTGCTGATTCTGGCCCTATCAGCTAGCTATAAAAGATCGTTCCGAGCTATAATCATGTGAGCAGATCTAGCATCAGTATAGAGACTCCTGCTGTATCCATCCCCATCCTATCCCAGGCTTTGGTAGATGAGCATTTCCATGTCCTACCTCTCTCCTTCCTGCCAGCCAGAGCATCAGCTCTTCTCTCTGTTAGCCAGGATTTATCACCTCAGACCTCTTTGGCTTGTTGACATGAGTGTGATGTACCATTTCACTGAGATAGTGTCCCACCGTGGGTGTAATGATGTTATTCCTCCGTTTATCACCGCCACATGAACTCACCCACAGATACCTTTCCTCAATCAAATTACATCTACTGGACTGGGCTGGGAAGGGAGGAGTGTTTTTATTTCATAACACAGCTTGCCCTGGTTACATGGTATACTGTATAGGCCAATACTGCTGGTAGTCCACATCGAAGGGACAGCAGTGGAGAAGGCAGTACGTTTTAAGTTCCTGGGTGTACACATCACAGACAAACTGAAATGGTCCACCCACACAGACAGTGTGGTGAAGAAGGTGCAACAGCGCCTCTTCAACCTCAGGAGGCTGAAGAAATTTGGCTTGTCACACAAAAATCTTGACCAACTTTTAAAGATGCACAATCGAGAGCATCCTGTTGGACTGTATCCGCCTGCTACGGCAAACTACCTGCCATCCTATGACACCTACAGCACCCGATGTCACAGGAAGGCCAAAAAGATCATTAAGGACAACAACCACCTGAGCCACTGCCTGTTCTCACCACTATCATCCAGAAGGCGAGGTCAATACAGGTGCCTCAAAGCTGGGACCGAGAGATAGAAAAACAGCTTCGAGGCCATCAGACTGTTAAACAACAATCACTAACTCAGAGAGGCTGCTGCCTACATTGAGACCCAATCACTGGACACTTTAATAAATGGATCACTAGTCACTTTAAACAATGCCACTTTAAATAATGCCACTTTAATCATGTTTACATATGTTACATTACTCATATCAAATGTATGTACTGTATTTTATACCATCTATTGCAACTTTCCTAAGTCGCTCGGCCATTGCTCATCCATATACGATATGTAAATATTCTCATTCACCACATTAGATTTGTGTGTATTAGGTAGTTGTTGGGGAATTGTTAGATTACATGTTAGATATTACTGCACTGTCGGAACTAGAAGAACAAGCATTTCGCTACACTCGCATTAACATCTGCTAACCATGTGTATGTATGTGACCAATAAAATTAGACTTGATTTTATAGACAGAAAGAAGGAAAGATAGTGTAACAGGAATGCCAGGAGTTACAGAGTAGAATGAATGGCATCAAGACATGTGGAGGGTGTTACAGATGGAGGGTGAATCTGATTCAAATGTTGTCAGATGGCTCATTGAGCTGCTAGTGGTGTGTGGTGTGTGTTGTGCCTGTGTGCGTGCGTGCTTGCGTGCTTGCAGGTGGTGTGTTAGTGGTGTACTAAATGAGATAAACCATGTGTAGAGTTGTGCCTTGTAATTTAATCCCATGGTCGAATGTTAGCGGAGCAGGGCCCCTTCATCTCGTTGTATCCTAGATTGGATTATTCATTGGGGCTTACAGGCTATCACAATCATTGTGAGCCTTCCAAACAACCGAGAAGGACCTACAATATTACCATGACCGTGTCACAAATGGCACCCTTTTCCATAGTGCTCTGATCAAAAGTAGTGCAATGTATAGGGAATAGGTTGACATTTGGGACGCGGGCGGTCTTCACTTGAACGACTCTGACTTTGTCAAATAAGCACCAATCGGGGCCAAACAAAGCTAGCTAGATAGCCAATTAGCTGGGCTTTACGGGAATGTCTGGAAACCCTGTATCTGTCATAAAATGTAGCTACTAACCTTGTGCGACTGCATGCCTTTTCCTTTTGGACAAGAATTATAAGAATATTCAGAGTTATGAAGTTATGCAAATGTTGATCTTATATAATGGCTGCTAATACTGGAAAAGCTAAATCAAAGTCCAAGTATACAGATTTTATGATATTCTTGCAGAAAAATTTAATATGAATGCAAATGTCTCCTTCTCGATTTGCCCAAATGTACCTGGGTGACTTTACACTAAATGTCATGTAGTTCGCTCATACTTCAAGTTATCCGTCTGAAACTTTGCACACACACTGCTGCCATCTGTGGACACCATTGGAATTACAACCAGAGTGATGGCTTTCTCTTGCATTTCACAGTAGTAGAAATAACGTTTGGTTTTTTTCTTTGTATTTTCTTCTACCAGATCTATTGTTTTATATTCTCCAACATTCAATTCACATTTCCACAAACTTCAAAGTGTTTCCTTTCAAATGGTACCAAGAACATGCATATCCTTCCTTCAGGGCCTGACTCCAGGCAGTTAAGTTTGGTATGTCATTTTAGGCGAAAATTGAAAAAAAGAGGGCTATCCCTAAAAAGTTGGGCTTGTAAGTAAGCATTTCACTGTAAGGTGTACAACTGTTGTATTCGGGGGCATGTGACAAATACAATTTGATTTGAATGTGAGTGTGAGTGTGAGTGTGAGTGTGAGTGTGTGTGTGTGTGTATTCTTGTGCATGCGAGCGAGTGTGCATGGATGTGAATGTGAAGCAAGAGAAGCCTGTCCTGGGGCATAATTGATTGCTCTTGTCTGGTCATTGTGTGAACAACCACAGCACAGGGAGCGAAAGTGACACGACGCAATGTGAAAACAGGCCTAAAGCAGATCCCATTGAGCCTTGATTACTGTTGCTCTACATTTCTCTATTAGATCCAACGTTAGGACTGATTAGGCCTTTTGTCTGAAGGCGTGTTATGTTACGACACTCCTGAGTTGATTGTTGAGCTGTGTTCAAGTGTTCTTTGTGTTTATACAATTAGCTTATTACAAAGGAACATTTCAGAAGTAAAAAAATAATTAAATCGAATGCAGAATGTGGCAATGAGAATCATCAGTGTTTTGCAATGTTTATTCTTAGAATGACATTCATCATTATAAAGCTTCACAGAACATGTTTTTTTAGAGTACATTTGTTTAATCTAGTCTCATGAGTAGGAGGGAACTGCTTCTATGATCTATGATCTCAGTGAGTTATAGGCACACACCAAATTCTCCAGTGTTAACTTAAAGCAACACTGAACAGTTATTCTGAAAAGTACTTTTTCTCTAATGACTAACTACCAGGATGTTTCAAAATACATTCTGAGTGGGCAGGGAGCTTATATTCATGAGCTCGCCTTGACTGACAGCTTTTTGAAAAGCCTATGTCAAGCAACTTGGATGCAAGTGAGCAGTGTTGCAGTAAAATCATCTCAAGCAAATTTGGTGATAAGCAACATTGAAATTGCATCAATTCTCTCTCTAATATATATATATATATATATATATATATATATATTTATATATATGTATATATACACTGCTCAAAAAAATAAAGGGAACACTAAAATAACACATCCTACATCTGAATGAATGAAATATTCTTATTAAATACTTTTTTCTTTACATAGTTGAATGTGCTGACAACAAAATCACACAACAATTATCAATGGAAATCAAATGTATCAAACCATAGAGGTCTGGATTTGGAGTCACACTCAAAATTAAAGTGGAAAACCACACTACAGGCTGATCCAACTTTGATGTAATGTCCTTAAAACAAGTCAAAATGAGGCTCAGTAGTGTGTATGGCCTCCACGTGCCTGTATGACCTCCCTACAATGCCTGGGCATGCTCCTGATGAGGTGGAGGATGGTCTCCTGAGGGATCTTCTCCCAGACCTGGACTAAAGCATCCGCCAACTCCTGGACAGTCTGTGGTGCAACGTGGCGTTGGTGGATGGAGCGAGACATGATGTCCCAGATGTGCTCAATTGGATTCAGGTCTGGGGAACGGGCGGGCCAGTCCATAGCATCAATGCCTTCCTCTTGCAGGAACTGCTGACACACTCCAGCCACATGAGGTCTTGCATTAGGAGGAACCCAGGGCCAACCGCACCAGCATATGGTCTCACAAGGGGTCTGAGGATCTCATCTTGCTACCTAATGGCAGTCAGGCTACCTCTGGCGAGCACATGGAGGGCTGTGCGGCCCCCCAAAGAAATGCCTCCCCACCCCACATCATGACTGACCCACCGCCAAACCGGTCATGCTGGAGGATGTTGCAGACAGCAGAACATTCTCCAGGGCGTCTCCAGACTCTGTCACGTCTGTCACATGTGCTCAGTGTGATCCTGCTTTCATCTGTGAAGAGCACAGGGCGCCAGTGGCGAATTTGCCAATCTTGGTGTTCTCTGGCAAATGCCAAACGTCCTGCACGGTGTTGGGCTGTAAGCACAACCCCCACCTGTGGACGTCGGGCCCTCATACCACCCTCATGGAGTCTGTTTCAGACCGTTTGAGCAGACACATGCACATTTGTGGCCTGCTGGAGGTCATTTTGCAGGGCTCTGGCAGTGCTCCTCCTGCTCCTCCTTGCACAAAGGCGGAGGTAGCGGTCCTGCTGCTGGGTTGTTGCCCTCCTACGGCCTCCTCCACGTCTCCTGATGTACTGGCCTGTCTCCTGGTAGCGCCTCCATGCTCTGGACACTATGCTGACAGACACAGAAGTGTGATTGACTTGGAGTTACATTGTGTTGTTTAAGTGTTTCCTTTATTTTTTTGAGCAGTGTTTATATCCCCCATTTGGCATGTCACTTGTGATGCTCTTCACAGCAGCACTGACAGATGTGTTCACTTGACAACTGCGTCAGAGTTTTGAACCACCCTCCCCCTTTTTGTTCCATGCTGGCTGATAACCTAGCTAGCAAGCAACTAGCTAACACCAGACACTGATGAAAGGGGAGACATATCTTTGCCATAGAGGAATAGGGCAATATTTTAATTGTATACTGAACAAAAATATAAACGCAACATGTAACAATTTCATTTTCTTTACTGAGTCACAGTTCATATTAGGAAATTACATGACTTGGCCGAGGTGCTGCAATGTGTGGGCACCATGGGTGGGCCCCACAAAAGGGCTTTAATTACAGAAGAAAATACTCCTAAGGAACCCCCTTTTTGTCCCCAGCACAAGGTGCGCCTGTGTAATGATCATGCTATTTAATCATCTTCCTGATATGCAACACTTTTCAGTTGGATGGATTATCTTGGCAAAGGAGAAATGCTCACTAACAGGGATATAAACAAATTTGTGCACAACATTTGAGAGAAATAAGCTTTTGGAGCATACAGTGGTTTGTCCTTTAAAAGTTGCAGCATACTGCAGCACAGCTTGCTGGTCCCGCAGAATTATATAGCACGTTATTTAAGTGCCAACCACCGGTACCAAAGTAGCACTAACTAGCACCGATGCTAGTTAGTGCTACTTTGACCACCAGAGGGCATCTTTGAGAAGCATTTGATAGCCTTCAATAGTGGCTATACTAGAGAATTAAAAATACATTGTAAGAACATTGTATATGGGAATGATTTTAAGAAATGTTTCTTAATTCATTTGATTATTATTATGGTTTTCTATTCCAAGAAAAAGGAAAAACCCTCTGGGTTTCCATTAGGATGGAACGGAAAACATTTAGCTAAATAATCCCCATGTCGTGCGGGCACACAGGAGACCGGGCTTCAATTCCCTGATGGGGAGGAAGGAGTAGGCTGTCTTTATAAATAAGAATTTGTTCTTAACTGATTCCATATATGTTATTTCATAGTTGCGATGTATTCTACAATGTAGAAAATAGTAAAAATAAAGAAAACCCTGGATGAGTAGGTGTGTCCAAACTTTTGAGGCCATCATGACGTTTTGGCTAGAGAAATTGACGATACTACAATGCAACAAATACACTGATCATCTCAGCAAGTTTTTTTTTACCCGTGGTCATGGAGCTGGGTGGAAGTGCAACTAAAATGTAGTTTAAATAACCATCTGCATTTTGAATGTATTTTTCTAGTTATTTTATTAAAGAAAGTATAAAGATGTTCATGAAGAAATAGTGTACTGCTGTTTTAATTTAGAAATGTAACACTTCAGAGTACTTACGCATCGAATACATTGCAGGTAGGGGGATGTTCACACGGGATGTTCACACCTACAGTAGCCAGGCTATAAAGAGTGTATTGTCCTGCTAATCGGGCTACACATTTTTGAAAACCTGTTTTCAAAATCTCACCAGCTGTCCATCACTACTGTAAATAAAAACAGGGCATCTTGTTTACATCTTGTTTACATTCTTTATTGTAACCACAGTGTCACAAATAATTTGTATCTACCTTTCCAATTACTTTCAGAGTTTGGGATTAATTTGATTAATATTATGGTGTTTATATTCCAAGAAAAACGAAAAACCCTCTGGGTTTCCATTAGGATGGAACGGAAAATATGGCACTGTACAACGTGACGGTCGGGAGTAGGCTACACAGTACTGGGCTAGTTAAAGAGCTTAAGAATATCTGTGTTGTGCGCAGGGACCGGGGTTCAATTCCCTGACGGGGGAGGAAGGAGTAGGTTGTCCTTGTAAATAAGAATTTGTTCTTATTGCCTAGTTCTGACTTGCCTAGTTAAATAAAGGTTACACTAAGAGCATAACATTTCTACACTATAATTTTAGTTGGAGATTCAGACAAAATAATACATCTAATTGATTTATTACCCTCCATTGACCCCAATATATACATTAATTATGCATGTAAATTAATCAATAAGTTCTAGTATGGCAACATGAATAAGTGTATTTCAAGCTAGAATCCAACATTATTGGATATAATGGAAACAATATTTTACTCTCCATAGAGTAAAACTGACACAATCACACTCTGACACTCAACACTGGTTATTAGCAGGTTATCAACACGAGAATTATTCAACTGAAAAATCAACACTAGATAACACTGGCCAATTTGCTGTGTATGGATCAAAACATATGTATCTTTCTTGCATATGGTTTGTTACTAGATCTGAATATCATAGGTGTCATGACAGAATATGGCAATATATTTCAGTGTAACAATTCACCCTCTGTGTTTTGTTTGTCTCCCATTGCTTCACAATCTCATTTACAGATGGAAAATGAATCTCTCCCTCTATAGATGTCTATCTCCTTTTTGCCTCTCCCTAACTCTTTCTCTCTCTGAAGGCCAGTTGAGGGTGCCATTTGTCTGTCATTAATCTGTTGATTAGTCCACAGTCAAGTTGGATAAGGATGCCCATGAACATGTTTCAGAAGTGCGTCATCACAAACTTTGACAAGCCCAGACAAGGCTGATGTAGAAAAGAAAGATTAGTGATACTATTTTGGATGTACAGAAGTAGGATCTTCATTTGAGCCAGTTTGCTAAAGCAGAAGATAATCATGCAGCAACAAGAAATGTTAATTATTATGTGGATTATAATTTATGAACATTTTTGTAGGGGTTGATCAATTTGTTGTAAGAGAAAATCAGGTCTGAAATTTCAACGTTGAAATTACAAACTTCAGAAACCTTTTTTTAACCTCAAATACACTGCAGGAAAGTTTTCATGTCACAGGGTGATACAATTAAGATCATACATCTGTAGGGTGAGCGAGTCAGGCGGATTTCAGTAACGCAGAATATTTGATCGTACTCTGGCTCTGTGTGCTAACTATTTAATAGTTAATATGATCTTGCCATATATCCAGAAGGATACTATTTGTAGTGCCTCAATCAATTGAGTTTAAAGAACCAAAATAGCATCTGAAAATAATATAAATACCTGCTTATTGTTTTAAACACTGAGACTGTGTTTTGACCCTTCCGAATGAGGTTAACCATGTCTCTCTATTTCTCCCTTTCTATCATCCTCTCTCCCTCCCTCCCTCCCTCCCTCACTCCGCAGCTAGTATCGTTCGGACGAAACAGTGGTGTGAGATGGTCCCATGTTTGGAAGATGAGGGCTGTGACCTGTTAATCAATAAATCTGGATGGACATGTACACAACCAGGAGGCAGAGTCAAAACCACTACAGTGAGTTTTATTTACAGAATGTATTTTCTTTCTCACTATGTTTGAAAGCACATTGTGGGGGTAACTCCTTGGAATTAGAATGACCAGAATGTTAACTTGAATAGGTATGTAAATTGTAGTCATTCTAATTCCATCAACCACCAATGTGTAGCCTCAACCCAGTGTGAACCTTTTCTCACTCACTCACTAACCACACCACAAGCTATGACTTGGCTCCCAATTCAGTTTAGATCCCGACAGTTCCACAGTTCCATCCCAGAATTAGCTACACTAGCTGGCAGCAGACAGCAGAACGCTCATATTAATGAATCCAACCCCATCCACGTACAACTAAGCAAGCGTACTTAAAACGCTTCTCCGCTCCCTCCTACTTCTCCCCACCAACACAGTGGTTTGTTTACCTGTTCATCGCTCGCAATTAGTTTGAATTAAGGTTCCCTCTTAAACCTAATGACTGGAGCAGATGGAGTCTTCACGGTAGGCATTTTCAGGAGAAAAATAGCCTCCCTCCATCGCTTCACTCACGCACACACTGTAAGACTTTATGTAATTTCAACTGTAAAACACTGTAAAATTACAGTAAAATACCTTGTGTTTTACAGAATTGATTCTCTAGATTGCACTGCATTATGGGTAAAATGCTGAAAAATAATAATTGTTGTAATGTTTAGGCTTTGCTGTACCACAGCCTCTCAGTGCCATAGTGAATAAACACACATATTCGTAACCATTATGTTTGCACCATTACTACAGAGAAAACAGCTTGTTTCTAGCCCAAACAGTTCAAAAGATATGACCCATAATACAGGCGCAATGGTTTTTTTTTCTATGCGGCAATGTTAAAAAATATTGTTGTTTTTACAGTATTATACAACTAACAGCAATGTACTGTTTTAATTATTTCCAGTAAATTGCCGTAAATCGCAATGCACTCTGGGTGATATTAGGCGTAACTGGTCAATTACACAGTCAATTCCAATGAAACTTGGATTGAAAAGTAAATTACCTTAAAGAAGTTGTGTATTTAAATGGTACTGTAATTCCACCCCAGAATACAGTACCCTACACTGTAAAACTGGAGAAGTTCTGGCTACTCAAACATTTTAGGAAACCAATTACCTATAAACAAATTAAGAAACTTAAATAGCTGAAGTGAGCAATACTACTTTCATATGAGTAATACAAATGCATTTTTTTTAAAAGGTAAACGTCAATTTAACGCCCCCACTAAGTCACACCTCCAATAATTTCCCAGTGTGCCTTGCCTTTTCGAATGAATTGTAGAGTTACCACCCATAGGCCAGCGCACAATTGGCTCAGCATCGTCCAGGTTAGGGGAGGGTTTGGCCCAGGTCGGACATCATTGTAAATAAGGATTTGTTCTTAACCTCTTAAGTCGACCCTCTACTTTTTTGAACATTCTGTTAAAAATCGCGCAACATTTCAGCGCCCTGCTACTCATGCCAGGAATATAGTATATGCATTTGCTTAGTCTGTGTGGATAGAAAACACTCAGACGTTTATAAAACTGGTTAAATCACTGCTGTGGCTTTACCAGAACGGCATTTACATCGAAAAGCACAGGAAAAACTGATCACTGAAAATGGGAAAATATATCCATGCGCTACTTGAACCCATTGATAAAGGTGAACCACAATTAATTGACTGAGGTTGCAGTACCTACAGCTTCCACACGGTGTCTAGAGTCTTGTCATTTCCCTTCGAGTTTTTCTTGGTCAAACACATGCAGGGCACCGTATCTCCTCAGGTCTAGGACCGGATATTTTCGTTGAGTTTCTAGCCGGACATTTTTCCAGACGGACAGCTAATGATCTTTACATCGCCTCCTGATGAATTTTATCGCTTATTAACGTTTACTAATACCTAAAGTTGCATTACAAACGTATTTCGAAGTGTTTTGTGAAAGTTTATCGTCGACTTTTTGAATTTTAAAAAATGACGTTACGTTTTGAAACAATGTTTTTTCGTTTATCACACAGTCTACATATAACGATATCTAGGCTTTATATGGACCGATTTAATCGAAATAAAGACCCAAATAGTGTTTATGGGACATCTAGGAGTGCCAACAAAGAAGATGGTGAAAGGTAATGAATGTTTTCTATTTTATTGTGCGGTTTGTGTAACGCCGAAATGCTAATTATTTTGTTTACGTCCCCTGCGGGTCTTTTGGGGTGTTACATGCTATCAGATAATAGCTTCTCATGCTTTCGCCGAAAAGCATTTTAAAAATCTGACTTGTTGCCTGGATTCACAACGAGTGTAGCTTTAATTCGATACCCTGCATGTGTATTTTAATGAACTTTTGAGTTTTAACTAATACTATTAGCATTTAGCGTATCGCATTTGCATTTCCAGAGCTCTAGTTGGGACGCAAGCGTCCCGAGTAGAAGCAAGAGGTTAACTGACTTACCTACTTAAATAATTTTTAAATAAAATAATATTAATGAATAAATCACTTTATTTGTTAGTGACAGAGACATTGTTGCTGAATTTGTTCGTTTTCATTCCTATGGCCTTTGACAAGTGAGTTCTTTGGCAAATATGATTAATTACATATATCATAAGGCCTTATACAGTGGCCTGAAAAAGTCATAGTTTACAGGTCATGTCAGGCCTGCAAGTAGGGTTGCAAAATTCCACAAACCATAAACTTCCAACCAGGATTTCTGGAAAATGTACCAGAATTTTGCAACACTAACTCTAAATCACATTATGCTGGGTTGCAAATAGATGTGTCATTTCTATTGGAATCTACCCAGTGTTACGGTTATCCGACAGCTAAAATTGCAATTTGTATTCATAATGACTGCCAGGGTTAAGAACAGTGGGAGGAAGCTACCTAAGCCATTTAAACTTCTTGAGGCGATGGGTTCCCCTACAGGAACTCCACCCCCCCGTTCAGCTGAAAAGATGGCGCAGGGAATGCAAAAATATTCTTTCGAAATATTTAACCTCCACACATTAACAAGTCCAATACCTCAAATGAAAGATAAACACCTTGTTCATCTACGCATTGTGTCAGATTTTTTAAATGTTTTACGGCAAAAACACAACATATATTTATGTTAGACCACCACCAAACCAAAGAAAAAACGTAGCCATTTTTTCCAGCAAAAGATAAAAATCACAAAAGCAGGATTTAAAAAGAAATCTCTTGAAAATCTTCATCAGATGACAGTCATATGACATGTTACACAGTACATTTATGTTTTGTTCGATAATATGCATTTTATATCCATAAATCTCGGTTTACATTGACGCCATGTTCAGAAAATCCTCCAAAATATCCAGAGGAATTATAGAAAGCTACGCCAGATAACAGAAATACTCATCATAAACTTTGACTAAAGATACATGTTCTACATATAATTAAAGATACACTGGTTCCTAATGCAACCGCTGTGTCACATTTTTTTTTACGTTACGGAAAAAGCCTAACATTGCAATTATCTGAGACGGCGCTCAGACGTAACAATATTTCCCTGCCATGTTGGAGTCAACAGATATACAAAATTACAACATAAATATTCCCTTACCTTTGATGATCTTTCATCAGAATGTAGTGCAAGGAGTCCTAGTTCAACAATAAATCGTTTTGTTTCATAATGTTCAATTCTAGTGTCCAAGTAGCAGCATTTGCTACCACTTTCAGCTCAAATGCCCAAAAAATTACTTCTGGTCCAGGATAACTTTGCATCAAAACTTCCAAATGACATATTACAGGTCGAAGAAACTGGTCAAACTAAGTGCAGAATCAATCTTCAGGATTTTATAATCATATATATCCAATAGAATTCCAACTGGATCATTCGTTTTCATCTGGGGCTGATTGGAACAGCCGAAGCACTCAAAGGCAAACGCGCCTCAACAAAATGGCATCCTTTTGCGACACCAACTACTTTCCTTCCCATTAGGTCAAAGTTCACAGCAAATGCTCCATTACACTTTCTACTGAATGAGGACATCTACTGGAAGACGTAGGAAGTGTTTCTAGATCCATAACTTGTTGGGAAGGGAGGGGGCGATGACGTCAAATTTGCCCCAACTTTCAGGATTTCAAAACTTGTTTGGAAGATTGTCTGCCCTGTGAGTTCTGTTATACTCACAGACATAATTCAAACGGTTTTAGAAACTTCAGAGTGTTTTCTATCCAATATTAATAATAATATGCATATATTAGCAATTTAGGACAGATTTTGATGCAGTTCACTATGGGCACGCAATTCATCCAAAGTGGAAATACTGCCCCCTATCTCTAACAGGTTTTAAACTGGAACAACCATTTCAGTAAGGGGTGCAAAAGTTCAATGATTGGATTAATTTAGAAAACAATTATTTATCTTTGTGTAGCGTAACATTGAATCAATCAATCACTCAATGTGCATGATAAAACACAAATATTAAAAACAATTCCAAAAATTAAAGCATGCTGGGAAAAAAGTTCATTGGTTATCATATCTTTCAAAAAATGTAGTTGTGTGAATCTTCATTTAGTTTTGAGTCAGTTACACATAAGCCATTTAAGTAGTAATTTCATTGACTTTGAGTACTACTTACTAGAAGTATTTGAGTTAAAAATGCCTTGGGGTTTACAGTGGACCTTATTTTTGGATCACGAAAAACCTTATGACCACTAGTTGATGAATGGTATTGTTGTTTCTTTGTGATTAACATATTTTGAAGCATGCCTTGTAAGAGGCTACATTTGTTACACCCATGAGTGAGAGTGCTGTACAATTTAACTAATACGTGGTAGTAAGTAGTGCACTAGCAACTAAATGTGTGTAGGGGACAGATTGGAAATGGCAGCAAGCTGCAAACCTTCAACGGTTGAGTATTTTCTATGTCCTTGGTCTGTTTTGCTCTGTAGTCACTGCAAGTTTGGAAGCCTTTGTTATAAGGCCTCTAGAAGTGCAAGTTATTCATACATATTTTACATACTGTGTGTATATATTTGATATTCTGTAATATGAAAACACATTACCTAGCAGCCAACATGCTTGCACCAATCCCATGCAGTTACAGTAAAATACTGTAAAATACAAACCCTGTCTTCAATGAATTTAATTTATTAATTAATTCCTTTAGCTGGCATATCTGCTGCAAGTATAATGCTGTAATTTACAGGGGAAAGTTTTACAGTGCACACACCCACCGTCGCTTCCCTCTCTCCCCGTGTTGCAAACTCTCCTGCCTCCACCCTGCCTTCCACTCATTTGTAATGAAATACTGTTCATTTGGGCACATTCGTTACGCAGCATTCTCTCCCCAATTGGACCCCCCACCCGCAATTTGTGAACTCTGACCAGCATAGGACACATCATTAATGTATGTGTCATATTTAAGTCATCAGCTAACTCAAACTTGTTTAATCCTTCTCCTGAAGAGATGCGCTGAGTCACGCTGACGCAGTGTCTCAGATCCATGTAGCATTTTCTAAATTAAATTAAATCCAAAGTTAAATCCAATTGATGCAGTTCATTATCGAGTCTCTCTCTTGCTCAAAATCGCAAGTTGAGCCCCACAAACCTCTTATATCATTGCATACTGTAGACATTACATTTCAGTCATTTAACAGACGCTCTTATCCAGAGCGACTTAAAGCCAATGTATGGTTCATTTGAGTATGTGGTTGGAGGCTCCATATAGAGGGTGTGACACAATTGACATGATTGGTTGACATTAGGTGTAGGCGGGAAGTCCTGTATAAACACAAACTCACTTCTTTGACAATTTCCTTCACAACAGCTCTGCGCTCGCCACTGCAAAGCGCAAAAAGTATGAATACCCAGACTTCTGCAGAGGCCGTATGAGCAGAAATGCTGCACGGCCAATGCAGAAGTCGAATTGACCATGCAGCACCTTTTACAGTCAGAATCACTTAAAAAAAATGTTTTTTAACCTTTATTTAGCCTCTTAAATGTAAAGTCCCCATATTTGGGGACCCTATTAGATTGTTTTATTAAATTCAGTCGGGTAATAGAATCAGTAGAAGCGTGTCTGCGGAAAGCTGAGTATCTTGGCTATTGATATGTGCCTTAAAATCTTTGGTGTGATTTATTACCATATATGGGCATACGAATGTATAAGGGCAGGTCGAGCCGATGACCTAATTTCAAGGTGGCTTCTACCTACATTCCGGTTAGCGTCTTGAAGCATAAGCGAAATAAACACGGAATAAAACGATACACACCGAAAGCCGGGACCCCACAGACCATGAGGATGTCTTATTTGTCTGCCTGTAACCTACCGTTATTGACCACCAGCCCCGAGAATAAAAATATTTATTTTACACAACGTTTTCACCGAACAGCAAACATCTTACAAGGTAAGCTTCGATAAGGCTGTGTTTGAGCTATAGCTACATGCGGGGTATGAAATTAATCTTTACGTTGGTAGGAAGAAATCCAGCCAATTGGCAATGTTATCTGATGATGTATGACTTAATGGTAACATCGAATGTCCACGGAGGGACTTTTATTTATATATATATATTATTAACATCAAACCAATACAGGAAGTACATGTGGGAACACAAGTGTATATATAAATAATATACAAAGGACAATTGGGCTAGGGGGTACAATATCACATTACACAAGGACCTTAAGGGACATACATACACTTATAATTTTTTTGTTAGTAGAGTATTTATTTGTCCTAATTTGGTTCAATTTATTTTGTTATGGTAAGAAAATATGGTGTTGTTTGTAAATGTACATTGAAATTTGGCCTAAAGACTATTGAAATGAATTACACAAAATTGTTTCAGCGTCTTTCTATCGTAGGTAAAGAATGCAAGCAGTACATCTTTCCACAATAGTGTAAAATCTTCATAAATTATAAATCTACTGATGTCTTGCCACGGTTCCCGTACATGAATACAATGCCAAAAAAGATGCAACACAGTTTTTGGGTGGTCATTACAAAAGGTACAATGTGAGTTCATGTTTTCCCTAAACTTCTTCATATGGTGGTTGGCAGGATAATATTTATGAACAATTTTAAAGGAGTGACTATATCTTTGCGCATCAAAAGTATGATGTCGCCTGCTTACAGGCATCCATTACACAGGGGATTGGCTACTATGGCAGCTTGACAGTATTGTAGCCAATAAGATAAGTTTTCCAGGGATATGCAGTTGACCTGCGTTGGACAAAGCAAGGCCTATAACTTTTATGTGTAATGGCAACTATTTTTACCTGGCTCAGAGACGAGACTCACCTAGCACACTACATTACATTGAGAACAGATTTCATCACTGTAATGTCATTGTTTTAGCATTAAAGATGGCTTCTAAAGGGGGTGAAAACTAAGAATATCGAACAGGAAGCTAAAAAGAAGGCAGCAATGAATAAGTATACCGACATAGAAACTTTGAATAAAATACTGGTCGGACTCGGATCAGGGGAGCGATTTGGACAAGGAGGATTGACTCAGCAGACAAAGATTGCTTTCTAGAAGGATTGGATCCACTTTTAGATCTCTAAGTAAATTATTTTCATTACATTTTTATTCACCACAGAGTGGAGGATGCAGATGATGATGTTTGAGAGCCCCCCCCTCCCCAGCAAGCACCCCCGCCAGTCAAGATCCTCACCCCCACCTGCTATGTCAATCACCCAGTCTGATTGTTCTACATCCACTTTTCAAATACCTCTTGAAAAAGAAAATAGGGGCTTATGGCACCATTCGTCCTAACAGAATTGGTTTCCCCAATACCAAGGTAAACGAGATGACGAAGACAGCAGAGAGAGGGACCATATGTTGGATCAGGACTAACAAGCTGCATTTTGTGAAATTGAAGGACACTAGGGAGTTATTCATGCTCACCACAAAGCATAAGGCATTCAATAACAACCATGTCTCAAGGAGGGTGAAAAAGGAACAATGTCCCCGTTTCTGTGAAGGACTACAATGCCAGCATGGGGGGTGTCGACCTATCTGATGCTCTGATAGGCTACTACCGTGTCCTCCACAAGACCAGGAAGAGGTATACTTTTATTTACCACTTTGTGGGCATTGCTAGAGTAAATTCTTTCATTCTCCACAAGCAGATGGCCAAAGCAAAAGGTCAAAACCCTTTCTCCCAGAGAGTAGCTGGTGTTGGGAATGGCTGAATTAGGGGCCCAAAGCAACCTCACAACCATCATAAGACTCAAGGTGAGCGCCACTATCCCACACACATGCCAAAAGACAAAAGAACTGCAAGCATTGCACAAAATATGGGAGGGGGGGTGAAATGACAGAACTTCTGTCCGAAATACCTGTTCGCTTTTGGTTTCCTGGCAGAGAGGGACTGCTTCTAAGACTCTCAAGACATGCACAAGCTACGGTCAAAGTGAAATCTAAGGGAGCCCTATACCCCCTTGTAACTAACTCCCTTCTACTGTTACCTGCATATGAAATCCTTAACCTTGATGATTGACCTCAACCATTTATTATCTGAGAAAAAACAGGTATATCTATCACACAAAGAATTCCCAGAGCTATATGTATGTTGTGTATGACAGATGTGAGGTATAGAGAGAAGGTTGGGTGGGTCTATTTCGACCCGAGTTAGAAGGCGGTTTGTCATCCTGTGTCGACGGTCGGCACCGAGAGGCTGAGAGATGATAGGTATTCATGGCTGCTCCATATTGTACATCAAACGGACGGTCAGAGGCCCTAGTTGGCTAGGGACGAGCTGTCTGTGTGAATTGACGCACTGGCTAGGTGTATGTGTGTTTGTGTGGGTGCGTGTTTGCCTGCCTACGTTCCTGCCTACCCGTGCTGGTTGTGAACATGGACAGACAAGGCACTGGGACTTTTGACAAAGCTTACAGTACATAGTGACTCAATTCCATTGAGACCTGGTAAAAACAGACTTTTCTTCAAAACCATCTCCTTGATGCATAATCTTTGCTGGGCTTGACACTTGTGACCTATTATGATATTTTCTGAGGATTGATCAGAAATACAGGGTAGACATTGTTAATGTTGTAAATAACTATTGTAGCTGGAAACTGCAGATTTTTTTATGGAATATCTACATAGGTGTACTGAGGCCCATTATCAGCAACCATCACCCTGCGTTCCAATGGCACGTTGTGTTAGCTAATCCAAGTTTATAATTTTAAAAGGCTAATTGATCATTAGAAAACCATTTTGCAATTATGTTAGAACAGCTGGAAACTGTTGTGCTGATTAAAGGAAGCAAACAAACTGGCCTTCTTTAGACTAGTTGAGTATCTGGGGCATCAGAATTTGTGGGTTCGATTACAGGCTCAAAATGTCCAGAAACAAAGAACTTCTGAAATTCGTCAGTCTATTCTTGTTCTGAGAAATGAAGGCTATTCCATGCGAGAAATGGCAAGAAACTGAAGATCTCGTACAACGCCCTTCACAGAACAGCGCAAACTGTCACTAACCAGAATAGAAAGAGAAGTGGGAGGCCCCGGTGCACAACTGAGCAAGAGGACAAGCACATAAGAGTGTATAGTTTGAGAAACAGACCCCTCACAAGTCCTCAACTGGCAGCTTCATTAAATAGTACCCACAAAACACCAGTCTCAATGTCAACAGTGAAGAGGCGACTCCAGGATGCTGGCCTTCTAGGCAGAGTTGCAAGGAAAAAGCCATATCTCAAACTGGCCAATAAAAGTAAAAGATTAAGATGGGCAAAATAACACAGACACTGGACAGAGGAAGATTGGAAAAAAGTGTTATGGACAAACAAATCGAAGTTTGAGGTGTTTGGATCACAAAGAAGATCATTTGTGAGACTCAGAAAAAATGAAAATATGCTGGAGGAGTACTTGATGTCATCTCTCAAGCATGGTGGAGGCAATGTGATGGTCTGGGGTTGCTTTGGTGGTGGTAACGTGGGAGATTTGTACAGGGTAAAAAGGACCTTGAAGAAGGAAGGCTATCACTCCATTTTGCAACGCCATGCCATACCCTGTGGACAGCGCTTAATTGTAGCCAATTTCAACAAGACAATGACCCAAAGCACAGTTCCAAACTATGCAATAACTATTTAGAGAAAATGCAATCAGCTAGTATTCTGTCTATAATGGAGTGGCCAGCACAGTCACCGTATCTCAACCCTATTGAGCTATTGTGGGAGCAGCTTGACCGTATGGTGCCCATCAAGCCAATCCAACTTGTGGGAGGTGCTTCAGGAAGCATGGAGTGAAATCTCTTCAGATTACCTCAACAAATTGACAACTAGAATGCCAAAGGTCTACAAGGCTGTAATTGCTACAAATGGAGCATTATTTGACCAAAGCAAAGTTTGAAGGACGCAATAATTGTTTCAATTAAATATCATTATTTATAACCTTGTCAACATCTTGATTATATTTCCTATTCATTTTGCAACTCATTTCATGTACAGTTGAGTTCAGAAGTTTACAAACACTTAGGTTGGAGTCATTAAAACAAATTTTTCAACCACTCCACAAATGTATTTTTGACAAACTATAGTTTTGGCAAGTCGGTGAGGACATCTACTTTTTGCACGGCAAAGGTAATTTTTCTAACAATTGTTTTCAGACAGATTATTTCACATATAACACCATAGTACCCTCCAAGCTTGTCATCAAGCTCGAGACCCTGGGTCTCGACCCCGCCCTGTGCAACTGGGTACTGGACTTCCTGACGGGCCGCCCCCAGGTGGTGAGGGTAGGCAACAACATCTCCTCCCCGCTGATACTCAACACTGGGGCCCCACAAGGGTGCGTTCTGAGCCCTCTCCTGTACTCCCTGTTCACCCACAACTGCGTGGCCACGCACGCCTCCAACTCAATCATCAAGTTTGCGGACGACACAACAGTGGTAGGCTTGATTACCAACAACGACGAGACGGCCTACAGGGAGGAGGTGAGGGCCCACGGAGTGTGGTGTCAGGAAAATAACCTCACACTCAACGTCAACAAAACTAAGGAGATGATTGTGGACTTCAGGAAACAGCAGAGGAACACCCCCTATCCACATCGATGGAACAGTAGTGGAGAGGGTAGCAAGTTTTAAGTTCCTCGGCATACACATCACAGACAAACTGAATTGGTCCACTCACACAGACAGCATCGTGAAGAAGGCGCAGCAGCGCCTCTTCAACCTCAGGAGGCTGAAGAAATTCGGCTTGTCACCAAAAGCACTCACAAACTTCTACAGATGCACAATCGAGAGCATCCTGGCGGGCTGTATCACCGCCTGGTACGGCAACTGCTCCGCCCTCAACCGTAAGGCTCTACAGAGGGTAGTGAGGTCTGCACAACGCATCACCGGGGGCAAACTACCTGCCCTCCAGGACACCTACACCACCCGATGTTACAGGAAGGCCATAAAGATCATCAAGGACATCAACCACCCGAGCCACTGCCTGTTCACCCCGCTATCATCCAGAAGGCGAGGTCAGTACAGGTGCATCAAAGCTGGGACCGAGAGACTGAAAAACAGCCTCTATCTCAAGGCCATCAGACTGTTAAACAGCCACCACTAACATTGAGTGGCTGCTGCCAACACACTGACACTGACTCAACTCCAGCCACTTTAATAATGGGAATTGATGGGAAATGATGTAAATATATCACTAGCCACTTTAAACAATGCTACCTTATATAATGTTACTTACCCTACATTATTCATCTCATATGCATACGTATATACTATACTCTATATCATCGACTGCATCCTTATGTAATACATGTATCACTAGCCACTTTAACTATGCCACTTTGTTTACATACTCATCTCATATGTATATACTGTACTCGATACCATCTACTGTATCTTGCCTATGCTGCTCTGTACCATCACTCATTCATATATCCTTATGTACATATTCTTTATCCCCTTACAATGTGTATAAGACAGTAGTTTTGGAATTGTTAGTTAGATTACTTGTTGGTTATTACTGCATTGTCGGAACTAGAAGCACAAGCATTTCGCTACACTCGCATTAACATCTGCTAACCATGTGTATGTGACAAATAAAATTTGATTTGATTTGATCACAATTCCAGTGGGTCAGACGTTTACATGCACTAAGTTGACTGTGCCTTTAAACGCTTGGAAAATTCCAGAAAATTATGCCATGGGTTTAGAATTTGAGTCAATTGGAAGTGTACCTGTGGATCTATTTCAAGGTCTACCTTCAAACTCATTGCCTCTTTACTTGACATCATGGGAAAATCAAAAGAAATCAGCCAAGACCTCAGAAAACTTTTTTTAGACCTCCACAAGTCTGGTTCATCCTTGGGAGCAAATTACAAATGCCTGAAGATACTACGTTCATCTGTACAAACAATAGTACGCAAGTATAAACACCATGGGACCACACAGCCATCACTGCTCATGAAAGAGATGCATTCTCTCTCCTAGAGTTGAACGTACTTGGGTGCGAATAGTGCAAATCAATCACAGAACAACAGCAAAGGATCTTGTGAAGATGCTGGAGGAAACAGGTACAAAAGTCTCTGTATCCACAGTAAAATGAGTCCTACATCGACACAACCTGAAAGGCTGCTCAGCAAGGAAGAAGCCACTGCTCCAAAACCGCCATAAAAAATCCAGTCTATGGTTTGCAACTGCACATGGGGACAAAGATCGTACTTTTTGGAGAAATGTCCTCTGGTCTGATGAAATGAAAATAGAACTGTTTGGTCATAATGACCATTGTTATGTTTGGAGTAAAAAGGGGGAGGCTTGCAAGCTGAAAAACAACTGTGAAGCACAGTGGTGGCAGCATCATGTTGTGGGGGTGCATTTCTGCAGGAGGGACTGGTGCACTTCACAAAATAAATGGCATCATGAGGTTGGAAAATTATGTGTATATATTGAAGCAACATCTCAAGACATCAGCTTGATTGCAAATGAGTCTTCCAAATGGACAATGACCCCAAGCATATTTCCAAAGTTGTGGCAAAATGGCTAAAAAGACAACAAAGTCAAGGTATTGGAGTGGCCATCACAAAGCCCTGACCTCAATCCCATAAAAAATGTGACCATAGAAAATGTGTGGTCAGAACTGAAAAAGCGTGTGTGAACAAGGAGGCCTACAAACCTGTCTCAGTTACACCAGCTCTGTCAGGAGGAATGGGCCATAATTCACCCAACTTATTGTGGGAAGCTTGTGGAAGGCTACCCGAAACATTTGACCCAAGTTAAACAGTTTAAAGGCAATGCTACCAAATACTAATTGAGGTTATGTAAACTTCTGATCCACTGGGAATGTGATGAAAGAAATGAAAGCTGAAATAAATCATTCTCTCTGCTATTGTTCTGACATTTCACATTCTTAACATAACATGGTGATCCTAACTGATCTAAGACAGGGAATGTTTACTAGGATTAAATTTCAGGAATTGTGAAAACTTAGTTTAAATGTATTTGGCTAAGGTGTATGTAAACTTCCGATTTCAACCGTATGTTTTCATGGAAAACGAGGACATTTCTAAGTGACTCCAAACGTTTGAATGGTAGTGTACATTCAAGTCATTTTTCAATTTGGATCACATCAAGTTGTGGCCATTGTCTTTCATGGTTCTGGACGCTGTTACGTTTGTGAGATGGCTGAGGTTTAAGATATTTTTGTTCTATGGAGGGGTGATTCAAAACAGCTCCAGGCGTTCCATTCTTTTCTTAACTCCTGTTCTGAGCATCTGAGATTTACTATGCAATCTGATACACATCAAATCAGTTTTCTTGATCTTGTGTGAAGAAAATGTTCTATACACTGATCGTAACAGTTTGTTGGGGGCTGATAGTTGTCACCCACTTCCCTTGAAAAACAGTTTGCCCTACAGCCAATTTGGTTGAATACAAAATAATTTGTAAAAAAAAACCATCAGATTTCGACAGAGATCTGAGACGCAAAGAAAATTCAAGGAGTGGTCAGATGGTCAAAAATGGTCAGCTTAATACTGCCATTGAGAAAATTCAAAACAAAATGATACATGACCTTTTTCAAGATCAGTC
Organism: Oncorhynchus nerka; assembly: GCF_034236695.1. Classification (NCBI taxonomy): domain Eukaryota; kingdom Metazoa; phylum Chordata; class Actinopteri; order Salmoniformes; family Salmonidae; genus Oncorhynchus; species Oncorhynchus nerka. The sequence continues at coordinate 37,611,013 of NC_088403.1, forward strand.
TCGCAAAAAGAAGCATTCTTGCATTCTAACTACCCGCTATTCAAAGTGCTCTGAACAAATTAAGGGAATCCTTCACAAATATTGGCACATTCTAAGATCCGATGATAGTATCGGTAATGTGTTTTCTGACCTTCCCTTGGTCGTATTCTTGCTGGGCAGAAACCTCAGAGATCAATTGGTAAACTCTGATTTACCACCCCAAAATATCCCTGCACAATGTCTATTTGCGCCCCTACTGGATGGAAACTACAAGTGTAATGGCTGTGCTCAATGCAATGGCACTTATAAATGTAGATCCTTCAAACACCCCCAAACAGGGAAACAGATCCCAATCAAAGGTGTTATCACGTGCTCCACTAATGCAGTTATTTGCCCTTGTAGTAAAAAATATGTGGGTAAAATAAACCAGTCGTAGCACCATTAGGTTGAAAAACCAGTTGCAGCCCACTTTTTGGAAGCAAACCACTCGATTTCATCTCAACGTTATATTGGCATCGAACATGTCACCCTCCCTAGGAGAGGGGGTGACCTCGACAATTTTTTGTTAAAACGAGAGGCTGCCTGGATCTTTAATTTAAAGACCCTTGCTTCCTTCGGTCTCAACATAGACTTTGATCTGAAGCCATTCTTGTGATTTTGTGATTTTGCTGTTAATGTTTGTAGGCTTATGTAGCTAAATTGTATCTATGATCGTACGCTATCCATTTATGTTTTTTGTATGCTATCTTAATATATGAGAATTAACCAATGATATCAGGCCACACCCGGCCATGATTACAGACACCTGTGTGTCTTTTGACACTATACAAATTAGTCACCCCGCAGTGTTTGTCATTATACCCTGATGAAGACAGCTTGTCTGTCGAAACGTTGGACATAACATTTTTGCATATGAGCTCCTATAGTGTGTCCGGCTCTATTTTTTTTAAGTGTTCCACTCCGCTAGCCAGCACCTCACCTAAATAGGTGTGCGTTTCTTTCGCCTCTAGATTATGAGGTTTTTAAAAGAACATTTCATCTTGGCAGGAAGTGATATATGCATGAACTTGCATTCTCCTGGCGGAAAACCGCCTTCCCAAAGAGAAATCTCATCTTCGGAACATCATGCAGTGGTTCTTGAGGTGAATATAACAGCGCAGTATACAGTATATCCAAGCCCTGCACATTAATGTTTACACATCCTCAGCTAAAATATATGCCTCAAAGCTCTACCAAAACACTCACTTGTTATAGAACTCATTTCTCAAAGATTGATTCAGACTTTAAGTTCCATTTAGAACTAAACATTAACTCAAAATAAATGAGCGAGGCTTGTCTCAATTGAACCATCTGACTCAGTGAAAACAATTTAACACAACAAACACACACACACACTTTCCTTTGTCGGCCTATACGGCCCTTGCTACTTCTCGTCTTCACACTATGTGTGGAGGGCTAGCCACACGCGCACACACACACATTGTCATGTATTTGTACGTTTTATGTGGACCTCAGGAAGAGTAATAATCCTAATAAACTAAAACACACACACACAAACTGATTATACCAAACATAGTGGGGTAGCCTCTTAAGTGGCGGATTATGAATTTAATCAGTGAATCCATTAGCTCACTCCTGATTGGGGTATTTAACTACAGAATAGAGAGAGGTGTCGGAGGCATCCACTGAGAGAAAGCCTGTGATTATGCACCACACTGTAATCAAGGCTGTTTCACAGCAGCAGACATGGTGTGGAGGAGTTGCTAATCAAGGAAGTGAAGGAGTCCGTGTGTTTGGACTGAGGAGATTGTGAGGAAAGGGTGATCCCACCGTCTCTTTTTTTCTTCCAGTCGCGACACAGCCGGAGATTGAATCCGGGACTGTAGTGATGCCTCTCGAGAGGCCTGATCCCACGGTCTTAATGGAGTTTGGGAGTGTTACCTCTTGGTGTTGTGTGTGTGTGTGTGTGTGTGTGTGTGTGTGTGGTCCTCACAAGGAAAGTAAAACAAGGAAAGAATGTGTGACATTTCTCCGGGCCTCACAAGGGAAAATAATTTTTTAGGGTTACAATGAGGGTTAGAGTTAGAATTAGGCTTAAGAGTTAGGTTTAGGAGTTAGGTTTAGTTTTATGGTTAGCGTTTTGGGTTTAGAGTTAGGGTTAAGGGTTAGGTTAGGGAACATTTTAAATGGGAATACATTTTTTTGGTTTATATATGCACACACTACCCTCTTAGAAAAGTGCTCTCTTTTTTCTAAGAGTGTATTTGTACTAAGAGTGTATTTGTACTGTATGACTGTGTTGAACAGAGTGTGTAACAAATCCCTTGGATTTGGATCATCCATAGTCCCAGTCCTAGCTAACTCATTAGAGAGGCTGTATAGTGCTGTGGGTACTGGAGGGATTCCCGGTGGTGTGGTGCAGGGTTTGATACGATACAGCCTGCCTTGCCTTGCTGTGTAATTGATCCCTTTGGGCCCAGCTGGTACTACAGAACACACACACATGGCTGGCATGCCGTGCAGAACACATCCAGTTGAGGCTTTAACAGAATCACCGCGGAGAGGACAGATGCTCCAACTGCCATGCAAACAGACTCAGCCGCTGCAAACCATTAGCCACCACTGCCAAGCCTTCCTCCCTAGTCTGAGACTGCCATGCACACTTCAAACCATTAGCTAGAAAGAGACACATACACTCTCTCTCTCACACACACACACACACACACACACACACACACACACACACACACACACACACACACACACACACACACACACACATCACCACCTCCATTTTGAAAAGTATTTTATGGTTTGAAAATTTGTAGAGATCTCACATTGATTTTTGTGTTACTGTATTATTATTTACGATAGCTGCACGGTAGAAGTTTGACCTGTAGTGCATATTGCTCTAATTTTATTGGTCAATTGTGGTAACCTCTGATTTCCCTCCAGGCTCTATGACGTGACTGGAGTCCCTGTGGATCCTCCATTCCTCTGACAGTACCATGGCAGAGGAGAGCATTGATGACCCTGACAGACAGCCTCAGCCCACACCACCAATCACCACCACCGGTCCATGAACACGAACAACCAATTCTAAACCATACTGGGCATTATCCACAAAGCAAGGTACAGAATGAATCCATCAAAACATAGTGGGAAAGCAAACATCCAACCTAACCGATGTTGTTTTTATGATTCTGGCAGAGTAATATTCTTGCAGCATGATGTTGACAAGTGTGTACTAAGATACACTGGTAATAATATGATAGTGTATATTAGTGTTGCAATTCTATTTCTATGGAAGTGTAGAAACTCCACGCCTTGAGCTCAAAGGCCCCCAGAGTCAGTTTTGCAACAACAAAAAATCCATGTGTATAGCATAAGGAAGAGTTCCTTGAGTTCTGTACCATTTATATTGACATGCCTTATATGTTGTTTTTAAAGTATTACACCCATTACAGAGCCTTGTATCCACACAGAGGATTGAACGATACACCACACACGCACACACACAGCAGCTTCATTACATAGTAACCGTAAAACACCTGTCTCAACGTCAACAGTGAAGAGGCGACTCCGGGATGCTGTCCTTCTAGGCAGAGTTGCATAGAAAAAGCCATCTCTCAGACTGGCCAATTAAAATAAAATATTAAGAAGGGCAAAATAACACAGACACTGGACAGAGGACCTCTGCCTAGAAGGCCAGCATGCCAGAGTCGCCTCTTCACTTTTGACGTTGAGGTTGGTGTTTTGCAGCTACTATGTAATGAAGCTGCCAGTTGAGGACTTGTGAGGGGTCTGTTTCCCAAACTAAACACTCTAATGTACTTGTCCTCTTGCTCAGTTGTACACCGGGGCCTCCCACTCCTCATTCTTTTCTGGTTAGAGTCAGTTTGTGCTGTTCTGTGAAGGGAGTAGTACACAGCGTTGTACGAGATCTTCAGTTTCTTGCCATTTCTCACATGGAATAGCCTTCATTTCTCAGAACAAGAATAGACTGACTAGTTTCAGAAGAAAGTTCTTTGTTTCTGGCCATTTTGAGCCTGTAATCGAACCCACAAATTCTGATCCTCCAGATACTCAACTAGTCTAAAGAAGGCCAGTTTTATTGCTTCTTCAATCAGCACAACAGTTTTCAGTTGTGCTAACATAATTGCAAAATGGTTTTCTAATGATCAATTAGCCTTTTAAAATGATAACCTTGGATTATCTAACACATCGAGCCATTGGAACATTGGAGTGATGGTTGCTGATAATGGGCCTCAGTACCCTATGTAGATATTGCATAAAATAATCAGCCGGTTCCAGCTACAATAGTGATTTACAATATTAACAATGTCTACACTGTAAAAAAAGTCATTTTCTTTCAAAAACATGGACATTTCTAAGTGAACCCAAACTTTTGAATGGTAGTGTATCGCATAAGGCCTTATTTTGAGTCCTAGCCTTACCCTAACACAGTGGCCTGAAACTCATATCTTACAGTCCACAATCAGACCTTGCAAGTAAGTTTGCAAAATTGAGATTTTCTAAAAATCATGGTTGAAGGATTTCCTTTTATTCCCTCCCATTTCCAGGAATGTTTACAACCCGGGATTTCTCGAAAGCTGAGGAAATTTACGAGAATTTTGCAATCCTACCTTCAAGTGACGTTATACTGGCTTGCAGAGATTTGTAATTGTTATTGGAATCCAGCCAACATTAGGATATCCAACAGATGGAATTGTTATTAATCTGTAACCTGCATTCATAATAACTGTCAGCGTTAGAAACAGGGTGAGGAGACTAACTACAGTGTCTTCAGAAAGTATTAATACCCCTTGACTTATTCCACATTTTGATGTTTTACAGCCTGACTTCAAAATTTCCCAGAAGTTCTGTCACATCCTAACAAATTATTATTTTAGTGGATTTTTAAATATTATTTATGTTTTTTAATATATTTAAAATTTTCTTCCCCTTTTTCTCCCCAATTGGTAGTTAGTCTTGTCCCATCGCTGCAACTTCCGTACGGTCTCAGGAGAGGCGAAGGTCAAGAGCTGTGTGTCCTCCGAAACACAACCCCGCCAAACTGCACTGTATCTTGACACAATGCACGCTTAACCTGGAAGCCAGCCGCACCAATGTGTAGGAGAAAACACTGTACATCTCTGGAGACCGTGTCAGCGTGCAAGCCACAGGAGTTGCTAGAGCACGATGGGACAAGGACACCCTGGCCGGCCAAACTCTTACCTAACTTGGATGACGCTGGGCCAATTGTGCATTGCCTCATGGATCTACTGGTTACGGCAGGCTATGACACAGCCCTGTATTGAACCAGGATTTGTAGTAATGCAGCTGGTAGACCGCTGCGCCACTTGGGAGGCCCCTAACAACATTTGTGCCGTGAGAATGCAACACCTCGTCACTTTATTGACAATAGCACATCTCCATTGATGCTCTTGTTTTGGGTCACCCTGAAAGTTGGGTAGCTAAAGCAGAATATATCTGTTTAGCCAACAGGATTGCTTTTAGTAGTCTCCTAAGCATCAGAAATCTGTTCTTGAAGATACAGTATTAGATTAAGAAATAACATTTTCTATGTCAACCTATTCAATACATATTATTTACAGGTCAGAATTGCCCATATTACATTGCCACATTGATGGCCAGTTTCCAGTTTTATAGAGATCAGATTTGTGTGCAGTTTTACAGTACTATATTTTTACCACAGCCAGTGTGAGAAAGGGGAGCTAACACAGACAGACTCACTGCCTGCGGTCTATTTAAAAGTAATTTGCATTAAAAATCTCCTGAGATATCACAGCGATACCTTGCCACTTACTGTATTAGGCTGTCGTTAGAAGTCGACCGATTGTGATTTTTCAATGCCGCTACCGATTACTGGAGGACCAAAAAAGCCGATATTGATTAATCGTCCGAATGTATTTATTCCTGTAAAAAAAAAAATCTAATAATGACAATTACAACAATACTGATTGAACAATGAACACTTTGATTTGAATTTAATATAATCCATAAATAAAATGACTTTTGTCTCATATAAATAATGAAACATGTTCAATTTGGTTTAAATAATGCAAAAACAGTGTTGGAGAAGAAAGTAAAAGTGCCATGTAAAAAAGCTAACGTTTAAGTTCCTTGCTCAGAACATGAGAACATATGAAAGCTGGTGGTTCCTTTAAACATGAGACTTCAATATTCCCAGTTAAGAAGTTTTAGGTTGTAGTTATTATAGGAATTATGACACGTCAACTATTTCTCTCTATACCATTTTTATATTTCATATACCTTTGACTATTGTATGTTCTATTAGGCACTTTAGTATTGCCAGCCTAATCTCGGGGTTTGAAGTCATAAACAGCGCTGTGCATTGCTAAGAGCTGCTGGCAAACGCAGTAAAGTGCTGCTTGAATGAATGCTTACGAGCCTGCTGCTGCCTACCACCGCTCAGACTGCTCTATCAAATATCAAATCATAGACTTAATTATAATAAGCACACAAAAAAATGAGTGTTTGGTCATTAATATGGTAAAATCTGGAAACGATCTTTTCGAAAACAAAACGTTTATTCTTTCAGTGAAATACGGAACCGTTCCTTATTTTATCGAATGGGTGATAACCCTAAGTCTACATATTGCTGTTACATTGCACAACATTCAATGTTATGTCATAATTATGTAAAATTGTGGAAAATTAATTACGTTAGGAAGAAATGGTCTTCACACAGTTCGCAATAAGCCAGACGGCCCAAACTGCTGCATATACCCAGACACTGCTTGCACTGAACACAAGAGAAGTGACACAATTGCCCTAGTTAATATTGCCTGCTAACATGCATTTCTTTTAACGAAATATGTAGGTTTAAAAAAATATACTTCTGTGTGTTGATTTTATGAAAGGCATTGATGTTTATGATTAGGTACATTTGTGCAACGATTGTGCTTTTTTCGCGAATGTGCTTTTGTTAAATCATCACCCGTTTGGCGAAGTTGAAGTAGGCTGTGATTCGATGATAAATTAACAGGCACCGCTTTGATTATATGCAATGCAGGACAAGCTAGTTAACCTAGTAATATCATTAACCATGTGTAGTTTGATTGTTTTTTGTAAGATAAGTTTAATGCTAGCTAGCAATTTACCTTGGCTCCTTGCAGCCACAAGGTCCTTTTGATGCTGCAATCGCCACAGGTGGTCAGCCTGCCACGCAGTCTCCTTGTGAATTGCAATGTAATCGGCCATAGTCGGCATCCAAATTGCAGATTACCGATCGTTATGAAAATTTGAAATCGGCCCTAATTAAGCAGATTAATTGGTTGACCTCTAGCTGCCATGTTTTTTTCCATTACCCTGTGTTGAATGAGTGGATGAATTGATTAATTAATTAATTAATGAGTGATCAATTGAACGAACAAACGAATCAACAAATGAATACTTAATTTCCATGTCATACCACCACTTTTTCTGCCTATTCCATCCACTGTGTTAATGTAATTCAGTCTGTGTAATCTCTGCCACTAGAGGGCAGCGTGGCTGTCACTGCCATAATGACGATGCAGCAGTTCAGAATCTCTAATGGCGCTAATTGCCAGGTTGGCTGGTGCTGCACTGGTCGTATTAGTGGGAGACATGCCCCTCTTCTTAGCCCTGATACTCGTGGGTCATTCCCTCCATACCGTCTCCCCTGCAGCCACTGACTACACTACACTGTGACATTATCCTATTAAATGATGCAGGTTCATTTAGTTGCTGATTGCTCTGTTCCTGGTGTTTTTATCCCCAGATTTCCCCAGTTTTAATCTAACACCTGCCCCCTTTCTTGGGAATTTGCACTCTGTGTAATTGTCAAGAGTTCATTATTATAAATTAAGCTGCCCCGGCAATCTACGAAGGCATCAATGCCTTTATCAAGTTGGCTGGAGACCACACATAGGCCAGATGGCGTGATGATGAACTACACTTTCTTTTCTCTCCAGATTTCTTCCGTAAGGCTGATTAGATGTTTTACAGTTCTGCACTGCAATACTTGTTTTGTTATTGGGTTTAATGCCCCAGCAGAATTCACAATATTTGGATGCCAGAGTAACCTGCTGTTGACAGTGATTAGCATGGGATTGTCTAATTTCTCCATAACTTCCTATCAGAGTTGTAGACATTTTAAGACGTTCCACATACAGTATCTATTAGGGGAATAATGGAGTGAAAGCACAATATTCATCTAGGGACAATCATTGCGGAGTAGGTTGATGTTGACCCTAACAACTAGTCCAAGGTATTCTTCACTCCCTTCAATGTCAACATTGAGATTTGACATTTGGAAATCTAGTGTTAGATCTGTTTGTGGTTATGGCCTTGGCAACTACTACTACAAGCATTGGTTTCTTTAGCATGTTTTGAAGTTTTAGCAACGTAGCATTTTTTGTCATTAGCTAGCATTGATTATCCTGTACTCTGACAGTACTTGTGTTCTCATTTATCCGCAGGTCTCTTAAACACAGTCAACCATGGCCAATACTGGAGGGTTTGAGGGAACTTTGGGGAAGTCGAGAGCGAGGTCTCATCTTTGACTCTGGAGAAGTTTCCTTGTGCCCTGACTCCTGGCTTTACCCGTCTACGGCTCTGACCAACCAATGACCATCCGCTGTAGATAACCCACTGTCTGTCATTGGATCAACATGTCCCTTCTGCCTGCTCCTATTACTGTCCGTCTGCTTTGTAAATGAGCAGAATCCTCTAGTGCCAAGGAGGTCAGGTGTCCAGCGGCGCCTTGTCCGGAGAGGGAGAGAGTGGTAACTATGGAGCCATTTTGGATCGACTACTGTACTGTTCAGCCAATGTCTGCTAATTTTCAGTGGACAGAGGACTCCCACTACTTCAACCACACCTGCTTCTGTTAGACTGTAATGGGACAGTTACGTGTCCCTAAGAACAGGGATTACTGTGAACCAGGCCCTCTCTGAAGTGTCTGACCTAGCGCCAGACTATGGACTGGACCAAACGTTGGACTGGATCTATTCAGACTATGGACCAGACTGGACCAGATCCTACTGCTTGCCTTGTGCTCTGCTGTGAATAGAACTTCTGCTGGAGTAGTACTTTGGCACTCTTCATATTTTTATAGACCAAAGAGGAAAAAAGAACAGTTAATTGTAAGACTAGATGGACCAGATTGGGAAAGAGAAATGGATACTTGTTTTTCTTGCTACACCACAATGACTGCCCACATAGCTGTAGATGTTGGGCTTTATGTCATTTCGAACATAGACTATAGTCTAGAGGGACACGTATACAATCAAAGGAGTTACCTTTAAAAACATTTTTTTTCTCTGACTAAACCCACCACTGTATTTTGAAACTGAAGATATAGGTAAACATATGTGTATAAAAAAATCTGATTTGCATTTTTCATTAGCTACAAATTGGGACACGTTGCAATAAGCATGGTTGGTAAAACGGTAAAAGAGTAAAACTACTGATCATCATTGAGGCAAAAAAGAGAATATTGAAACTGTCATTTCTGATTGCGGCTGTTGGGCGGGGGAAAGGCAAATTTCATTAAATGTATTTTGAAAGGCATAAAGCGTATATATTTAACAGTTTTATATGTTGTACCTTTGTAGAGAACCTTATTCGACATGAATAATGTGATCACAAAAATGGCAGCCATAGAACGTGACAAACAAGCTCTCTGATGCTGGTTTGTCCTGCTCTCTTTCTGTTCTCATGACAAGAAACTTCTCTCCTCATACCTCCAATCTCCCAATCTATCAATCACGGATAAAGGAAAGAAATGCACTTGAGTTCACTCAGAATGTTTTAAATATTTAATGGTAATATTTTACAGATGTTTGTGAGAGTCTTGCTGTGTATGGTTTTAATGTGGTTATTAACAACTGACACAGCATATACAATCTGACTGAACCCTCAATGCTGTTTTCCTTTATCTGCAATTGATTGAATTCTGGCATGAGAGTCACTATCTATCAAAAACATGAAAAATTACATTACAACATGAATTGAGCTTAATCACAGACAGAGATTTTGTCACTTTAGTCAATGAGCTGCCTTTGGAGCCTGATGATTGCTGAAGTATTGCATTGTAAAAGGTTTGGAATACTGACTAATTTCTCTATAATGTCACATTTTATTTTTGTGCTTGTGTTTGTCGCACAATGCTGATCTCCAGTCCTGAGTGATGAAAATGATGATGACACGTGAAGAAGGGAGGCATTGCGGGAAAAGCTTTAGAATAATTTACATACTTTTTTATCATTAAATATTTTAATAATAAATACATTAAATAACCATCACTAGCTAATATAGACACTTTGATATTCAAAGTCATCCAATTTATTCAAGTAAGATTTATCATATCTTATTTTGTATTACGTTTATTTAATTGTTCTGTCCTATATGCCAAAAACTGACAGCCTGAAATTGTTTTTTTCTTCTAGACCATATACTTTACAGTGTCTAATTGTCAACATGTAAGTTCCTCATACATATCTAATAGGTAAACACCTGATATACATAAGTAAACCAAATCAAATTATTTATAGACAGTCTCGCTGGGATTTGATTACAATAACATATGAATATGAATTTATTGATGCAGAGTTGATAAAGGCATTTGCTCAGAGTGACAATTAGGACTGAAATAATAGAAGTTGACTGACTCAATATGTGTATGCTGCTGGCTGTATGTATTATGGTGGAAGGGATTCCACAGTTATACAAGAATATACAGTACATATGCAGAATAGTACACCTGGTTAATATTTAATGACCTTCAAGATTATGATGTTGAAGAACTTACAAAGGGTTACGGATCTAATGCAAGTGAAAACACATCAAAAGAGATATCAGTTCCCTGGACAGCACCACATAACCAGACACCCGCTACATTAGATGGTGCTGTCCATGGGGCTCTGATTCCATGAAAGACACAAATCAAAGCCTTCATAGAGGCTTCAAAGGTCTTGTGTTGGGCTCTGAGTGAAGGCCTACACCTTCCAGATTAACCTCCAACTTGTCCGGATTCACTTCGGTTCAGATCCAGATCCAGATGCTGAACTTCTCTTATCCACACTTGGCTCTCTGCTGTTCAGTCCAACTGACTGACTTTCATTAACTGACTGACAGGGACCAGTCCGACTAGCTGGCTGGATGGCTGACTGACTGACTGACGTTCCTTCCTAATCCTAACTGACTGGATCAGCCTGTTCCACCAACACCAGCTGGAGATTATTAATACAGTTGTTGTTGACAAAGAAGTTTTCTAAAGATGCAAATGAGAAGTGACTTTCCTGAAAGTGTGTGTGTGTGTGTGTGTGTGTGTGTGTGTGTGTGTGTGTGTGTGTGTGTGTGTGTGTGTGTGTGGTGATGTGCCAGTGTAGCCTGTTATTGTCAAGACGGTTATAAATATTTAATTACATCTGATTGAATTTCAATAATCTCTCCCGTATCCTTGAGGTTCGGTGGGATGTTCGGAGGAGTCGTGTCTCAACAGTTTTAATTTGATTAGAGCAAAGTACAATGAGGAGTTTCTCCTAGAGCTATATGGTACGTGTAGGTACAAAAGAGAGCTTGTGATAATGTCTTTCCCATGGAGAAAGAGGCAAAGTGGGTGACATACAACTTGGAGAATGTTACTGTGGGTGTATATCTGTCTGTGTAAAACTCTTTCTCTCTTTCCTATACAGTAGCATGCGAAAATATTCACCCCCCTTGGAATTTTTCCTATTTTGTTGCCTTACAAACTGGAATTAAAATGAATTTTTGGAGGGGTTTGTATCATTTGATTTACGCAACATGCCTACCACTTTGAAGATGCATTTTTTTTTTAAATTGTGAAACAAATAAGAAATAAGACAAAAAACAGAACTTGAAATGCATAACTATTCACCCTCCCAAAGTCAACACTTTGTAGAGCCACCTTTTGCAGCAATTACAGCTTCACGTATCTTGGGGTATGTTTCTATAAGCTTGGCACATCTAGCCACTAGGATTTTTGCCCATTCTTCAAGGCAAAACTGCTCCAGCTGGATCGGTTCTGCTAGTTTACAGCAATCTTTAAGTCATACCACAGATTCTCAATTGGATTGAGGTCTGGACTTTGAACAGGCCATTCCAAGACATTTAAATGTTTCCCCTTAAAACACTCAAGTGTGGCTTTAGCAGTATGCTTAGGTCATTGTCCTGCTGGAAGGTGAACCTCTGTCCCAGTCTCAAATCTCTGGAAGACTGAAACAGGTTTCCCTCAAGAATTCCCTGTATTTAGTTCCATCCATCATTCCTTCAATTCTGACCAGTTTCCCAGTCCCTGCCAATGGAAAAACATCCCCACAGCATGATGCTGCCACCACCATGCTTCGCTGTGGGGATGATGTTCTCGAGGTGAAGCGAGGTGTTCGGTTTGTGCCAGACATTGCGTTTTCCTTGATGGACAAAAAGCTCAATTTTAGTCTCATCTGACCAGAGTACCTTCTTCCATATATATTGAGGAGTCTCCCAGATGCCTTTTGGTAAACACCAAACGTGTTTACCTATTTATTTCTTTAAGCAATTGCTTTCTTCTGGCCACTCTTCCGTGGACTCTTCTGGCACTGTGGAGTGTACGGCTTAAAGTGGTACTATGGACAGATATGCCAATCTCTGCTGTGAAGCTTTGCAGATCCTTCAGGGTTATCTTTGCTCTCTTTGTTGCCTCTCTGATTAATGCCCTCCTTGCCTGGTCTGTGAGTTTTGGTGGGCAGCCCTCTCATGGCAGGTTTGTTGTGGTGCCATATTCTTTCAATTTTTTAAATAATACATTTAATGGTGCTCCGTGGGATGTTCAACATTTTGGATAATTTTTTATAACCCAACCCTGATCTGTTCTTCTCCACAACTTTGTCCCTGACCTGTTTGGAGAGCTCCTTGGTCTTCATGGCCCCTTGCTTAGTGGTGTTGCAGACTCTGGTGCCTTTCAGAACAGGTGTATATATACTGAGATCATGTGACACTTAGATTGCACACAGGTGGACTTTATTTTAAATAAAGGTGAAATAAAAAATATATATAATTGAAGTCGAAGTTTACATACACTTATGTTGGAGTCATTAAAACTCGTTTTTCAACAACTCCACAAATTTCTTCGGTTAGGACATCTACTTCGTACACGACACAAGTAATTCTTCCAACAATTGTTTACTAACAGATTATTTCACTTATACCTCACTATATCACAACTCCAGTGGGTCAGAAGCTTACATGCGCTACGTTGACTGTGCCTTTAAACAGCTTGGGAAATTCCAGAAAATTATGTCATGGCTTTATATGCTTCTGATAGGCTAATTGACATAATTTGAGTCAATTGGAGGTGTACCCGTGGATGTATTTCAAGGCCTATCTTCAAACTCAGTGCCTCTTTGCTTGACATCATGGGAATATCAAAAGAAATCAGCCAAGAACTGAGAAAAAAAATTGTAGACCTCCACAAGTCTGGTTCATCCTTGGGAGCAATTTCCAAATGCATGAAGGTACCACGTTCATCTGTACAATCAATAGTACGCAAGTATAAAGACCATGGGACCACGCAGCCGTCATACCGCTCAGGAAGGAGACTCGTTCTGTCTCCTAGAGATGAACGTACTTTGGTGCAAAAATTGCAAATCAATCCCAGAACAACAGCAAAGGACCTTGTGAAGATGCTGGAGGAAAGAGGTACAAACATATATATATCCACAGTAAAAGGAGTCCTTTATCGACATAACCTGAAAGGCCACTCAGCAAAGAAGAGGCCACTGCTCCAAAACTGCCATAAAAAAAGCCAGTCTACGGTTTGCAACTGCACATGGGGACAAAGATCGTACTTTTTGGAGAAATGTCCTCTGGTCTGATGAAAAAAATATAGAACTGTTTTGCCATAATGACCATCGTTATGTTTGGAGGAGAAAGGGGAGGCTTGCAAGCCGAAGAAGACCATCCCAACTGTGAAGCACGGGGTTGGCATTATCATGTTGTGGGTGTGCTTTGCTGCAGGAGGGACTGATGCACTTCACAAAATAGATGGCGTCATGAGGATGGAAAATGATGTGGATGGATTGAAGAAACATCTCAAGACATCTGTCAGCAAGTTGAAGCTTGGTCGCAAATGGGTCTTCCAAATGGACAATGACCCCAAGCATTCTTATAGAGTTGTGGCAAAATGGCTTAAGGACAACAACGTAAAGGTATTGGAGTGGCGATCACAAAGCCCTGACCTCAATCCTATAGAACATTTGTGGGCAGAACTGATAAAGTGTGTGTGAGCAAGGATGCCAACAAACCTGTCACAGTTACACCAGCTCTGTCAGGAGCAATGGGCCAAATTCACCCAACTTATTGTGGTGAAGCTTGCGGAAGGCTGCCCAAAACATTTGACACAAGTTAAACAATTTAAAGACCATACTACCAAATACTAATTGAGTGTATGTACACTTCTGACCCACTGGTAATGTGATGAAAGAATAAATAAAAGCTGAAATAAATTATTCTCTCTTCTATTATTCTGACATTTCACATTTTTAAATAAAGTGGTGATCCTAACTGACCTAAGACAGGGAATTTGTACTAGGATTAAGTGTCAGGAATTGTGAAAACTGAGTTTAAACGTATTTTGCTAAGGTAAACTTCCAACTTCAACTGTATATATTTATATTTATATATTTTTATTTATAATTATGTGAGTTCTGAAAGTAATTGTTTTCACAGAAAAGAGGGTAAATACATATGCACGCACCACCTCACCAATTTTGTCACACCCTGACCATAGTCTGCTTTGTATGTTTCTATGTTTTGTTTGGTCAGGGTGTGATCTGAGTGGGCATTCTATGTTGGATGTCTAGTTTGTCTGTTTCTGTGTTTGGGCCTGATATGGTTCTCAATCAGAGGTAGGTGTTAGTCATTTGTCTCTGATTGGGAACCATATTTAGATAGCCTGTTTTGTGTGGGGTTTTGTGGGTGGTTGTTTCCTGTCTTTGTGTTTGTTGCACCAGATAGGGCTGTTTCGGTTTTGCCACGTTTATTATTTTGTATTATGTTCATGTTGAGTTTTATTATAAAAAAAACATGAACTATAACCATGCTGCGTTTTGGTCCGCCTCTCCTTCCCAGGAAGAAAACCGTTACAGAACCACCCACCACAACAGGACCAAGCGGCGTGGTGACAGGCAGCGGAAGCAGGAGCAGCGCAAGGAGGAATGGACATGGGATTATGTATTGAACGGCAAGGGTTGCTACACATGGGAGGAGATCCTGGCGGGAAAGGATCACCTTCCATGGGAACAGGTGGAGGCAGCTAGGAGAGCAGAGGCAGCCGGAGAGAGTAGCCGGCGATTTTGAGGGAAAACACGGTTGGCAAGGAAGCCCGAGAGGCAGCCCCAAAAATGTATTGGGGGGGCGGCACACAGGAAGTATGGCGAAGCCAGGTAGGAGACCTGAGCCAACTTCCTGTGCTTACCAGAGGGCGAGAGAGACCGGGCAGGCACCATGTTACGCTGTGGAGCGCACGGTATCCCCAGTGCGGGTGCATAGCCCGGTGCAGGCATAGCCCGGTGCAGTACATACCAGCTCCTCGAATCGGCCAAGCAGAGTGGGCATCGAGCCAAGTGCCATGAAGCCGGCTCTACGCATCTGGTCTCCAGTGCGTCTCCTTGGGCCGGCGTACATGGCACCAGCCTTGCGCATGGTGTCCCCGGTTCGCCTGCACAGCCCAGTGCGGGCTATTCCACCTCGCCGCACTGGCAGGGCGACCGGGAGCATTCAACCAGGTAAGGTTGGGCAGGCTCGGTGCTCAAGAGCTCCAGTGCGCCTGCGCAGTCCGGTCTATCCAGTACCACCTCCACGCATCAGCCCTCCGGTGGCAGCTCCCCGCACTCGCCCTGAGGTGTCCTCGGCCCAGTACCACCAGTGCCGGCACCATGCACCAGGCCTACAGTGCGCCTCGTCTGTTCAGCGCTGCCAGAGCCTTCCTCCTCTCCAGCGCTGCCGGAGTCTCCCGCCTGTCCAGCGCTGCCGCCAGTGCCAGAGTTTCTGCCCCTCAGTCCAGAGGCGCCAGAGCCTTCCTCCTCTCCAGCTCTGCCGGAGCCTTCCTCCTCTCCAGCGGTGCCAGAGTCTCCGCCCCTCAGTCCAGAGAGCCCAGAGCTCCTCCGTTCAGCGCCGCAAGAGCTTTCATCCTCTCCAGCGCTGCCGGAGTCTCCAGTCTGCCCAGCGCCGCCTGAGCTACCCGTCTGCCCAGCGCCATGAACTATAACCACGCTGCGTTTTTGTCCGCCTCTCCTTCCCAGGAAGAAAACTGTTACAAATTTTGACTATTTTGTGTATGTCCATTACATGAAATCCAAATAAAAATCCATTTAATTACAGGTTGTAATGCAACAAAATAGGAAAAACTCCAAGGGGGATTAATACTAAGCACTGTAGCTCTATGGTGATATGTGTATCATATCTGCATTTCCCAATCCTGTTGTTCCGTTTGTATTTGTACAGTGCCTTCAGAAAGTATTCAGACCCCTTGACCGTTTCCACATTTGGTAACATTACAGCCTTATTCTAAAATGTATTAAATACATAAAAATGACAAAGTGGAAACCTATAAAACAACGTATTTACGTAAGTATTCAGCCCATTCGCTATGAGATTCTAAATTGTGCTCAGGTGCATCCTATTTCCATCGATGTTTATACAACTTGATTGGAGTCCACCTGTGGTAAATTCAATTGATTGGACATGAGTTGGAAAGGCACACACCTGTCTATATAAGGTCCCACAGTTGACGGTGAATGTCAGAGCAAAAACCAAGCCATGAGGTCGAAGGAATTGTCTGTAGAGCTCCGAGACATGATTGTGTCGAGGCACAGATCTGGGGAAGGGTACCAAAACATTTCTGCAGCATTGAAGGTCCCCAAGAACATGGTGGCCATCATTCTTACATGGCAGATGTTTGGAATCACCAAGACTCTTTCTAGAGCTAGCCGTCCGGCCAAACTGCTCAATCGGGGGAGAAGGGCCTTGGTCAGGGAGGTGACCAAGAACCTGATGGTCACTCTGACAGAGCTCTAGAGTTCCTCTGTGGAGATGGAAAAACCTTCCAGAAGGACAACCATCTCTGCAGCACTTCACCAATCAGGCCTTTATGGTAGACAGACAGAAACCACTACTCAGTAAAAGGCACATGACAGCCCACTTTGAGTTTGCCAAAAGGCATTTAAAGACTCTCAGACCATGAGAAACAAGAATCTCTGAAACCAAGATTGAACTTGTCAAGGCTGGTGGAAACCTGTCACCATCCCTACGGTGAAGCATGGTGGTGGCAGCATCTTGCTGTGGGGATGTTTTTCAGCCACAGGAACTGGGAGACTAGTCAGGATCGAGGCAAAATGAACGGAGCAAAGTACATAGAGATCCTTGATAAAAACCTGCTCCAGAGCGGTTAGGACCTCAGACTGGGGCGAAGGTTCAACTTTCAACAGGACAACGACCCTAAGCACACAGCCAAGACAATGCAGGAGTGACTTTGTGTATGTCCTTGAGTGGCCTAGCCAGAGCCAGGACTTGAACCCGATCAAACATCTCTGGAGAGACCTGAAAATAGTTGTGCAGCAACACTCCCCATCCAACCAGAAAGAGCTTGAGAGGATCTACAGAGAATGGAAGAAACTCCCCAAATATATATGTGCCAAGTTTGTAGCATCATACCCAAGAAGACTCGATGCTGTAATTGCTGCCAACGGTGCTTCAACAAAGTGCTGATTAAATGGTCTGATAACTTATGTAAATGTGATATTTGTTCAAAAAAATTGGGCCCCCAGAAAATACAACTGTTTTTGCTTTGTCATTATGGGGTATTGTGTGTAGATTGATGAGGGAAAAGTGATTTAATCAATTTTAGAATAACACTAACGTAACAAAATGTGGAAAAAGCCAAGGGGTCTGAATACTTTCCAATTGCACTGTACATGTGTGTATGTGTTTCCTTGCATGTGTGAGTGTTGACGGTGATGGTATGCCTTCGACTTACCAGTTACCGTCCTGAGGCACAATGTTGTGTTTGTCATTAAGCTGCATCTACAGAGGAGAGAGACAGAGCAGACAGCCTGTCTCTGCTTTAATAACCAACACTAAACTCACAGGGAAGAAGCCTTCTCCCTTCACAAAAATCTCCGCAGTCCGCTGCAATACCAATACTGCACCAATGGCACAAAATATGAACTGCTGTAATGGATAACATTTAAGTGCTAATTCACATATGATAATATAAGTCTTTGTTTACAATATAAATCTAATGAAGTGCAACCAGCGCTTTTCGAAAGGGGATCAATAAGCAATATGGCTTGCGCAATATTTTCTAGCCATAAAAATGTTGTGTGTTTTCTGAGCACTGGGTCCAATGATCTGTCAAGGTTAGATACAGTGAGAGACTAAACATTTCCTCAGCTCCTGACTGATACACCAGGGATGTACTGTAGGAGGAGAGCAGAGCTAAGCAGTTGTATGATGTGATTCTATTGACTGCCTTTTACATTTCGATCTTTGCAAAGATAGCTGAGAGTTGGACTGTGAATCGGAATGTCTGTTTTCCTTAAAACCTCTTAGGGAAGTTCAGAATTCAAGCAGATTTTCGCAGCTTTTTGTTAAAAATCGCAACATTTCAGCGCCCTGCTATTCATGCCAGGAATATAGTATATGCATATGATTAGTGTGTGTGGATAGAAAACACTCAGACGTTTCCATAACTGTTTAAATCACGCCTGTGGCATTTACAGAACATGCGTTTCATCGAATAGTGCATGAAAATCTGTTCACTGAAAATGGAAAAATATATTCTTCCGCGACTACAGGCAATTGTTCAAAGCGAACAGAATTACATAGAGCCGAGTTTTCATTGGCTACAGCTTCCACAGGTTGTCTAGAGTCACGTCATTTGTTGCGCAATTGATTATTGGTCTAACCGAAACAAGGGAACTCCTTTCCTACTGTCCCCGCCCAGATTTTGGTTCGACCTTTTCAAGACATCATTTTCTCCACGGACAAGCTAATCATTTCACATCACAGGAATTTTATCGCTTATTAACGTGTACTAATACCTAAAGTTGCATTACAAAAGTATTTCGAAGTGTTTTGTGAAAGTTTATCGTCGACTTTTTGAATTTTAAAAATTACGTTACGTTATGAAATGCTAATTTTTTTTCTTTACTCACAACGGAGTCGTAGCTCGATATCTAGGCTATATATGGACCGATTTAATCGAAAAAAAGACCCTAAATGATGTTTATGGGACATCTAGGAGTGCCAAGAAAGAAGCTCGTCAAAGGTAATGAATATTTTATATTTTATTTCAGCGTTTTCGTTTGCGACGGCTAACGCAAAATCTGTAGTTTTAGGTGACGGTGCAGTATTTTGAGGGTGCATGGTATCAGATAATAGCTTCTCATATGCTTTCCCCGAAAAGCATTTTACAAATCTGACTTGGTCGATAGATTCACAACGAGTGTAGCTTTAATTCAGTATATTGTATGTCAATTTTAATGAAAGTTTGAGGTTTATCAACCTCTATGGTGGCGCTCTTGAGCATTTCTGCTGATTGTGGTCCCCACTTCGGTACCACGTCCTCAACAAGTTAACCAGAATGGAATTTGTAACAAATCGAAACATTTTGCAATAGAGCTGTTCAACCCAACTGTTAATTTCGGTTTAAAAGCCAGCCTCTGTCTAAACAAACACCTCTTATCATCGTACCCGTTGCCTGGTCTTGTACAGTATCCCTCCACATCTGTGCTTGGTGCTCCAGGCCAGTGCTATCCTCTTGACTCTTGATCAAGGCTCTCTGGCTCTCCTCTCCAACCCAAGGAAGAAGAAGACATGCCGGTGTTAGCTGAGCTTTCAGGCTGCATAAAAAACCATTAACAGTCTGCATTAATGACTAATCTCTCTATTTCTCTCATTATCCATGCAGCTCACAGGAAACCAGGAAACATCTGGTGCACGTGGACATGGAGCTGGCTTTGAATCTTTGTTACTGCACTTTGGTATTGTAAATGTGTGTTCTCAGAAATGCTCATTACTCAAAGGAGGAAAAGGTCATCTTGATTGAAGGTAAATATCATTGGCTTGGAGACTTTATTGGAAGGTCAAATGTAGTTGTGAACCAGAACAAATGGAGTATATGGAGCCATGAGCTGTATGAAATCATTTTACATGTTCAGGATAACTAAGGCCATCTCTTCAACCCAGCAAAAACAGGGACAGATTGGACAACAATAAATCACAAGCTTGCAGTTACCAAAGCAATTATAAAGAAACACACAAAAACACCTGGCATCACTTGGTAGAATTAATATCAACCCCAAAGCCTATTGTACATCCTTTTGTTATGTATAATCCTTATCAAGCCCTTAATCAGGTATTTTGTATAAACACATGCAATATGGATATGGCCGGTCGATTAATAAGGCTGGTTTGGCTGTTCCTATAGGCTCTGTATATTGAGGAGGGAGAGAGCTTCTGACACAGCCAGCCGAGCTGGAGCCTGGAGAGAGACAGGCAAGAGAGAGGGAGAGAGAGCCAGGTTGGAGAGACAGTCAGGGGTGCCCGGACGAAGCAGAGCACATCGCTACGGTGACTGTTTCTTGTTCTCTCTCACTTGGTTTCTTGGTCTCTCTCACTTGTTCTCTTTCTCTCTCTGCTTCCCCAGTTAGGGAGGGGAAAAGAGAGGGAGAGAGAGAAAAAAATAAAAAGAGACACAGCCAGGTAAGGAAATAGGGAGAGGAGCATCCTCGTCAAGATGGTAATCAAGGCCTGATGTGTTGAATTGAGCCTCTCATCCTGTTAATCCACAGGAAGGAAGACAGACAGCTGGGGGCTCGGTCAGCTCATTTTACCATTAAATGAGAAAAATGACCATCCGCCAGGCAACTCTTTTAAAAATGAATTTACATCCTGTCAGATTCCATTAGGCCAGGACTGCTGGGGTGGAAGATTTTTCTGAGGGAAGGAGGGAGGACAGAATTGAGCATGAGCGGTGAGTGTTACCGTATCCCCCTGCACCGGTCAAGCGATAATTCTGACCCGGCTCACCGAGCGAGTTGACAGCTGAATTTTGCATGTCAAGGCTTCGGTGTTTTTTTTTACCCATTCACTCCATCCCTCCAATACTGCCAATATCCATCCCTCCCTTTTCAGGCATTAACTAACAGTGGGTGATTTAGGGTTCCAACAGTTTAGGGTTCCATAGCCGCAGGCAGAACAGTTGAAACTGGAACACTAGCAAGGACAGGTGGACTGGGGACAGCAAGGAGTCATCATGCCAGGTAGTCCTGACGCATGGTCCTAGGGCTCAGGTCCTCCGAGAGAGAGAAAGAGAGAATTAGAGAGAGCATACTAAAATTCACACAGGACACGAGATAAGACAGGAGAAGTACTCCAGATATAACAAACTGACCCTAGTTTCCCGACACATAAACTACTGCAGCATAAATACTGGAGGCTGAGACAGGAGGGGTCAGGAGACACTGTGGCCCCATCTGATGAGACCCCCGGACAGGGCCAAACAGGAAGGATATAACCCCACCCACTTTGCCAAAGCTCTACACAATATTGTGCTGCTGATGCCAGGTGCCATAGCAGTCTCTTTCTGCTGTAAAGCAGAGGGTCACCAAGCATGTGGCGCAGAGAACACAGCGACGCCTCCATGCTGTGCCCTTTTGGCCCTGAGGCACATCCATGCCTGCAGAAATACATTTGGGCAGATGAACACCACTTGTGGCAGGAGCTGGATGAACCAGCTTCAGTGGGGGATGGACACCTTGGCACTGGGGGCTCCCATTCAGAGTCAGTGCCACTGTGAAAGAAAATGTTCAGTTAGAATAGTTTCACATATGAGCCCTGTATCAACAGGTATAAAAAACAGATATATATTTATAGAGTACAGGGAACATAAGGTTGAATATATTATCATAGACCTGCTAGATCTACTGTCTCTTTTATATTATGACATTTCAGCTAGATCTACTGTCTCTATTATATTATGACAGACCAGCTAGATCTACTGTCTTTATTATATTACAACATACCAGCTGTATCTACTGTCTCCATTTCACTTTGGCCATTGTTGTGGACCTGCCCTCCCCTCAACAGCCTCAAATAGGCTATTTCATGTGGGTTGGGGTGGGGCGGCAGACACACGCATCTAACATTTAATTTCATTACATTTGTATATATTGTTTCTAAAATAAAATAAAAATCACAAATAATATTTTATTTGGGCATTTCAAACAAGGGAATTAGCATGAGAAGAACTTACCAGTCCAAAACGATGTCCTCTCTGTTCAAAAAATATTCCTCCACTTGGGAATCACTAAATGAATCGTCCTACAACAATCTCTGTCTCACTTTCCCGATCAATTTATTCTAAAATTGTGTGTACATCTGTATATCTAGACTTAGATTTAGCTTTCCCTGACTTAGTCGCCATATTGATTGATATATAAACAGCTGAATCTGCGCGTTTACCAAAACAATGCTGTGCGTAATATGCGTAGCTCCTTCCGGTATAAAACTTCAATAGAGAAGGACTCTCTTTACACCGGAGTTTACTACATGGGTTGGTCTTCCAACACATAACGATTGCATATTGCCGTTTACCTCAGCTCAGTGACTATCTACCCAGCTAGATTTCAAGACGATCAGTGGTCATTGGGTTAAAATACAGTCAATCAACGAAACAGTGGTCATGTCATTGGTGCACAGTGATGTCATTACTGGCCCATCAGGTTTGGTTGTGTTACAAACAAACCAGTTGGTTGTGTTACAAACAAACCAGTTGTGATTACAATGAAACCAAACATGACTGGAAAAGTCACGTTTTGTATAGGTATTTACCTCGAATGTGTCGTCGAAAATGGAATGAGACGGAATTCACGACACAAGCGGTTCACAAAATGTTTCGTGTTAGGCTATAAAAACTGATTTTTATCAAATAAAAGATAATTCATTGTGTAACAATGAGCATTGGGATTGCAAACAGACGAAGATCGTCAAAGGTAAAAAATTTATTTTAATGCAGTTTGTGATTTTGTTACGCCTGTGCTGGTTGAAATAGTTGTTTTTTATTGGGCTTTATCCTCAGATAACTGCATCGTATTCTTTCGCAGTAAATCCTATTTTAAATCTTACAACGCAGTTGGATTAGCAAGATTCTAGGCTTTCGATACATGCGAGACACTTGTATTTTCATGAATTTAATATGACTATTTATGTAGCGATCACCTATGTTGTGGAATTAAGGATTAAGAGAGAGGTTAAGGATACATTCACCCAGTAGGAGGTAAGGCAGTTGGTGGAGCTGGAACAGGAGGTGAACACACCCCAATCAGCACAAAAAATTGTCCAGCTCAACAACACCCCCTCAAACAGATTGGAGAGCTGGAGGTGGAGGGAGACATATCTGCACTCTGGACTGTGGTGAGAAAACATCAACAGGAGAAAGAGTAGGAGCAGGAGAAAAACAGAGGATCAGCTTGCTAGAGGAGAGAACAACCCATTAGAGAGGTGGCCACCCCCGCAGAGAAGCCAGCAAGACCTCCAACCTCATTTCCTGGCAAAAGTCTTAACACCATTGCAGAACAGTCCACCCCAGACCCTGACCATAACGTCAACATCACAGCAGAACAGACAAATGAAGAACCCCAAGCCCAGGGGAACCCACCCTCTCTGAGCACCCTCCCTGTCAGCCACCCTAACAGTCCCACACCCACTGGCAACATACACAAGACACAGATTGTACTGTAATAAACTCAAGGGAATGATTGAAAATGCTTATTTTACTTTCCCCAATGCACAAGTGGTTATCTCCACCTTGATACTGTAGGAATATTTTGAAGACACAATTGCGGAGGATGAGAGGTCAATAGAGTACTACCGATCAATGGAAATAGTCGTTTTTCTGTAATATCAATGGGTCAGAGGAGGAGGAATTTCAGTCCGGGACTCATAGCTACATGGCAAGTCTCTCATTGGTCCAAATTGTTTATACATTGAATCTGAAATAGGATTTATTGCAAGGAATTCTAATTGGTCAACCACAGGCTAGGGCTGGGTTATAAAATGTCATCCTGTCCCTTTGTTCTGTGGAGATAATGACAGGAGAGAATCACTTAGGACAGGGGAGGGGTAGACAGATCTGAAACAAACCAAACCATTATCAATTTCTATTGGTCCAATGATAAGTGATACAGGGGTGTGGATAGGCTCATTAGAACAACCTATTTTAGGCTGTTATTATTACATTGAACATTTCTGAAGGGAAGGAGACATGTCAAATTAGACAGCTGCAGGAATCTATAGTTCAGAACCATCCTATTTGGACTACAATTAAAATTGAGTGTGAAACTTTGGATATGGTACCAGTGTGCTTGACAGGTGTTGCCCCACCTTGCACAAACAATATCCCATACGAAATAAATCTATGGCTGCTACTAAAGTAGTGGAGGCTCCTAAAATCATCATACAACATGGCACACCATGTAATCCAGATACTCTGATGCTTCCTCCAGATACCACATTACTTGAACATGACTCTTGTGAGTTGGTTTTTCGATCAGCTCTCTGATGGGTTTATTTAGTCATCCGTTGGATAACCTTGAGTTTATCTTATACACAGATGGTTCAAGCATTGTGGAGGGGGGTGTGAGGATGGCAGGCTGGCCAGTTACTACAATGGACAATGTGATTGTGACAGCCACGTTACCTGCAGGAACATCAGCACAGGTGGCGGAATTGGTGGCTTGGACCGAAGCGTGTAAACAGTCTGAAGAAAAAACAGCTAATATCGACACAGAATCGAGGTATGCTTTCAGCGTTACCCATGATTTTGGAAAAATATGGAAAAACAGAAGATTTATGACATCACTGGGAGTTCCTGTGAAGAATGGACCAGAGGTGATTACTGAATGCTCTCCAGTTACCTGAACAAGTTGCAATTTTGAAAATGAATGCACATGGAGAAATAATATATTCCAAACAAAGACACGTAAAAGAGGTATGGGGAATAACCCCCGAGGGGGGACATGACATAGTACCAGGACAATGGGTGATGGGAAAGAAGCATAGTAAGATGATCAGAATCTGATGTTGTACACCGCAGTCATCATATTAGTGATATCTAGGTGAAATGCCAAACTTGTTCCTGAAAATCAGGACATGCATACTTAGGGAAATCTATGTGAAATATCAATTTCTCTTGAAACCAGGACATGTTATTTTCACTTTTTTGTTTTCTTCGTTACAGGTTATAAGAATCTACCGTCTGAAGCTGAAGCAATATCCCCCCAAGGTCTGTACTTCAAATGATACAAAATCACCAGTGAAGTGTTCATTAGAAAAGTCCTTATCAACCAGTGGAACAGAAGAAGAATTCCTCACTACCGGCAGACTGTCAGAACATAATTTCTAATAGTTATCTATGTGGTACTGATACCAGTGTGGAAGAGCTGGTCACTTTTAAAGGACTTGGTGAATGATTACCTTGCCAATAGGACGATTGAATATTAATGTCTTGTAGACAATTATTTTTTGTGAGTTTCCTCCTAATACAGGATGTGGTAGGGACATCATCATTACACCTGTTAATACTTATTTTCTATAACTTTGTTTGGAATCTATTTCTTATTGTAACAGCAAGTACAATATGCCTTTTGTGTTTTATAGAAATGCAATGTGTTTTATGCTTACTGCTAATGTTTTTATACTATCTATTTGTTCATGTTTTCTAAAAAGACATTTTAAGTATATTTATTTTTTAAATGTTCTAGGGGGGGGGGTGTAAGAAATACACAATGCAGAGGACGAGAGGTCAATAGAGTACTAACGATCAATGGAATTAGTAGTTTTTCTGTAATATCAATGGGTCAGAGACATGGGAGGAATTTCAGTCCCGACTCATAGCTACATGGCAAGTTCTCATTGGTCCAAATTGTTTATACATTGAGTCTAAAATAGGATACTTTGGCCATTGGCCCAGTTTTATTGCAAGGAATTCTAATTGGTCAACCACAGGCTAGGCTGAGTTATAAAACTTCATCCAGTCCCTTTGTTCTGTGGAGAGAATCACAGGAGATAATCACTAAGGACAGGGGAGCATGAACATCTACCTCCCCGCATGATTTGTTCTCTTTGAATAAATGTATTTTACTCCCCTTGATTTGCTTTGGGGTCTGTGTTATTGAAGAATAAAATCAACTGCTAACACTACCATGAAAAGACTTCCACCCTGCTACCATACAGCGGGTAAATGCAAGTATTTCCTGTGACTGTGCCTCAAAACCAAATGTTTACCTGGCCCACCACTCCACCCTGGACTTGAACAGCCTTTACGACCAGGTCCATCTATAAAAGGCAGCAGTGCCCACCTTCGCCCGGACCCTAAAGGACACTTCACAAAGGAGCAACAGATCAATAGACACCCGCCCAGACCAGCAAGAACTCTCCCTGACCTACACATAGAGGACCCATGCCGAGAGGACCTACATCGAGACCACAGCACCACCAGCTACTTCCCCACCCCAACCAATCAACATCCCCTCAAGTCAACCATGCCCACACCCCATTTAAGCCCCCTCAGATCAGACCTATGCCCCTCCTGCCCACCCCATGCTCCCCACTCCCGCTAAGAGGACCTCAACATGGAAGTCACACATGCGCCCAGGCCGTGAGCATGCAAATAGGCCCAAACCCCCCTCTTACACTAGCCCAAGCCAAGGGCATGTATCAGTCGCTCAGCAGTCTCTGCTCACACTTACTTGCCAGAGGCCAAACCACACGACTAGCAACATTGGACACTTTATAGAACACAAAGCCTTCACCATCTCATCCTGGAATATCCACGGCCTGAGGTCATCTGCCTTTGGCCTAAAGATTAGGAACCTGGAAATACAGACATTGTCATCCTACAAGAAACATTGTATATTTCGCTACACTCACAATAACACTGCTATCCATGTGTATGTGACCAATAACATTTTTTTTGTACAGAGGAATCAGACCCACTGGTTGCCCTCTGGGTTACAGAGAGCTGGTAGTGCCATCCACCAAACTACCATATCACGTTTTAGGGAAGACCCAGATGCAGACAGTGTCGAAGTAACAAAAGTGTATTATTAGAACAGGAGGCAGGCTAAACGACAGGTCAATGGCAGGCAGAGGTCAGTAATCCAGATCAAAGTCCAAAAGGTACAGAACGGCACACAGTCTCAAGGTCAGGACAGGCAAAATGGTCAAAATCGGGAAAACTAGAAAACAGGAACTATAGAAAAGACAGGAGCAAGGGAAAAAACGCTGGTAGGCTTGACGAACAAAATAAACTGGCAACAGACAAACAGAGAACACAGGTATAAATACACAGGGGACAATGAGGAGAGATGGGAGACACCTGGTGGTGGGTGGAGACAAGCACAAAGACAGGTGAAACAGATCAGGGTGTGACATACCAGGTGTGAAACAGGGAAGAAACTCAGGAGGTATGCTAATTTGGTATAGAGCAGACCTAGATCACTATTAAATTAATCAAAACAGGAACATTTTACATTTGGCTAGAAATTCAAAAGTAAATGATCTTAACAGAGAAAAATGTCCTCCTGTGTGCTACCTATACCCCCCACTAGAATCCCCATACTTTAATGAAGACAGCTTCTCCATCCTGGAGTGGGAAATCAATAATTTACAGACCCAGGGACATGTATTAGTCTGTGGTGACCTAAATGCCAGAACCAGAAAAGAACCTGACACCCTCAGCACACAGGGGGACGAACACCTGCCTGGAGGTGACAGCATTCCCTCCCCCATATGCCCCCCCAAGGCACAACTACGACAACATAACCAACAAAAACTGGTCTTAACTCTTGCAGCTCTGTCGCACGCTGGGTATGTACATAGTCAACGGTAGGCTTCGAGGGGACTCCTATGGTAGGTACACCTATAGCTCATCACTTGGCAGTAGTACTGTACACTACTTTATCACTGACCTCAACCCAGAGTCTCTCAGAGCGTTCATAGTCAGCCCACTGACATCCCTATCAGATCACAGAAAAATCACTGTCTACTTGAACAGAGGAATACCCAATCATGAGGCATCAAAGCCAAAGCAATTGAATAATATTATGAAATGCTATAGAAGGAAGGAATGTAGTGCAGAAACCTACCAATTTTGGGGGGGCAATAACAAACTCAATCCCTTTTGGACAACTTCCTAGACAAAACGTTCCACTGTAATAACGAAGGTGTAAACTTGGCAGTAGAAAATCTCAACAGTATAGTTGACCACAGCTTCCCTATCAAATCTAAAAATGTCTAACAGAAAACCAAAGATAAATGGTTTGATGAAGAATTCATAAACCTCTGGGCGCAGTGCGCATTAACCAAGGTTGCCAGGTGCACAGTGTTTCCTCCGACACATTGGTGCGGCTGGCTTCCGGGTTGGATTCGCGCTGTGTGTATCGGAGGACGCATGACTTTCAACCTTCGTCTCTCCCGAGCCCGTACGGGAGTTGTAGCGATGAGACAAGATAGTAGCTACTAAACAATTGGATACCACGAAATTGGGGAGAAACCGGGGTAAAAATTATTATTATTATTTTTTTTTTAAGAATTCAAAACCCTAAGAAAGAAATTGAGAAACCTATCCAACCAAAAACATAGAGACCTAGAAAACCTGAGTGTACGCCTTCACTATGGTGAATCACTAAAACAATACAGATTTACACTATGGAAAAAAAAGAACAGCACTTCAGAAATCAGCTCAATGTAATTGAAGAATCCATAGACTCTAACCACTTCTGGGAAAATTGGAAAACACTAAACAACAACACAAAGAGGTATCTATCCAAAATGGAGATGTATGGGTAAACCACTTCTCCAATCTTTTTGGCCCTATAACAAAGAACAAACAGCAAAAACATACACATGATCAAATACAAATCTTAGAATCAACTATTAAAGACTAGCAGAACCCACTGGATTCTCCAAATACATTGAATGAACTACAGGACAAAATACAAACCCTCCAACCCAAAAAAGGCCTGTGGTGTTGATGGTATCCTCAATGAAATGATAAAATATACAGACAATAAATTCCAATTGGCTATACTATACTTAAACTCTTTAACATCATCCTTAGCTCTGGCATCTCTGGCATCACCCCAATCCACAAAAATGGACACAATTTTAACCCCAATAACTACCATGGGATATGAATCAACAGCAACCTTGGGAAAATCCTCTGCATTACTAACAGCAGAATAGTACATTTCCTCGGTGTAAACCATGTACTGAGCAAATGTCAAATTGGCTTTTTACCAAATTACCATACGACAGACACACGCTAATTGACAGACAAACCAAAACAAAGGCAGTCTTCTCATGCTTTGTTGGTTTCAAAAAGCCTTCGACTCAATTTGGCATGAGGGTTTGCTATATACTGTACATTGATGGAAAGTGGTGTTGGGGGGGGGAAACATAAAACATTATAAAATCCATGTGCACAAACTTTAAAATGGTCAAAAATACACATTTATTTCCACAGGTACTTTCACTATTTGCACATTGTTACAACACTGTATATATAAATAATATGACATTTGAAATATCTTTATTCGTTTGGAACTTCTATGAGTGCAATGTTTACTATACATTTTTACTTTTGTTTATTATCTACTTCACTTGCTTTGGCAATGTTAACATATGTTTCCCATGCCAATAAAGCCCTTGAATTGAATTGATGTGGACTGGGATGAAGAGAGCTAGAGAGGCAGGGAGAGAGAGACAGAGGTATGAGAGAGGGAGGTATAGTTAAGAGGTAGAAGGAGAAAAGAGTGGGATGGAGGGGTAGAGAGCTGAGACATGGAGAGCTTAGAGTAAGGAGTACAGAGAGAGATTGAGCTGGGTGAGCTGAGAGGGAGAGCAAGAGCAAAGAAGAGAAGAAGAGCCAAGTGAGAGCGAGAAAGGTGTTATGGTAGATAATATTAAGGCAGCAATGAATCAGCAAATGTTTTCTCTTTATCTGCCTGAGTGATTATGTGTATTTTTTCATGTCTTTTTGAATAGAATTAAATAGCGAGGCCTTATAAATTATGTCTGGTTAATCGTTTCTGATAATCCAACTTGAATTATACTCACAGTGCAGTGATAGACATCATAATAGTGTTAAAATGGACATTTAAATAAACAGTGATTGCTGTTTATGATTTCTATGGAGGTGACATGATTACTGTCATATGTCTATCATCATAGCAGACCCCTGACAGAGCTTTGGGGTGATCTGCAATTCAAATGGCATACAATTAATTATACGACACTCAAATGCATTACAATTAATAGGCCCTATTTTCATGTCCAATAAATATCAAATGAAACTGGCTTCAATCTCTTTGCTATTGTAGCTGTCTTTATATGTACCACAGAAGAACCAAGAAATGAAGAGTGACACCACAGCTGCGGGCTTTTATGTACAGTACACTACCATTCAAAAGTTTGGGGTCACTTAGAAATGTCCTTGTCTTTGAAAGAAAGCAAATGTTTTGTCCATTAAAATAAATACAGTGTAGACATTGTTAATGTTGTAAATCACTATTGTAGCTGGAAACGGCAGATTTTTTATGGAATATCTACATATGCGTTCAGAGGCCCAATATCAGCAACCATCTCCTGTGTTCCAATGGCACTTTGTGTTAGCTAATCCAAGTTTATAATTTTAAAAGGCTAATTGATCACTAGAAAACCCTTTTGCTATGTTAGCAATGCTGAAAACTGTCGTGCTGATTGAAGAAGCAATAAAACTATCCTTCTTCAGACTAGTTGAGTATCTGGAGCATCAGCATTTGTGGGTTCGATTACAGGCTCAAAATGGCCAGAAACAAAGCCCTTTTTTCTGAAACTCGTCAATCTATTCTTGTTCTGAGAAATAAAGGCTATTCCATGCGAGAAATTGCCAAGAAACTGAAGATCTTGTGCAACGCTGTGTACTACTCCCTTCACAGAACAGCGCAAACGGTCTCTAACCAGAATAGAAAGCGGAGTGCCCCAGTGCACAACAGAGCAAGAGAACAAGTACACTAGAGTGTCTAGTTTGAGAAACAGATGCCTCAAGTCCTCAACTGGCAGCTTCATTAAATAGTACCCGCAAAACACCAGTCTCAACGTCAACAGTGAAGAGGTGACTCCGGGATGCTGGCCTTCTATGCAGAGTTGCAAAGAAACACACCTATTCATTCCAGGGTTTATCTTTATTTTACTATTTTCTACATTGTAGAATATTAGTGAACACATGAAACTATGAAATAACACATGGAATCATGTAGTAAAAAAGGAGAGACAATAAGTCCAAACTAAAATTGAAGAAGTAAAAAAGGAAATCACAGAACACAGTGACAATTATAACAAAGCACAATTTTATGAGATTTTGAAAGAGAAAATAGACACATTCACTCAGACATTGAAGCAAGACAAGCTAAGACAATTTGAAAGAGATGAAGTAGACTACAGAGATGGGAAGGTCTTTGCCTGGAGAAAACCAACCTGCAAGAATTCAGAATCACATCCACAGAGGAAGAAGCATAGATCTGTTTCTTTCAACTTGATGAGCAGTGACGATGAGGATCACCCAAGACAGTCAGAGGCAGGCACCTCCCAAGATTTTTTAGAACAGGAAGAGGAGCCTTGCAGGTTCCCTAACAAAAGAGGGAGAGGATGCAGAAGAGGCCAACACTTAGGGGGAGGAAGAAATCAAGACTATTCAACCACACGGAGCAGGACCAGAACAAGGCTGGGATCAACATTTCTGGAGAACCCATTTCTGATGATTGTGTAAGGGTCTTGTCTAAAGGATTGTCCTTTGGCCCCACATACTCAACTAATGAATACGAATTCAATACAAAGATTGACCTATTTAGTTTCTACAGGAATCTACATCTAAAGGCTTGGTACAAGAAAAACATCTCTCCAACTACAGACACCAGTGTTTGGCAGTTTCTGTGCCCTCAAAAACACCTTTCAAGCCCAAGTCCACCTTTTGTCCCATTGTCCAGAATGCCACACTAAATACATTTTCCAAGAAGGTGAATTTTGATGCAGAGAATCTGATTAATGAGGTTAAGAGGAATCTTAAAGTATCAGCTAAAGACTTTAACCTGTTAGTCCTATAGGGGCAGTATTTCATTTTTGGATAAAAAGACGTGCCCGTTTTAAGCGCAATATTTTGTCACGAAAAGATGCTCGAATATGCTTGGAATTGATAGTTTTGGAAAGAAGACACTCTTACGTTTCCAGAACTGCAAAGATTTTCACTGTGAGTCCCCTAGAACAAATGCATCGGGCAAAACCAAGATGTTTGACCGACCAGGAAATGAACAGGATTTCTGAGGCTACGTTTTCCATGATCGCCTTATATGGCTGTGAATGCGACAGGAATGAACGGACACTTTCTCTTGTTTCCCCAAGGTCTCTGCAGCATTGTGACGTATTTGTAGGCATATCATTGGAAGATTGACCATAAGAGACTACAATTGCCAAGTGTCCCGCTTGGTGTCTGCGTGGCAATTGGTGAGCAAAAGTCAGCTCCCAGGATTTTTCCATTCGAATCAGAGAACAAAGCTTGCTTCAAGGACTGGGGTTTCAATGGAGAGATATATGACAAACCACCTTCAGGATTGATTCAAACAACGTTTTCCATGTTTCAGTCGATATTATGGAGTTATTTCGGAAAAAAGTTCGACGTGTAGGTGACTGAATTTTCGGTTAGTTTCGGTAGCCAAATGCATAGTAACAAAATGGAACGATGTGTCCTACACAAGAATCTTTCAGGAAAAACTGGACATCTGCTATGTAACTGAGAGTCTCCTCATTGAAACATCTGAAGTTCTTCAAAGGTAAATTATTTTATTTGATTCCTTGGCTGGTTTTTGTGAATATGTTGCGTGCTAAATGCTAACGCTAAATGCTAAGCTAGCTATCACCACTCTTACACAAATTATTGATTTTCTCTGGTTCAAAAGCATATTTTGAAAATCTGAGACGACAGGATTGTTAAGAAAAGGATAAGCTTGAGAGCAGGCATATTTTTTTCATTTCATTTGCGATTTTTAGAAATCGCTAACGTTGCGTTATGGTAATGAGCTTGAGGCTGTAGTAACGATACCGCATGTGGGATGGGGCGGACTATGAGGTTAAAACACCCCTGGAACATGTTAACATCTCTGTTGACGAGTCTACGATACGGAAAGCACTAAACAAGAATGATGTTCATGGGAGAAGTCACTGGACAGATGAAAGTAAAGTTGAGTTGTTTGGAAGGAACACACAACACTATGTGTGGAGATAATAAGACACAGCACATCCACTTCCAAACCACATCCCAACTGTAAAGTATGGTGAAGGGAGCATCATGGTTTGTAGCTGCTTTGCTGCCTCAGGCCTGGACAGCTTACTAATCATTGACGGAAAATGAATTCCCAAGTTTATCAAGACATTTTGCAGGAGAACATAAGGCTAACTCTCCGCCAATTGAAGCTCAACAGGAGTTGGGTGATGCAACAAGACAATGACCCAAAACACAGAAGTAAATCAACAACAGAATGGATTCAACAGATACTGGTTTCAAAATATACCTTCTGGAGTGTTCCGACCTCAACAGACGCTGTGGCATGACCTCAAGAGAGCGGTTCACACCAGAAATCCCAAGAATTTTGCTGAACTGAAACAGTTTTGTAAAGAGGAATTCCTGCAAAATTCCCGCTGATCGTTGTGCAGGTCTCATCCGCAACTACAAAAACATTTGGTTTTGATTATTGCTGCCAAAGTAGGGTCAAGCAGTTATTAAAACCAAGGGTTCACATTTCCTACCCTGCACTGTGCATGTTTACATGGTGTGTTCAATAAAGACGTGAAAACATATAATTGTTTGTGTGTTCTTAGTTTAAGCCGACTGTGTTTGTCTATTGTGACTTAGATGAAGATCAGATAAAATTGTATAACCAATTTATGCAGAAGTTCAGGTAATTCAAAAGGGTTCACATACTTTTTCTTGCCACATGGAATCCCTGATCACTTTAAAACTTCTTCGGGATCGGTGTCCCTTCCACGGGACGGTTGAGCTAACATAGGCTAATGTGATTAGCATGAGGTTGTAAGTAACAAGAACATTTCCCAGGACATAGACATATCTGATATTGGCAGAAAGCTTACATTCTTGTTAATCTAACTGTCCAATTTACAGTAGCTATTACAGTGAAGAATACCATGCTATTGTTTGAGGAGAGTGCACAATTTTAAACATAAAAAGTTATTAATAAACAAATGAGGCATATTTGGGCAGTCTTCATACAAAATTTGGAACAGAAATGCAATGGTTCATTGGATCAGTCTAAAAACTTTGCACATACACTGCTGTCATCTAGTGGCCAAAATCTAAATTGCACCTGGGCTGGAATAATATAATATGGCCTTTCTCTTGCATTTCAAAGATGATAGTACAAAAAAAATACAAAAGAATGGTTGGTTATTTCTTTGTATTATAGTTTACCAGATATATTGTGTTAAATCCTCCTACATTCCTTTCACATTTCCACAAACGTCAAAGTGTTTCCTTTCAAATGGTAACAAGAATATGCATATCCTTGCTTCAGGGCCTCAGCTACAGTCAGTTAGATTTGGGTGTGTCATTTTAGGCAAAAATTGCAAGAAAGGGGTGGATCCTTTTAATAATGGAACACTAGTCACTTTAATAATGTTTACATACTGCTTTACTAATTTCATAGATATATACTCTATTCTATTTTTACTGTATTTTAGTCAATGCCACTCTGTCATTGCTTGTCCTAATATTTCTTTCTTTCTTAATTGCATTATTTTACTTATAGATTTGTGCGTATTGTTGTGAATTGTTAGATACTACTGTTGGAGCTAGGGACACAAGCATTTCATTACACCCTCAATAACATCTGCTAAATATGTGTATGTGACCCGTAAAATTTGATTTGATTTGCAAAGTGATCTGTAATTCCTTTGGAATCCAACCAGAGTTAGAATATCCAACAATTGGAAGTGTTTTATCCACCCACAACCTGTATAGAGAATGACTGCCAGAATTTGGAAAATTGTGAGGAGACTTCCGAAACCATTTAAATTAAATTGTGTGCAAAAAAAAATTACTAACTGATTGGATTAGTGTAGGATAAGATGAATCAATTAATGTACATACATACAGAAACACAGCTATTAAAAACAATTCATACAAATCTACCTGCAGTAGAGCATGCTGGGAAATATGATATTGAATATGGTACAAACGTGCCTTTTTAGGGTACCACCCCAGTGACATCGCCGTTAGTTCGTTTTAGGTGGCAAAATGAATCATTTTTGTACCTTATGGTGGGTACAAATATGTAGCTTTCTTCAATACATGATTTTTCTGCAAAGCAAAGTTACATCTCATTATTCATCAAGAGTTGAGGGTACACAAAATAAGTTTGTACCCTGGGAAACAGAAATGCACCTTCACCGTAATTTGAAATTGAGAGTGCGATGATTTTACCTTAATATTGAAAATATTAGGTACATAAATGTAGCATCATACTCTTTATCCGCACATGTACCTTATAAGGTACCAAACAGTACCATGTGAGATCATTTCCATGGGGCGGCAGGGTAGCCTAGTGTTTAGAGCGTTGGGCTAGTAACTGGAAGGTTTCAAGTTCAAAACCTCGAGCTGACAAGGTATATATCTGTCGATCTGCCCCTGAACAGGCAGTTAACCCACTGTTCCTAGGCCGTCATTACACATGAGAATTTGATCTTAACTGACTTGCCTAGTAAAATAAATAAATACAAATTTGTTTAACCTCTGAAGGTGCATTATGTGTATTTTGATATTTTTGTACTCCAGGGAACAATTCCATACCCTAATTTCTGAGAATGTATATAGTTAGTTGAAATATTACTAATAGTCTGTAGAGCACCGACAGATTGGACTATCCAAATATAGTGCTACAGTTTGAGCCAGCTTCAAATGTGTCTTTTACAAATGATTATTTCCCTAGAAGCTCCAATTGACTGTAGATTAGGAATTTGATAATGCACACAGAAGACATGGTACTGTATATGAACAATGTCATGGCTAAAAGCCCTGAGATGTATCAATATCATGGTATACCTCTTCATTGCATTATAATCATCATGAAACAGATCTTACGTTTCACAACTTACATAACTTTCTTCCTTTGCTCATATTCACTTCCTGTGGAGCATAAGGCGGTGTCTGATATTGTTTGGGGACTGGAACTAGACATTTTCTACAACATTTTATATCTCCTTATTAACCCCATTTTGTAGCAATGCCACAGAGAGTCACCCTGCTAGGCTACTACACACACTGATCTCTACATTCCCCCCAGGCCAAGGTAAACTTTACCCCCACTACACAGCCAGCTATCAAGGGTGACATCTGCAAGGTACTGACACACAAACACCGTCAAATTAATTTTTTGATACACTGCCAAGATATTGGTTCCCAATTAATCACGACATCCCTTCACATGGTTTGTAATAGGTAAAGATACATATCCACATATGAAGACAATGTTCCCTCCTGTCCTCTTCTCTTTCTGATATTCTGCATAGCAACAGGGACATGTGATAGACAAGCCTGACGTCTCCCATCCCTGGGGCCCCAGATGACTGAGGCCCATATGAGGGAGGAAGTGCAACTGCTAGGGATATGTTCTAATATTATATATTCTAATATTCTAACAAGAGTTCAACAGTTTTAATCACATATTAAGCATATTATACATAAGCATATTATACAGATAAGACATCTTAATTATCTATGTTACCGAGCTAATTCTAATTCTTCCGCCACACTACCCCATCTCCACACATACAATTATCTGTAAGGTGCCTCAGTTGAGCAGTGAATTTCATGCGCAGATTCAACCACAAAGAGCAGGGAAGTTTTCCAATGTGTAGCAAAGAAAGGCTCCTATTTGTAGATGGGAAAAAAAGAAGCAGAAATTGAATACCCCTTTGCGTATGGTGCACTAATTAATTACACTTTTGATGGTGTATCAATACACCCAGTCACTACAAAGATACAGGTGCCTTTCCTAACTCAGTTGCCAGAGATGAAGGAAACTGCTCAGGGATTTCACCATGACGCCAATGGTGACTTTAAAACAGTTACATAGTTTAACCTCTCTGAGGTTAACCTCTCTGAGGTTAACAGCCAGAGAAAGTGCAGGGCGCCAAATTCAAAACAACAAAAATCTCATAATTAAAATTCCACAAGCATACAAGTATCTTACACCATTTTAAAGATGAAATTCTCGTTAATTCAGCCACAGTGTCTGATTTCAAAAATCCTTTACAGCCAAAGCACCACACGATTATGTTATGTCACCACCAAGTCACAGACAAATCCAGCCATTCTTCCAGCCAAAGAGAGGAGTCACAAAAAGCACAAATAGACATAAAATTAATCACTAACCTTTGATGATCTTCATCAGATGACACTCATAGGACTTCATGTTACACAATACATGTATGTTTTGATCACTAAATTGCATATTTATATTAAAAATCAAATTTTACATTGGCGTGTTACTTTCAGTAGTTATAAAACATGCATTGATTTTGCAGAGAGCCACATCAAGTTACAGAAATACTCATCATAAATGTTGATGAAAATTCAAGTGTTACACATAGAATTAGAGATATACTTCTCCTCAATGCAACCGCTGTGTCAGATTTCAAAAAAAACGTTATGGAAAAAGCAAACCATGCAATAATCTGAGTACAGAGTTCAGACAACAAAGCAGCCAAAAAGATATCCGCCATATTGGGTAGTCAGCATTAGTCAGCATTATAAATATTCACTTACCTTTGATGATCTTCATCAGAATGCACTCCCAGGAATACCAGTTCCACCATAAATGTTGGATTTGTTAGATAATGTTCATCATTTATGTCCAAATAGCCTCTTTTCTTACAAATCCAAACGCGCGGTTCAGGTCCAGCCGAACGTTGGACGAAAAGTTCAAAAAGTTATATTACAGGTCGTAGAAACATGCCAAACTAAGTATAGAATCAATCTTTCGGATGTTTTTAACATAAATCTTCAATATTGTTCCAACCGGAGAATTCCTATGTCTGTAGAAAAGCAATGGAATGAGAGCTAACTCTCTCGTGACCGCGCGTCATGAGCCCGTGGCTCTCTGCCAGACCACTGACTCAAACAGCACTCATGAGCCCCTCCTTTATAGTAGAATCCTCAAACAAGTTTCTAAAGATGGTTGACATCTAGTGGAAGCCGCAGGAAGTGTAACTTGACTCCATAGACACTGTGTATTCGGTAGGCCAAGCTTTGAAAAACACAAACCTCAGATTTCCCACTTCCTGGTTGGATTTTTCTCAGGTTTTCACTTGCCATATGAGTTATGTTATACTCACAGATATCATTCAAACAGTTTTAGAAACTTCAGAGTGTTTTCTGTCCAATACTACTAATAATATGCATATATTAGTATCTGGCACTGCCCCCATGTCACCAAGAAGTTAATAGCTGTGATAGGAACAAACTGAGCATGGATCAACAATATTGTAGTTACTCCACAACACTAACATAAATTACAGAGTGAAAAGTAGGAAGCCTGTACAGAATACAAATATTTCAAAACATGCAGCATGCAACATTTTCACAAAAACAAGAAAAGCATTCAAATAAAATCATTTACCTTTGAAGAACTTCAGATGTTTTCAATGAGGAGACTCTCAGTTAAAGAGCAAATGTTCAGTTTTTTCCAAAAAGATTATTTGTGTAGGACAAATCGCTCCGTTTTGTTCATCACGTTTGGCTACGAAAAAAACTTGTATCCAGGAGTGTAATTATCGCCGCAAGCTCATTAGCATAACGCAACGTTAACTATTAATGAAAATCGCAAATGAAATTAAATAAATATATTAGCTCTCAAGCTTAGCCTTTTGTTAACAACACTGTCATCTCAGATTTTCAAAATATGCTTTTGAACCATAGCTAAACAAGCATTTGTGTAAGATAATTGATAACCTAGCATAGCATTAAGCCTAGCATTCAGCATGCAACATTTTCACAAAAACAAGAAAAGCATTCAAATAAAATCATTTACCTTTGAAGAACTTCCGATGTTTTCAATGAGGACACTCAGTTAGATAGCAAATGTTCAGTTTTTCCAAAAAGATTATTTGTGTAGGACAAATCGTTCCGTTTTGTTCATCACGTTTGGGTAAGAAAACCCCCCCAAAATTAAGTCATTACAACACTAACTTTTTTCCAAATTAACTCCATAATATCGACAGAAATATGGCAAACGTTGTTTAGAATCAATCCTCAAGGTGTTTTTCACATATCTATCGATGATAAATCATTCGTGGCAGTTGACTTTCTCCTCTGAAGAAAATGGAACGCGCATGGACCTGGAGATTACGCAATAATTTTGACGGAGGACACCGGGCGGACACCTGGTAAATGTAGTCTCTTATGGTCAATCTTACAATGATATGCCTACAAATTCGCATCATCCCTAACATGGGAGTGCCAACAGAGAAGCTCGTCAAAGGTAATGAATGTTTTATATTTTATTTCTGCGTTTTGTGTAGCGCCGGCTACCGCAACATCTGTTGTTTAGGTGACGTTCTGGTATTTTGGGGGATGCATGCTATCAGATAATAGCTTCTCATGCTTTCGCCGAAAAGCATTTTACAAATCTGACTTGGTGGCTAGATTCACAACGAGTGTAGCTTTAACCTCTTCAACCTATGGGGGCGCTATGTCATTATTGGATAAAAAAACGTTCCCGTTTTAAGCGCAATATTTTGTCACGCAAAGATGCTCGACTATGCATATAATTGGCAGCTTTGGAAAGAAAACACTCTGACGTTTTCAAAACTGCAAAGATATTATCTGTGAGTGCCCCAGAAATGATGCTACAGGCGAAACCAAGATGTAACCTCAAACAGGAAATGAGCTGAATTTCTGAAGCTCTGTTTTACTATCGTCTCCTTATATGGATCTGAATGTGCTGTGAACGAGCTTATGCTCTCAGCCGTTCGTCCAAGATGTCTGCAGCATTGTGATGTATTTGTAGGAATATCATTGGAAGATTGGCCATAAGAGACTACATTTGCCAGGGGGCCGTCCGGTGTCCTTTGTCTAAGTTGGTGCGTAATTCCCAGTGGCAATCATTTTACCATGCGATAACAGACGGAGAAGCACACTTCCAGGAACGATACATCATTGAAGAGATATGTGAAAAACACCTTGTGGATTGGTTCTAAACAACGTTTGCCATGTTTCAGTCGATGTTATGGAGTTAATTTGGAAAAAAGTTCGGCATTTGGATAACTGAATTTTCGTTTTTTTTTGGTAGCCAAACGTGATGCACCAAACGAA
Source organism: Oncorhynchus nerka (assembly GCF_034236695.1). Taxonomy (NCBI): domain Eukaryota; kingdom Metazoa; phylum Chordata; class Actinopteri; order Salmoniformes; family Salmonidae; genus Oncorhynchus; species Oncorhynchus nerka. Next base: position 37,651,484 of record NC_088403.1, read on the forward strand.
CCGATTTCTCCTGCACAGAAAATCTTTCAGGAAAAACTGAACATTTGCTATCTAACTGAGAGTCTCCTCATTGAAAACATCCAAAGTTCTTCAAAGGTAAATGATTTATTGAATGTTTTTGCTGGTTGTTGTGAAAATGTTGCCTGCTAATGCTAATGCTAAATGCTAATGCTAAATGCTGACGCTAAATGCTAAATGCTAGTTTGCTATGGTAGAGAAGCATATTTTTGAAAATCTGAGATGACAGTGTTGTTAACGAAAGGCTAAGCATGAGAGCTAGCATATTGATTTCATTTCATTTGCGATTTTCATGAATAGTTAACGTTGCGTTATGGTAATGGGCTTGAGGCTGTAGTCATGATACCAGATCCGGGTTGGCTCGACGCAAGAAGTTAATTCAGTACCTTGCATGTGTGTTTTAATGAAAGTTTGAGTTTTATCGAAAACTATAGGTGGCGCTCTGAAATTTCCGCTGATTGATGTTCCTGCACTGGGACTACATTCTGCATCATCCCTAACAGGTTAATGAGAACAAGAGAGCATCTCAGATGATTTTTATTTGTTATAAATGAACTAAATGTGTTATTCTCCTACATTAATTCCACATTTGCACAAACTTCAAAGTGTTTCCTTCCAAATGGTATCAAGAATATGCATATCCTTGCTTCAGGTCCTGAGCTGCAGGCGATTAGATTTGGGTATGTCATTTTAGGCGACAATGTAAAAAAAGGGTCAGATCCAATCACTGATCACTGTACTAATTGCCTCTGTATCAGAACTGCATTGACTGTTTTACTGAAAATAACAGTAATCATGAGCTTGTTACATGTTTTGGCAAAAAAAATATATTTCCTATTCTTGTCCACATGCATGTAGCTCGGTGCACTAACAGTATCACATGCAAAACTTGTTGCATGTCACGTTTGATTATAGTGAGCATTGGGTAGGTGTTTGAGGGTGATACAGTTGAAGTCGAAGTTTACATACACCTTAGCCAAATACATTTAAACTAAGTTTTTCTTCATTCCTGACATTTACATTTACATTTACATTTAAGTCATTTAGCAGACGCTCTTATCCAGAGCGACTTACAAATTGGTGCGTTCACCTTAAGACATCCAGTGGAACAGCCACTTTACAATAGTGCATCTAAATCTTTTAAGGGGGGTGAGAAGGATTACTTTATCCTATCCTAGGTATTCCTGAAAAAGGTGGGGTTTCAGGTGTCTCCGGAAGGTGGTGATTGACTCCGCTGTCCTGGCGTCGTGAGGGAGTTTGTTCCACCATTGGGGGGCCAGAGCAGCGAACAGTTTTGACTGGGCTGCGCAGGAACTGTACTTCCTCAGTGGTAGGGAGGCGAGCAGGCCAGAGGTGGATGAACGCAGTGCCCTTGTTTGGGTGTAGGGCCTGATCAGAGCCTGGAGGTACTGAGGTGCCGTTCCCCTCACAGCTCCGTAGGCAAGCACCATGGTCTTGTAGCGGATGCGAGCTTCAACTGGAAGCCAGTGGAGAGAGCGGAGGAGCGGGGTGACGTGAGAGAACTTGGGAAGGTTGAACACCAGACGGGCTGCGGCGTTCTGGATGAGTTGTAGGGGTTTAATGGCACAGGCAGGGAGCCCAGCCAACAGCGAGTTGCAGTAATCCAGACGGGAGATGACAAGTGCCTGGATTAGGACCTGCGCTGCTTCCTGTGTGAGGCAGGGTCGTACTCTGCGGATGTTGTAGAGCATGAACCTACAAGAACGGGCCACCGCCTTGATGTTAGTTGAGAACGACAGGGTGTTGTCCAGGATCACGCCAAGGTTCTTAGCGCTCTGGGAGGAGGACACAATGGAGTTGTCAACCGTGATGGCGAGATCATGGAATGGGCAGTCCTTCCCGGGAGGAAGAGCAGCTCCGTCTTGCCGAGGTTCAGCTTGAGGTGGTGATCCGTCATCCACACTGATATGTCTGCCAGACATGCAGAGATGCGATTCGCCACCTGGTCATCAGAAGGGGGAAAGGAGAAGATTAATTGTGTGTCGTCTGCATAGCAATGATAGGAGAGACCATGTGAGGTTATGACAGAGCCAAGTGACTTGGTGTATAGCGAGAATAGGAGAGGGCCTAGAACAGAGCCCTGGGGGACGCCAGTGGTGAGAGCGCGTGGTGAGGAGACAGATTCTCGCCACGCCACCTGGTAGGAGCGACCTGTCAGGTAGGACGCAATCCAAGCGTGGGCCGCGCCGGAGATGCCCAACTCGGAGAGGGTGGAGAGGAGGATCTGATGGTTCACATTTAACCCTAGTTTAACATTCCCTGTCTTAGGTCAGTTAGGATCACCACTTTATTTTAAGAACAGTGGAGAGAATGATTTATTTCAGCTTTTATTTCTTTCATCACATTCCCAGTGGGTCAGACGTTTACATACACTCAATTAGTATTTGGTAGCATTGTCTTTAAATGGTTTAACTTGGATCAAACATTTCGGGTAGCCTTCCACGAGTTTCCCACAATAAGTTGGGAGAAAATTGGCCCATTCCTCCTGACAGAGCTAGTGTAACTGAGTCAGGTTTGTAAAGCCTCCTAGCTCGTGCACGCTTTTTCAGTTCTACCCACACATTTTCTATAGGGCTGAGGTCAGGGCTTTGTGATGGCCACTCCAATACCTTGACTTTGTTGTCCTTAACCTGTTGCGACGAGCAATCCCGTATCCGGGATCCTATTTATAGCCTCAAGCTCATTACCATAGCAACGTTAACTATTCAGGAAAATCGCAAAATGAAATGAAATAAATGTATTTGCTCTCAAGCTTAGCCTTTTGTTAACTTTCATACAAAGTTAGCTAGCTTAGCTTGGCTACACTCACATGAATGAGAAAATCTCACTTGTCACTCAATCAAAACACATAAATTATACATCAAAATGACCAGAAAACTCATCACAATTTAGATAACATGTTTATATCTATATTTTGAAAACGAAACCATGCTTATAAGTGTTACAAACCTGAAAATAAGGAAACACAGAGAGTTGGCTTATTTTCACTGGGCTTCTCTTCCAATACATGCGGTAGAGAGGCACATGCCTGTGGCAGTTAATATTTTACAAAAGGACATTTCCAGAAACGTACTAATGAATAATTTGGAATTTACTATCCCAGACATTCCTGTGTGACGCAGGTATTCAGGGGTGTTCAGGAGTCTACAGGAGTCTGCACACACGCATTGGGAACTTCCCACCCACGACCATGAATCTCAAATTTCACGGAATATAGCAGATCTGATTTCATACAGAAAGCACTCAGGCCGTTACAGAGATGACAAGGCCTTTATGTGTGCGTTTAAATACCAACTTCCTGATATAGATGTACCTTACACAACAGTTTAGCAATTCATCTAAGGAGAGAAAAGAGGACAGGACAATTTTCTGTCTCCTACACTACAACTTGATTGACAAAGATGTCAAAGATTGGTTCTGAACAATGGTGATGGAAATCTTTAGCTCCATGGACAGCTCAAAAGGTACCTAAGCAGATGAATACCAGAAAATGGCCAATAGATGGGTGACAAACCACAATGGGTGACACACAGTGACAAGCTCCAGGCTCCAGCCCTCTTTTTCAGGACAGAAGGACTGTCTGGGTTTCTTCTCTGGCTAATTTAAAGCCCCTCTAAACCAGAGTGAAGGATCTCGCCTCTCTGGGCTCCCCAGGCCCCACTGGCTCCTAGCATCTTGATTATGGAGGGAGGATGAAGCAGTTAACACACTAACAGCTTCTCACTTAGAGGGAGGGAGAGAAAGGGGGGATTCTCAGAGGAGGAAGGTGAAGAGAGGAGGCAAAGCTGCCAGAGACAGAGATGGAAGAGAAGTGCACAGCCATCAACATTCTGACTTCTGGTATGTTGTGTGAAGTGTTATCCCACCTAACACCCCTGAAGGGCAGGGCACCCCCACAGAGTGGCGCTGCTATAGCGAGAGAGGAAACTCTGGGATTCTAGACACATCTCTTGTAGGCAGAAATGATTTCTTGTAGGAAGCATGGGTTCACACAAACATTTTGCCATTGTGGATAAGGGCTCAAGGATACATGGGTCTGATTTTATTAGATTGCACAGGTGAAACATTTGTGTTTTAGTACCTTAGTGTCACACAACAGAGATGGATTCACTGATAGCATTGCAACCACCGAGAGAGAGAGAGAGAAAGAGAGAGAGAGAGACGGCGAGAGAGAGAGAGACAGCGAGAGAGAGAATGCTAGGGAACAGCTAGGGAACAGCAGTTGGACTCTGTGTCAGTAGTGATGGAGAAGAGATCCCAGTCTCCCTAATTAAAGTTGGTGGTGGCAGCTTTGATCCAACATGTTCCTCCATCCCACGGGACCATGCTGCGCACAACAAAATCAGAGAGCTCCAAGTCTCCTAACCTCTTGATGGAGGTCCCCATAGAGCCGCCGGGTCAAAGCGCCAACCAGGCAGTCATGTCTTTTCTGTTAGAACGAGCTGACGTGATATTGACAAGGGCCTCATAGGCCAAAGACAACAAAGCAGTCATCAAGTCAAATGGTTCCATTAGAATTAAAACAAGGGAAGGGGAGTGATGTTTTGAAATGTCATAAATGCTTCAAATTAATTTCATAATTATGGCTTTATACATGTCATATATATGGCTTTAACATATCGTAGATGGATGTCTGTGCCAATCGGATAGGCTGATTAGGGTAATTGATGTAACAGGTGGGACCTTAAGATGTAGGGCCGTGGTATGATCTTAATTTAATCTAATCTGATTAAGCTGTTTAATAACACAAGATACTCTCCCTGTAAAATATGAAAGAAGCATTAACCCCTTGACCCCTGGGCCTCGGCCTGTAGCAGTTATAATGTAACTAAATCAGTGTAATCTGTAATGACTTCTTCCAAAAAGTCAAGATTTCTCACCGTCTCCTCTCTCTCTCTCTCTACCTGACTCCCTCCCTCCCGGTCCATGGATAATTGATAATCCAATAAAATCTTTGCTTTAGAAGATGAACACTCCATATCCGTCACATAAAGATTAGTAGAAGGGGTCACAGGGCTCAAGCTCCTCTGTCTCTATCACCGTGTGGCATCCGCCCCGTAATACCCCTAATCCCCAAAACAATGGGCTCCTCGACGGATGCATGGCAGTGTGACAGATTTTATCATCCGCTCACAGGGGATCAGGGAGAGAAAGGGAGAGCCTGCCAGATGCACAATGATGATATCAGTTTGAAGTGGCTGCCCAATGCTGATACACACGCACATAGCTGTAGACATAATGACATACACATAGGCATGCACACACACATGCAGTACCTTAGCACACAGATGCTGTACTGGCATCACCAGTACAGCTCAACTAATGAGGATGAGAAAGTAGGCAGGGGAATTTTGTATTGTGTATTATGATTGGGTGCAGGCCAGGGACAAGCCCTATATTGGGTATGAAGATTGGGAGTTGGGATTATAGCATTTTTCCTAGAACTCCCAACCTACTATGTCTTTCCAGGTCAGTGCTTTCGCCTGTTCACCATGAGTCCCTGGGTGTGTTTGTTATTGAAGGATCAAGGGTGACTGACTGTCCTGACTGAGATGGAATTGTCTGGGTTTAGATTAGGAGTAGAGAGTGTACCCGCATATGAGTTAAAAATAGCAGATTTGGGCACTGATAAGTAAAGTGCTATGCATGACATCAGAGCTCCAAGTCTCCTCTTCACAGTGCAGTAATGGTTTTGACTGACAGCGGTTCTGAACTTGAACACTGCGCACAACAATAAGTTAACCCTATCCCTCCAGGTAATTGGTCAACTTTTGCACATGTTTTGTTGTCTGAGTGAGGGAGATGCTGTAAATAAAGAGGACTTAATGTATTTTGAAGATAAGACGATGAGAATTATAATAAATTCCGCTTTGATGCCATACAAGCAAGCCAAACAACCGTTAGTCCAAATATGCACTGCACATTTCCATGTCATAAAACACATGTAATATACAGTGTTAACATTTATGATCACTGTACTTGATGTACATTTACAAGATGACATGGCGTCATACCCTGGGTTGTTCTGAACAGAATGAGACTATGTTTGTTGTATGGTGAAGACATTTGGCAGGGAACACGCATCCGAATGCCCTCTGATGACTCTATTCTATGCGCACCATAATTCTGATCTGCTTCTCTGAATTGTCTTGTAATATAACACTGTAAGATCGTATTTTGTAACTTAAAGGAAAGTTCACCCATTTTGAATGTTATATTGTTTTTGTGCATCTCTGAGTGATGTTCTATCAATTACCTAGGTCATTTCATGTTTTCATGTGTATCTGAGTGATTGGCGTAGAGTGTTCCTTGTCGCCCAGAATGCACTGCGTAGCATGGGCAACATTTCCCATCTCCTCAAAAGTACATCTGCCATTGCGAATATCCGACTCCACTCTGTGAGGCACATAGATCTGCAGGTTGAACATGGTGAGATTGTAGACTCCTACATTGATTGTGCAGTTTGTTTAGGCAGTTTTACAGCCAACTAGCTACTTTACATGCTGATATTGTCTTTGGTATTATTGTGTGTAGCTACATTTTCTTGCTAGCTAGAGAGAGCATTGCGTTGTTGTTCCACAACAATTTTCATGTTGCTACCAACCTTATTATAACGGCAAAATAAAACAATTGTTCTCAAAAAAGATTGTTCTCATATATGTGTGTTATTTAACACTGTAAATTAAAGGAATGAGTGGTTTTGGGTGGACTTTTACTTTGACTATCAATGTTGTCAATAGAACACACTTTTAAATTTTGCCCACCTGACCAGATTGAGATTTATGATGGTCCATTTTTGGAATCCGTAAACAACAACATTAAGTCTGCTTGATCTAGTTCCTCAATGGCACAGCTAGGAGGGCTCACAATAGCACCTTATAGTTGAAAGCTCTTTAAGTCATAAATGTGCATTGGAATTATGAAGGACCTTTGCACACTTTGGAGAGGTGTGTGGGCACTTGGAGACATTTTAACATTTTTATCATGTTACTGAATGTATGCAGAGTATTTTCAGATTTCGTTATCAACAAATGCGATGAAAAGTACAGTAAATGTAAATGCACATAAAATCAACAGTGTAATTCAGCCTTCTGTCCAATTAACTGTTTTGGCCTCACCTTTAGTCTGCTGATTTCCCCAAAATGTCCAAACTGTTCCCTTTTGCTTGCTACAATGGTTTTGCATATGCTTTCCATATTTCTTCTGTAAGAAACGTTTCAATATAACCCTATCATATAGGCCAATTCCCATGAGTGTAAGGGGTTAAAGGGCAATTCCACCACTATTCAACCTCATTTTCATTATCTCCATTAAAATACCAGTGTCTACATATGTGAAAACGGTGCATTTCTATAGTTTGTCTGAAAGTATATAAAGTAAAAACGTACTACCCAACGACATCATCAAAATGTAAAACATTTTAAAAACAGTGATTTTCAAACATTATGAGATTCGGGGTGACGTGGGGAACAATAAAATATCCTCCCTCTTGTTAGAAACTCGTTGCAGGTTTTGGAAATCACTTCTTTTTTTTAAACAGTTATTTCCACCCTGTGATGTGAAAGATAAGCATTTTTTAGGACCTTTCTTCTTATCTTTTTAATCACAGATCATAGAAACGCGCTATTGTCAGGTAGACAGACACTGGTTGAGTTTTGGAGACAATGAACATAAGGTTGAAAAGTGATGTAATTGCCTTTTAAAGAGAACATTTTAAGCTGAGTTTTTGTGATGTGAGACAGCAAAAAACATTTAATGCAAGAGCTTCTTATCATTTTTAAAAGCCACACCTCATCAGATCATAGAAACTGTCCCACTGGGCACTGACTTCATTGTCAGGTAGACAGACACTGGTTGAGTTTTGGAGACAATGAACATAAGGTTGAAAAGTGATGTAATTGCCTTTTAAAGAGAACTGGCTGGGTGAGGTACTGCCCTGCGAGGACTGTGATAGTGTTTATTTCCTACAGCTACAGACCAGTAGCTGATGTAATGGAGCAAACCCTGATAATGTGCCTGTAGAGACAAGTTCACAACCAATACGTTGTTTAGGCAGCTAATTGGTCAAAATAAAATATATCCCTCTGGAATTTTATCAAATGCTATTGCTGAGAGTCAGTAGTATATTAAAGGGCATGCTACATGCAGTTAGATGTTCCCAATAGCCCCTAAGTGCAATATCTATATTTATGGGCGATATCATTCATTTGGGGTTCATTTGGCCATAGTGTTTGTGATAATGATGACTAAATATTCACTGGATATGCAGAGGGCCTTTAGTGGGGAGCTCATGCTCTATGTCATTTCCTGTCATTCCCCACATGGGCTGAGTCATTACCATCTGCCCACCTCCACACACCCCACTGGTCTCCAAACATGTCACAATGCAAGGCATTCACAGTCCATTAGCTACCTGTGTCAGACAGTATATCCCCAATACAATATGACTGTTGAATGCAACTAAACTGTCCCTGTCCGTTGAGCAGGCCGGGCCCCAACACAACACCACCTACCCAGCCAACAGGCATCTTCACCGCGCCACACACACACGGCAACCTCCATCGCTTTTCCTTTATAAAAAGGGTTAGAAGAAGTGAGGTAAAAATGTGGTTTTACCATTTCAGTCGAGAGCAGAGCATGACTGTGAACATGCAGGCATCGCTTTGATTGTATTTTTCTGAAGTCACTACATTTTATTTGGGTATGAAATACCTCCCCCATGCCACGTGTGTGTGTGTGTGTGTGTGTGTGTGTGTGTGTGTGTGTGTGTGTGTGTGTGTGTGTGTGTGTGTGTGTGTGTGTGTGTGTGTGTGTGTGTGTGTGTGTGTGTGTGTGTGTGTGTGTGTGTGTGTGTGTGCGTGTGTGTGTGTGTGTGTGTTCAGTGTGTATATGTCCAGCGTGTAGGTGTTTAGCCTGTGCACGCACGTGTGCCTGCCTACATGTATACAAAGTGTCACTAAATGTAATGTTCTGGGTGTGTGGTGTGTGTTCCTCATTGTAGAATGAACAGGGAAATAAGGGTTCAACAGGGTGCTACCACAGCAGTACATAGCCATGCATAATGCATCATACTGCATAGAGTCATAATCTCTGGGTCTATGAACTTATAAAGTAGTGTGAAGTGTGTATGTGTGTGTGTTTGTTTGTGTGTGTCTGTCTGTGTGTGGATTTATGAACTAATGAAGCCAGGGTGCTTTTTCCAGCATATAAATCAATCTAAGTGGATGATGCAGAATGAACTGAAATAACAGCAGACTGAGCAGGGTTCTTTTCTCCTGGCATGGTATCCATTTCCCTCCTCTCAGGTACTGCAGAGAAAAAGTGAGAGACGGCTATAGTGTAGGAGGTCATCAAACATACACTGAACAATAATAAATGCAACATCAAATAAAATCCAATTATTATTTGTCAAATGAGTCAAATACAACAGGTGTAGACCTTACAGTGAAATGCTTACTTACAAGCCCTAAACCAACAATGTGGTTTAACCTCTTCAGTCGACCCTCTACTTTTTTGAAAATTTTGTTAAAAATCGCGAAACATTTCAGCGCCCTGCTACTCATGCCAGGAATATAGTACGTTCATATGGTTAGAATGTGTGGATAGGAAACCCTCGGACGTTTTTAAAACTGGTTAAATCACGACTGTGGCTATTACATAACGTGCGTTACATCGGAAAGCGCAGGAAAACCTGATCACAGAAAATGGAAATAAATATCCTTGCGCCACTTCCAGCAATTGTTAACAGAGAGCCGAATTAGATAAGACCGAGCATTCAACTCCCACAGCATCCCCGTGTTGTCGAGAGTCTTGTAAATTTAATAATCTTTGATTCTTGGTTGAACCGAAAGAGGGGCACCGCTTACCTCTGGTCTCCGCCCAGATCATTCCGGAAGAGCTCTCTCCTGAAATTTTTTCCAAGACGACAGCTAATGATATTTACATCGCCTACGGATGATTTTTATCGCTTATTAACGTTTACTAATACCTAAAGTAGCATTACAAACGTATTTCGAAGTGTTTTGTGAAAGTTTATCGTCTACTTTTTGAATTTTAAAAAATGACGTTACGTTGTGAAATCGCTGTTTTTTTCGTTTATCACACAGTCTACATATAACGATATCTTGGCTTTATATGGCCCGATTTAATCGAAATAAAGACCCAATAGTGTTTATGGGACATCTAGGAGTGCCAACAAAGAAGATGGTGAAAGGTAATGACTGTTTTCTATTTTATTGTGCGGTTTGTGTAACGCCGAAATGCTAATTATTTTGTTTACGTCCCCTGCTGTGCTTTTCTGTTGTAGTGTATTGGTGCATGCTATCAGATAATAGCTTCTCATGCTGTCGCTGAAAAGCATTTTAAAAATCGGACTTGTTGCCTGGATTCACAACGAGTGTAGCTTTAATTTGATACCCTGCATGTGTATTTTAATGAACTTTTGAGTTTTAACTAATACTATTAGCATTTAGCGTAGCGCATTTGCATTTCCAGAGCTCTAGTTGGGACGCAAGCGTCCCAAGTAGAGGCAACAGGTTAAGAAAAATAAGTGTTAACCTTTTTGGGATAGGGGGCATCATTTTCACTTTTGGATGAAAAGCATGCCCAGAGTGAACTGCTCCTACTCTGTCCCAGATGCTAATATATGCATATTATTATTAGTATTGGATAGAAAACACTCTAAAACTGTTTGAATGATGTCTGTGAGTATAACATAACTCATATGGCAGGCGAAAACCTGAGAAAAATCCCACCCGGAAGTGGGACATCTGAGGTTTGTTGTTTTTCAAAGCTTGGCCTACATTGATATATGGATACAGTTGCACTTCCTACGGCTTCCACTACATGTCAACTGTCTTTAGAAGCTTGAATGAGGATTCTACTATAAAGGAGGGGCTCATGAGACCTCTTTGAGTCAGTGGTCTGGCAGAGTGCCTTGGTCTCATGACGCGCGCTCCCGACAGAGTTACCTATCGTTCCAGTGCTTTTCTGAAGACAAAGGAATTCTCCAGTTGGAATATTATTGATGTTTTATGTTAAAAACATCCTAAAGATTAATTCCATACATAGTTTGACATGTTTCTAAAGGACTGTAACGGAACTTTTTGAATTTTTGTCTGGATGAAGTGCCTGCGCCTCAGAAGTTGGATTACTGGGCTGAACACGCTAACAACAAGTGGCTATTTGGACATAAATGACGGACTTTATGGAACAAATCAGTCATTTATTGTCAACCTGGGATTCCTGGGAGTGCCTTCTTATGAAGATAATCAAAGGTAAGTGAATATTTATGGTGTTGTTTCTAACTTTGTTGACTCCAAAATGGTGGATATTCCTCTGGCTGTTTTGGGTTCTGAGCGCCGTTCTCAGATTTAGCTTTTTCCGTATAAAAAATAAATAAATCTGACACAGCTGTTGCATTAAGGAGAAGTCTATCTTTAATTCTGTGGATAACACTTGTATCTTTTATCAATGTTTATTATGAGTATTTCTGCAAAATCACCTGATGTTTTGGAATCAAAACATTACTGCACGTAAGGCGCCAATGTAAACTGAGATTTTTGGATATAAATATGCACATTATCGAACAAAACCTCACATGTATTGTGTAACATTGTGTATCTATATTGTGTATCTATATTTCTGCTTTTTGTGACTCCTATCTTTGGCTGGAAAAATGGATGTGTGTTTTTTCGACTTGGCTATGACCTAACATAATCATATGTGGTGCTTTCGCTGTAAAGCCATTTGAAATTGGACATAATGGGTAGATTAACAAGATGTTTATCTTTCATTTGCTGTATTGGACTTGTTAATGTGTGAAAGTTACATATTTCTAAAAAATATTTTTGTATTTCGTGCACTGCCTTTTCAGCGGAATGTTGGCGAGGGGTTCCGCTAGAAATGTTAAGAAAGTATTTACTGAAATAAACTTAAGTAGTTGAGGTAATTGGGGTAATACGTACATATAGGTAGAGGTAAAGTGACTATGTAGCAGCAGCAGCGTAAAAATGGGGGTGGGGGGGGTCAATGCAATTATGCATTTGATTAGCTGTTCAGGAGTCTTATGGCTTGGAGGTAGATGCTGCAAATAAGCCTTTTGGACCTAGACATTGCACTCTGGTACCGCTTGCCGTGCGGTAACGGAGAGAACAGTCTATGAATAGGGTGGCTGGAGTGCTTGTCCATTTTTAGGGCATTTCTCTGACACTGCCTGGTATAGAGGTCCTGGACGGCAGGAAGCTTGGAACCCAGTGATGTACTGGGCCGTACGCACTACCCTCTGTAGTGCCTTGCGGTCAAAGACAGAGCAGTTGCCAAACCAGACGGTGATGCAACCAGTCAGGATACTCTCGATGGTGCAGCTGTAGAACTTTTGGGGGATCTGAGGACCCATGACAAATCTTTTCAGTCTCCTGAAGGGGGAATAGGTGAAGCTCTCAACCTGCTCCACTACAGCCCCATCAATGAGAATGGGGGCGTGCTCGGCCCTCCTTTTCCTGTAGTCCATGATCATCTCCTTTGTTTTGATCATGTTGGGGAACAGGTTTGTTATCCTGGCACCACACTGCCAGGTCTCTCACCTCCTCCCTATATGTTGTCTCAGCAGTGTCAGTAATCAGGCCTACCACTGTTGTGTCATCTGCAGACTTGATGATGGTATTGCAGTCGTGCTTGGCCACGCAGTCATGAATGAACAGGGAGAACAGGAGGGGACTGAGCACGCAACCCTGAGGGGCCCCGTGTTGAGGGGCCCGTCAGGAAATTCAAGATCCAGTTGTAGAGGGAGGTGTTTAGTCCCAGGGTCCTTAGCTTAGTAATGAGCTTTGAGGGCACTATGGTGTGGAACGCTGAGCTGTAGTCAATGAATAGTATTCTCAAATAGGTGTTCCTTAAGGCCATCTTTAACCACATCCACAACACCCTAGATCATTGCAAGCCTACTAGATGGTAATAGGTGATTACATTGTCCTACTGAATGGTAGGAAATTACTATGGAAATAAAATGACACCCAAGGCCATAATTTTAACGTTTAAAAAATGCATAATTAGGCCGTAATCCACTAGAGTCTGGCCTGGAATAACAATATGCTAATATACTGACAATATGCCAACATACTGTGTCTAAGCTAAGGCAACATCTCACAAGTTTGTTCTCATCTCGTTGAGTGAGTTCTTACTGAGTTCTTCAACTCTAACACTCTAAAGCTATATTATAGTATAATAAAATATCATATAATAAATTACCATATGTATCTCTATTCTGAGACTAAGCTGACCTGATCACGTGACACTGTGACTTCCACCACCTCCTCCTCTAGCAAGCCTGTACGTCCTCTCTGCCTGGCATCTCTCAATCCACAGGATGCTGTTGGTGGGTCCCAGCAGCAGCTGTGCTCCAATTATAAACCCCTGACTTCTGTGGCCTGTATTAGCATTTCATTAAGCCTCCCACTCTCACCTGGCCAACTGCAGCAAAGTGGACTTTCCTTTCCAGCACTTTGTAAGAGTAACAGACAGACAAAAGAGAAAAGGGGGAAGAGGAGATGGATGAGAAGAAGATGAAGTATAACAGATATGGAATTGATATGAGGTACTTAGGTCTTAAAAACTATTATCCATAGCCGTGGCGGTGATAAAATCGCAGCACCCGTATCTGCTAATAGGGAAGTAGTAAAGGCCCAGTACTTTTGTGAATTATTTTTCATTCTGATTTTTCAGAGGGTGCTGCAGCACCCTCAGCACCCCTACTTCCTGCGGCTATGCTATTATCCACCAAAAATTAGGTTGGTCACACTTTCAAAGGCAAGTTAATGACTGACAACTTCAAATTAGCTTCCTTACTATCCCCCACCCTGTGTGAACTTCAGTCACAGGAAGTACATAGGTCTGCTGAAGATGACTGTGGGAGTCCGCCACAGGATGGTAAACTCAACACTCTGATCACCTCTAAACGACAGGGAGTGGACGTGGGAAAAGCCTTATCTCCGAGAAACATGTCACAGAGAGTATCTTAGTCAAATCAAATCTAACTTTATTTGTCACATGAGCCGAATACAACAAGTGTAGACTTTACAATGAAATGCTTACTTACATGCCTTTAACCAACAGTGCAGTTCAAGATGAGTTAAGAAAATATTTACCAAGTAGACTAAAATAAAAAGTAATAATAAAAAGTAACACAATAAGAATAACAATAACGAGGCTTTATACAGGGGGCACCAGTACCGAGTCAGTGTGCGTAGGTGGGGTTGAAGTGACTATGCATAGATAATAAACAGCGAGTAGCAGCAGTGTACAAAAGGGAGGGGTCAATGTAAATTGTCCGGTAGCGATTTTATAAATTTTCAGCAATCTTATGGCATGGGGGTAGAAGCTGTTGAGGAGGCTTTTGGTCCTAGACCTGGTGCTCCGGTACCGCTTGCTGTGCGGTAGCAGAGAAAACAGTCTATAACTTGGGTGATTGGAGTCTCTGACAATTTTATGGGTTTTCCTCTGACACTGTCTATTGTCTCGTGTTTGGCCACCCAGTCGTGGGTGAACAGGGAATACAGGAGGCTACTAAGTACACATCCCTGAGGGGCCCCAGTGTTAAGGATCAGCGTGGCAGACATGTTGTTGCCTACTCTTACCACCTGGGGGCGGCCCGTCAGGAAGTCCAGGATCCAGTCGTGTCTGGGTTTCCCTTTGTAGTCCGTAATAGTTTTCAAGCCCTGCCACATCCGACGAGCGTCAGAGCCGGTGTAGTAGGATTCAATCTGAATCCTGTATTGACGCTTTGCCTGTTTGATCATTCATCTAAGGGCATAGCGGGATTTCTTATAAGCTTCCGGATTAGTCTCCCGCTCCTTGAAAGCGGCAGCTCTACCCTTTAGCTCAATGTGGATGTTGCCTGTAATCCATGGCTTCTGGTTGGGGTATGTACGTACGGTCGCTGTGGGGACAATGTCATCAATGCACTTATTGATGAAGCCAGTGACTGATGTGGTGAACACCTCAATGCCAACGGAAGAATCCCGGAACATATTTCAGTCTGTGGTAGCAAAACGGCCCTCTAGTTTAGCATCTGCTTCATCTGACCACTAGTTATAGACTGAGTCACTGGTGCTTCCTGCTTTAATTTTGAATAACAGGAATTAGGAGGACAGAATTGTGGTCAGATTTACCAAATGGAGGGCGAGGGAGAGTTTTATATGTGTGTCTTGTGTGTGGAGTAAAGTTGGTCTAGATTTTTTCCCTCTGGTTGCACATTTAATATGCTGACCGAAATTAGGTAAAACTGATTCAATTTTCCCTGCATTAAAGTCCCCGGCCACTTGGAGCACTGCCTTTTGATGAGCATTTTCCTGTTTGATTATGGCAGTATACAGCTCATTGAGTGCGGCTTTAGTGCCAGCATCGGCCTGTGGTGGAATGTAGACCGCTACGAAAAACCTCTCTAGGTATATAGCGTGTTATATAGCGTGTTATTAATGTCGTCGTTCAGCCACGACTCAGTGAAACATAAGAAATTACAGTTTTTAATGCCCCTTTGGTAGATATAGGTGATTTCAGTTCGTCCCATTTATTTTCCAGCGATTTAGCTAACAGAACGGATGGCAAAGGCAGATTAGCCACTCTTCGTCTGATCCTCACAAGACACCCCAATCTCTTTCTGCGAAATCTCTATTTCTTTCTCCAGCGCATGACGGGGATGAGTATATCCTTCCCGTCCGACTGATTAAAGAAAAATTCCTCGTCCAATTCGAGGTGAGTAATCGCTGTTCTGATGTCCAGAAGCTCTTTTCGGTCATAAGAGATAGTAACAGCAACACTATGTATCAAATAAGTTACAATAAAACATCAGCCATCCTCTCCGTCGCCATCGTGGTGTCCTGTAAAATTACTCTAACATACTGTATTTCCTGGCCCCAGACCCAAAATATCGATGTTTTGTTCCCCGATGTTTTGTTCCACTTAGTTAACACTTTTGTCTTATGGCAAGGTGCTCCATCATGCTGGAAAAGGTGACGAACAGTTTGGTTCGTCACCAAACTGTTCCTGGATGGTTGGGAGAAGTTGCTCTCGGAAGATGTGTTGGTACCATTCTTTATTCATGGCTGTGTTCTTCGGCAAAATTGTGAGTGAGCCCACTCCCTTGGCTGAGAAGCAACCCCACACATGAATGGTCTCAGGATGCTTTACTGTTGGCATGACACAGGACTGATGGTAGAGCTCTGTGCTGGTGGTACCCCGATCCTGCAGCTGAATCAACTTTAGGAAACGGTCCTGGCACTTGCTGGACTTTCTTGGACGTCCCAAAGCCTTCTTCATAACAATTGAACCGAGCTCCTTGAAGTTCTTGATGATCCGATAAATGGTTGATTTAGGTGCAATCTTACTGGCAGCAATATTCTTGCCTGTGAAGCACTTTTTGTGCAAAGCAATGATGATGGCACGTGTTTCCTTGCGGGTAACCACGTTTGACAGAGGAAGTACAATGATTCCAAGCACCACCCTCCTTTTGGAAGCTTCCAGTCTGTTATTCGAACTCAATCAGCATTACAGAGTGATCTCCAGCCTTGTCCTCGTAAACACTCACACCTGTGTTAACGAGAGAATCACTGACATGATGTCAGCTGGTCCTTTTATGGCAGGGCTGAAATGCATTGGAAAAGTTTTTTGGGGGGGATTCAGTTCATTTGCATGGCAAAGAGGGACTTTGCAATGAATTGCAATTCATCTGATCACTCTTCATAACATTCTGGAGTATATGCAAGATGCCATCATACAAACTGAGTTAGCAGACTTTGTGACAAGTAAGCGGGATAATTGACATCAGCAACCGCTGAATAGCATAGCACTACAGTCAAATTATATCACTAAAAATATTAATATTCATGAAATCACAAGTGCAATATTGCAAAACACAGCTTAACCTTTTGTTAATACACCTGTCGTCTCAGATTTTGAAATTATGCTTTACAGCGAAAGCAAACCAAGCGTGTGTAAATTTATTGATCGCATGACAAAACATTAATTACACTTAGTGTCAGGTAGCTTGGTCACGAAAATCAGAAAAGCAATAAAAATTAATCGTTTACCTTTGATGATCTTCGGATGTTTTCACTCACGAGACTCCCAGTTACACAACAAATGTTCCTTTTGTTCCATAAAGATTATTTTTATCTCCAAAATACCTCAATTTCTTTGGTGCATTATGTTCAGAAATCCACAGGAAAGTGTGGTCATGACAACGCAGACAAATTCCAAATAATATCCGTAATGTCCACAGAAACATGTCAAACGTTTTTTTTTATAATCAATCCTCAGGTTGTTTTTAAAATATATAATCGATAATATATCAACCGCAAATGTCTTTCACAGTAGGAGAGGGAAAAACAATAGCTGTCCAAACTCTGTTGCGAGAGCGAAACTCATGTTACCACCTGACGCGATGTTATCTTTCTGGCTCATTTTTCTAAATTACAAACAGTAACCAGCCAAGTAGAAGAGTTACACAAGTCAGAAATAGAGATAAAATTAATCCCTTACCTTTGATGATTCTCATATGGTTGCACTCAGAAGACATTCATTTACTCAATAAATGTTCCTTTTGTTTGATAAAGTCTCTTTATATCCAAAAAACTCATTTTCTTCAGTAATCCACAGGCTCAAAAGCAGTCAAAACAGGCAGACAAAAAATCTAAATTTGATCCGTAAAGTTCATAGAAACATGTGAAACGATGTTTATATTCAATCATCAGGTTGTTTTTAGCCTAAATAATCGATAACATTTCAACCGGACAATAACGTCGTCAATATAAAAGGTAAACAAGAAAGGCACTCTCTCTGGTCGTGGGCATGAAAAAGCTCTGTAACACGGCAGAGTCCACTCATTCAGACTGCTCTTACTCCCTCATTTTTCAGAATGCAAGCCTGAAACAATTTCTAAAGACTGTTGACATCTAGTGGAAGGCATAGGAACTTAAATTTGAGTCCTAAGTCAATAGATACTGTAATGGCATTGAATAGAAAACTACAAAACCAACAACAACAAAAACGACTTCCTGAATGGATTATTCTCCGGTTTTAGTCTGCCAAATCAGTTCTGTGATACTCACAGACACTATTTTAACAGTTTTGGAAACTTTAGAGTGTTTTCTATCCAAATATATCCAAATATATCCAAATCTAAATCAATCTATATGCGTATCATATCTTCTGGGCCCGAGTAGCAGGCAGTTTAATTTGGGCATGCTTTTCATCTAAAATTCCAAATACTGCCCCCTAGTGAAGTTAAACAGGTCAACATTCACAAGGCCGCAGGGCCAGATGGATTACCAGGACGTGTACTCAGAGCATCCATTGCCCAACTGGCAAGTGTCTTCACTGACATTTTCAACCTCGTCCTGATAAAGACTACTGAGTCTGTAATACCAACATGTTTCAAACAGACTACCATAGTCCCTGTGCCCAAGAACACTTATGTAACCTGCCTAAATGACTACCGACCCGTAGCACTCATGACTGTAGCCATGAAGTGTTTTGAAAGGCTGGTCATGACTCACATCAACACCATTATCCCAGACCCACTTCAATTTGCATACCACCCCAACAGATCCACAAATGATGCAATCTCTATTGCATTCAACACTGCCCTTTCCCACCTGGACTTAAGTATATTTTGTTTGAATCTTTTCACTTTTGTTTTGAATAGCCAAATCTGTATAGATTAAGTCTGGATAACATCTATTTGTTTCCTGCCTGTGCATTTATGGCAAATCAACTTTCTCAAGTTAGCAATGCTAGCTAGCTGGTGTATTTTGATTTGAATACATCAGCCTATTTTTGTTGTTTCTATGGTCTCCTGACACAATGAGGAGGACTACAATGCATGGCGCGCTGAGAGTGACGATTTCATCGCTAAGGAGGTTTCTTCCAAAGTTATGAGCAGGCTGTCATCAATATTCTGAGTGAGTGGAGAGCTCCAAAACAAACTTAATCTCTTTCTGCAAGACCAGAGAGAGTCAACGGCTACAGAGAAGTCACAGTCAGATGGCAGGGACGGTGAGGTGCCGGTGAGACCCCTTGAATGGAGAGTGAACTGTGCTGCCTGCCTCCTGCTCACCTCCCCCATTGACCACCTCCTCGCTTTGCTTACCTCCTGACTGTCGTTCCATCTTTCAGGGGCTTGAAACTACAAAATGTTCAACTCTGTCTGAAAATCGTACCACAGACATATCTGTTTTATTTCATTCTTGTTTGTTTTGCTTTTTCAAGCGCTTTGAGATTCTTTCTGTAATGGAAATCACTATAGTGGGTGCATGGTATTGTATTTCTGACTTATTAACATATTTTGAGGAGTGCCTTGAACATTTGGTGCTACATTTGTTGCACCCGGGAGTGAGAGCATTGTACCAATTTAAAACATTTTAGATGTAAGGACCTGTGCGGTTCTGGTACTGGTTCCAACCATTTTCACTTATAAATTGATCTGTTGATACCGTAGATTGAAATGGCTTGCATTGAGTGATAGCCCTACAGTAGTTCCCACAGACACGGTAGTATTCTGAGCCTGTGTGACGTAGAATGTGATATCTGAAACCACTTGAAGCTGGGATGTCCCTCCTACCATTTCATTCGCTCTTCTGTCTGTCCAACTCCTGACTGAACTGAACCCTACATCACAGCCACTGACAAAGCACATGACTACAATCTTCAGTGGTGGGAAAGTACTCAATTGTCATACTTGAGTAAAGATGAAGATAACTTAATAGAAAATTATTCAAATAAAAGTGAAAGTCACCTAGTAAAATACTACTTGAGTAAAAGTCAAAGTATTTTGATTGAAATATACTTATGTTTCAAAGGTAAAACTATACATAATTTCAAATTCTTTACATTAAGCAAAACAGACAGCACCATTTTATTTTGGTGCCAGGGGCACACTCCAACACTAAAACATAGTATACAGACAAAGCATGTGTGTTTAGACCAGAGGCTGTAGGGATGAACAGGGATATTATCTTGATCAGTGCGTGAATTAGACCCATTTCAGGTCCTGCTAAGCATTCCAAATATTATAATATACTTTTGGGTGTCAGGGAAAATGTCTGGAATTAAAAGTATACCATTTTATTTAGGAATATAGTAAAGTAAATGCTATAAAATATATATATATATATAAATAATAAACACATACCCCAAAAATGACCTAAGAAGTACTTAAAATAATTTTTACTTAAGTACTTTACACCACTGTTTGTCACTGTTTTTGGTCATCTTGTGAATTGGTCAGCTGAATTTCAGGAAATTTCAGAAATCTATCTAGTGGAAGTAACCAATCTAATAAGTCATTTTGATGTACTCTTGTTAATGTGTTATTTATATGTCAAACAAGGAAACCTAACTCCTTACCTTTAAGAGCTCCCCCCTACTTTTTTCAATTTCCGCCTGAAGACATACCCAAATCTAACAGCCTGTAGCTCAGGCACAGAACCAAGGATATGCATATTCTTGGTACCATTTGAAAGAAAACACTCTGCAGTTTGTGTAAATATGAATTGAATGTAGGAGAATATAACACAGTAGATCTGGTTTAGATAATACAATGAAAAAATCATACGTTTTTTTATTTTATTGTTGTATCATCATCTTTAAAATGAACAAGATAAAACAACCATTCAGATAGGATGATGGGGACAATTTCAGTGAAAAACATAAGAGGGCAGCAGTACTTGTGCAAAGTTTCAGAATGATAACTTCCAAAATGAGTGTGCTACATGACATTTATCATGAAGTGACCCAGGTGTCCCCCAAAAGTAGCCCAAATGTAAAAAAAGTGGATTCCTTTTTCCCAAAATCTCACTCCTAGCAGTCCAAAATCATGGAAAACACTGGGAGTTTCTAGCACACCTGTTGCCGCAGATACTTCATCCCGGTCTAGCTCAACTTCAGAGCACTCACTACTGGAGACCGAGTCAAGGTTCTCAAGCGAGCATGTAGATTTATAGGTAATTTTACTTGGTTTGTACTCAGGAGATGCTATTTGGCTGACTAGTACTTTGTTTTTTAGTGGCTGGGTAAAGGACAAACTGGAAGCGGTTACATCTGTGAAAGTTTCAAGAAGTGGAATGAAAAAAAAGTTGTGCATCCTCCACACAGAGGCAGAACATTTTGGGGCTCAACCTGTGTCATGCCTTGCTCTCCAGAGCAGGGCTCGCTCAAAGGAGGTATCAGTGTTGGTGGCAATGACCCGGTGGCAATGGCGTGACTGAGAATACCATGTCTGTCTTGTTGACCTTTGACACAGAGTTTTTACCTGACAAGGTCAGGTTAGGTTATATTTGCTATTCTGTGCTATCCCATTCATCCTCTGAATGACACAAATACACAATCCATGTCTTAATTGTCTTAAGACTTAAACATTCTTCTTTAACCTGTCTTTTCCCCTTCATATACACTAATTGAAGTGGATTTAACAGGTGACATCAATAAGGGATCATAGCTTTCACCTGGATTCACCTGGTAGTCTGTCGTGGAAATAGCAGGTGTTCGTAATGTTTGTACACTCAGTGTAAATACACCATCCAAAGTGAAATTAATAACTTCACTATCCTCAAAAGAATATTCAATCTCTGCTTTTTAAACTTTTACCCCATCTTCCAATAGGTGCCCTTCTTTGCGAGGCATTGGAAAACCTCCCTGGTCTTTGTGGTTGAATCTGTGTTTGAAATTCACTGCTCGACTGAGGGATCTTACAGATAAGTGTACAGTGGGGCAAAAAAGTATTTAATCAGCCACTAATTATGCAAGTTCTCCCACTTAAAAAGATGAGAGAGTCCTGTAATTTTCATCATAGGTATCACTTTCATCACTTCAACTATGACAGACAAAATGAGGAAAAAAAATCCAGAAAAACACATTGTAGGATTTTTAATGAATTTATTTGCAAATTATGGTGGAAAATAAGTATTTGGTCACCTACAAACAAGCAAGATTTCTGGCTCTCACAGACCTGTAACTTCTTCTTTAACCTCTTGAACCTATGGGGGCGCTGTGTCATTATTGGATAAAAAGACGTGCCAGTTTTAAGCGCAATATTTTGTCACGAAAAGATGCTCGACTATGCATGGAATTGACAGCCTTGGAAAGACACAACTCTGACGTCTCCAAAACTGCAAAGATATTATCTGTGAGTGCCCCAGAACTAATGCAACAGGCGAAACCAAGATGAAGTTTCATACAGGAAATGCCCCAGATTCTGAAGTCGCTGTGTTCCAATGTCTCCTTATATGGCTGTGAATGCGCCAGGAATGAGCCCGCGCTTTCTGTCTATTCCCCGAGGTGTCTGCAGCATTGTGACTGCAGCATCATTGTGACGTGTTTGTAGGCATATCATTGGAAGACTGACCATAAGAGACTACATTTACCTGGTGTCCCGCCCGGTGTCCTGTGTGCGTAATCTGTAGGTCCATGCGCGTTCCATTTCTTCAGAAGAGAAAGTAAAAATCCATCGTGGCAGTTATCGTCGATAGATATGTGAAAAACACCTTGAGGATTGATTCTAAACATCGGTTTGCCATGTTTCTGTCGATATTATGGAGTTAATTTGGAAAAAAGTTTGCGTTTTAATGACTTATTATTATTTTTTATTTTTTTTCCTTACCCAAACGTGATGAACAAAACGGAGCGATTAGTCGACACAAATAATATTTTTTATAAAAATGGAACATTTGCTATCTAACAGAGTCTCCTCGTTGAAAACATCTGAAGTTCTTCAAAGGTAAATGATTTTATTTGAATGCTTTTATGGTTTTTGTGGAAAATGTTGCATGCTGAATGCTAACGCTAAATGGTACGTTAGCCATCAATACTGTTACACAAATGCTTGTTTTGCAATGGTTGAGAAGCATATTTTGAAAATCTGAGATGACAGTGTTGTTAACCTCTTCAGTCGACCCTCTACTTTTTTGAACATTCTGTTAAAAATCGCGCAACATTTCAGCGCCCTGCTACTCATGCCAGGAATATGGTATATGCATTTGCTTAGTCTGTGTGGATAGAAAACACTCAGACGTTTAAAAAACTGGTTAAATCACTGCTGTGGCTTTACCAGAACGGCATTTACATCGAAAAGCACAGGAAAAACTGATCACTGAAAATGGGGAAAATATATCCATGCACTACTTGAACCCATTGATAAACGTGAACCACAATTAATTGACTGAGGTTGCAGTACCTACAGCTTCCACAGGGTGTCTAGAGTCTTGTCATTTCCCTTCGAGTTTTTTCTTGGTCAAACACATACAGGACACCGTATCTAATCCGGTCTAGGACCGGATATTTTCGTTGAGTTTCTAGCCGGACATTTTTCCAGACGGACAGCTAATGATCTTTACATCGCCTCCTGATGAATTTTATCGCTTATTAACGTTTACTAATACCTAAAGTTGCATTACAAACGTATTTGAAGTGTTTTGTGAAAGTTTATCGTCGACTTTTTGAATTTTAAAAAATGACGTTACGTTTTGAAACGATGTTTTTTTCGTTTATCACACAGTCTACATATAACGATATCTAGGCTTTATATGGACCGATTTAATCGAAAAAAAGACCCAAATAGTGTTTATGGGACATCTAGGAGTGCCAACAAAGAAGATGGTGAAAGGTAATGAATGTTTTCTATTTTATTGTGCGGTTTGTGTAACGCCGAAATGCTAATTATTTTGTTTACGTCCCCTGTGGGTCTTTTGGGGTGTTGCATGCTATCAGATAATAGCTTCTCATGCTTTCGCCGAAAAGCATTTTAAAAATCGGACTTGTTGCCTGGATTCACAACGAGTGTAGCTTTAATTCGATACCCTGCATGTGTATTTTAATGAACTTTTGAGTTTTAACTAATACTATTAGCATTTAGCGTAGCGCATTTGCATTTCCAGAGCTCTAGTTGGGACGCAAGCGTCCCGAGTAGAAGCAACAGGTTAACAAAAGGCTAAGCTTGAGAGCAAATAGATTAATTTCATTTCATTTGCGATTTTCATGAATAGTTAACGTTGTGTTATGCTAATGAGCTTGCGGATAGATTTACACAATCCTGGATACAGGTTTTTTTTCGTAGCTAAACGTGATGCAAAAAACGGAGCGATTTGTCCTAAACAAATAATCTTTCAGGAAAAACTGAACATTTGCTATCTGAGAGTCTCATTGAAAACATCTGAAGTTCTTCAAAGGTAAATGATCTTATTTGAATGCTTTTCTGTTTTTTTGTGTAAATGTTGCCTGCTGAATGCTAACGCTAAATGCTATGCTAAATGCTACGTTAGCTATCAATACTGTTACACAAATGCTTGTTTTGCAATGGTTGAGAAGCATATTTTGAAAATCTGAGATGACAGTGTTGTTAACAAAAGGCTAAGCTTGAGAGCAAATAGATTAATTTCATTTCATTTGCGATTTTCGTGAATAGTTAACGTTGCGTTATGGTAATGAGCTTGAGGCTGTAGTCACGATACCGGATCCGGGATGACTCGACGCAAGAAGTTAAGAGGCTCCTCTCGTTACCTGTCTTAATGGCACCTGTTTGAACTTGTTATCTATCAGTATAAAAGACACCTGTCCACAACCTCAAACAGTCACACTCCAAACTCCACTATGACCAAGACCAAAGAGCTGTCAAAGGACACCAGAAACAAATTGTAGACCTGCACCAGGCTGGGAAGACTGAATCTGCAATAGGTAAGCAGCTTGGTTTGAAGAAATCAACTGTGGGAGCAATTATTAGGAAGTGGAAGACATACAAGACCACTGATAATCTCCCTCGATCTGGGTCTCCACGCAAGATCTCACCCCATGGGGTCAAAATGATCACAAGAACGGTGAGAAAAAAATCCCAGAACCACACGGGGGGGGGATCTAGTGAATGACCTGCAGAGAGCTGGGACCAAAGTAACAAAGCCTACCATCAGTAACACACTACGCCGCCAGGGACACAAATCCTGCAGTGCCAGACGTGTCCCCCTGCTTAATTAAGCCAGTATGTGTCCAGGCCCGTCTGAAGTTTGCTAGAGAGCATTTGGATGATCCAGAAGAAGATTGGGAGAATGTCATATGGTCAGATGAAACCAAAATATAACTTTTTGGTAAAACTCAACTCGTCGTGTTTGGAGGACAAAGAATGCTGAGTTGCATCCAAAGAACACCATACCTACTGTGAAGCATGGGGGTGGAAACATCATGCTTTGGGGCTGTTTTTCTGCAAAGGGACCAGGACGACTGATCCGTGTAAAGGAAAGAATGAATGGGGCCATGTATTGTGAGATTTTGAGTGAAAACCTCCTTCCATCAGCAAGGGCATTGAAGATGAAACGTGGCTGGGTCTTTCAGCATAACAATGATCCCAAACACACCACCCGGGCAACAAAGGAGTGGCTTCGTAAGAAGCATTTCAAGGTCCTGGAGTGGCCTAGCCAATCTCCAGATCTCAACCCATAGAAAATCTTTGGAGGGAGTTGAAAGTCTGTGTTGCCCAGCAACAGCCCCAAAACATCACTGCTCTAGAGGAGATCTGCATGGAGGAATGGGCCAAAATACCAGCAACAGTGTGTGAAAACCTTGTGAAGACTTACAGAAAACGTTTGACCTCTGTCATTGCCATCAAAGGGTATATAACAAAGTATTGAGATAAACTTTTGTTATTTACCAAATACTTATTTTCCACCACAATTTCCAAATAAATTCATAAAAAATCCTACAATGTGATTTTTCTCATTTTGTCTGTCATAGTTGAAGTGTACCTATGATGAAAATTACAGGACACTCTCAGCGTTTTAAGTGGGAGAACTTGCACAATTGGTGGCTGACTGAATACTTTTCTGCCCCACTGTACGTGTGGGGTACAGAGATGAGGTAGTCATTAAAAAAAAAATTGACTCCAGAACTTATTTAGGCTTGCCATAACTAAGGGACTGAATACTTATTGACTCAAGATATTTCAGCTTTTAATTTTTTATTAATTTGTAAAAATGTCACTTTTACATTGTGGGGTATTATGTGTAGGCCAGTGACCAACACATCTCAATTGAATCTATTTTAAATAAAGGCTGTAACAGAACACAATGTGGAAAAAGTAAAGGGGTGTGAATACATTCTTAAGGTACTCTATATATTTTATCATAGGAAAAAACATTACCTAGCAGCCAACCTGCTAGCACCAATCCCATGCAATTACAGTTAAATACTGTGAAGTACATTGCTAGCCACCCATCAATGATTTTAATTCATTAATTCCTTCATCTATTTATTACCATTACCATAAATAGATTAGTTTCAATTTGTATTAGTTGTATATACAGGATACATATGGTATACATCGTCCAACGAAATGCTTACCTGCATGTTCCTTCTAGACTATGCAACAACAATGCAACAAATTTACAAATATGAAGATAAAGTAAATGGATCAGTAGAATACAATAAACAATTTAGCATAAGTATAATAAAGGATGCACAATTTATAGTTCAATATGTATACATGTTTTGGGATGGTGGGATTGGGTGGTAAGTGTTTAAATTGGGCAGTATTTAGCAATATTAATACGTCTGGTACCAGCAGTTCTGATGTGTATGTAGCTTGTGTGTGTGAATGTATCTATAGGTTTCATATAGGAGGATGTTTAACCCAGAAAAGACGCCTGGCCACACGAGGATGGCCCATTCCTCAAACAGGGCATCCTTTGTGAAGGCCAATCGAGAGAAATGAGAGAATGGGATATAGGCTGTCCCCAGGGAAAGAGAGAAGAGAGAGGGGGAAGAGGGATGAGAGGGGAGTCCGTGTGAGTATTTCCTGCTTGCGCGGGGTAACAATATGAATGTCCTTAATGAATCGTGAGCCTGAATCGTAAGCATCCTGGTTTTGTAGTTTGCTTGTTCATTCTCTTCAGTGTGTTTTGTTCAGCTAAGTCATATTCTGACTTCTAGATATGATTTCAAATCCCATTGGGAAACGGGCTAAAAACCAGAGGGATATTCAGGGTTATTTGGGGCTAAAATATAGAACCAAGATTGGTGTTTAGTTCAACGTGAAGAATTCTGTTTTCAGGTCATTTTTGATTGGCCAGATTTAGTAACTGCTTTTCTGTTTTCACAAATCCCCCCTAGGTCTGTGTGTTAGACAAAACAGTGGTTTCCCAAACTGCAATTGGTACATATTTATCCAGATTTTGTAGAGAGGCCTTCTGTGGCATAACCCCATTTGAAGACAGGAGACTGGGGAACTTCACAAACAACCTCTGTTCATATTCATACCAACATAAATTTTTTATATTTCAAAAACATTTTAAATAAAGGCAATCAGTCTGTCAAACATCACACTTATTCCAAAAGCCAGAGCCACATTCTCAATGTTCATTGTGGGTTAAGTTATGGGTTAAGTTTAATTTGATTTTGAATGACTTAGAATTCACATTTTCATTATTTATGCCGTGACTCAAACTGTAATATGTCCAGTACATGTGAGTTAAATGTCATGTGGATGACTTGGATGATGTCTGTTGACACAGACTCAGAGCAGGAAGCAGGAAACCAATCCTGCTGTCATGAGATAAGTCACTGAACAGGTGACATCTCCACTATGACAGAGAACCACCACAACCTAGCCACTAATAAGGTATTGGAATTCCTCAAACATTCATTTTGCACTTGGCTTCCCTTGACCATTCCCTTGATTCTATCTGATCTGCTACGCCAGGCCAAGCCAGTTATTCGTGGAATGGATTACTAATCTACTGTACCACGGGGCTGTTACCCCACCAAGCTCAGTCTCACTGCAGAATCAGACATCCAAACCCTTGTTCATAAATGTAAAATTTCATTAGGCATTAATTCCGAAGGGTTAAGGTTTGGAATAGGGTTCAAACAAAAAACACTCCACTCCAAAACCACACCGCTGCCTTATGTGCATAGTCATTGAACAATGGTCACTGTTTACATACTGTTTTACCCTCTTCTGTGTACGTACTGTATTCTAGTCAAGGATCATCCTATATAACTACTGATGTACACACCTTTCATATTAATATACTGTCCATACAGTATTCATGAAGTGTAAGTGGGAGAATGTGTGTGTGTGTGTGTGTGTGTGTGTGTGTTATTCCTTTCAATCACTGAAATAGGTTGACTTGACCATGGGGTGGAGATTTATCTGTGGCCCAGTCAATATACGGGATATGTTTAATTAACTATAATTCATTATATCACCCACTTCAAAATGTATAGGCTGCTGTGTACTATCTGTGTCCTCTCTCTCACTTGCTTGTTCGTTACTCCCGGCAGATTTCAAACAAATGGCTGTGCACCGTGCTCCACACAGAGGACATGACATACATCTTAGTGTGTAGCCTTTTGCCACCTAATTATTCCTTTGGAGAGGAAATTAGCAGCGGTGCAGCCTGGGCAGTGTGACTATAAAACCACCATACACACACACATACACAGATAGGCAGGCAGACACACACAGATGCATACGCGCGCACACACACACACACATATAAACACGCACAAATACAAATACACACACTTGTATGTGTGCGCGCACACACCATAATCACTCAGGAGCCTAGGTCCATGGGGAACAATGCAGATAAAAATAATGACCAAATACTCCATATTGAGACACTTTAATTTAATCACATAAATGTTCTTATTTTTAGGAGAAGAAAATGACGTAAATCTAAACAACCCAATGCTGTATGTCATGCAGCTTTGGTTTGAATGCAGACTGGTGGATGGCCTGTCCTTCTACAAACACACATGATCAAATCTCACTGTTACAAGTCTGGGTGTTTCTCACACACACACACACACACACACACACACACACATACACACGATCAACTCGTGGCAAACAACCTTGAGTTTCAGTACTGTGACAGCATTCTTCATTAAAAATTAAACATTGAGCAACCCGGGTCACCTATTCCCCAGGCAAACTTGTTTTCCAAAATCTCAATAAAAAGGTTCAGGGCCATTACAATATAGTTTTATGACAATGTTCTGCTATATGCTATGGTAAAACAAAAACTGCCACTTTTTTAACTTAATGTACATCCAATGTGTTTAATGGTTAATATACCCTACTCTGGATCTGTGTTAACAAAGTTATGTATATGGTCCTAAGGTTGCTAATACCAGAACAGAAAGTACCCCCCCCCCCCTCCCACACACAACACACACACAGACCTGGTTGATTAGGGGCTAGTGTTTTATGGATGCAGGGAAGAGCACAGATAGAGAATTTGAATTCCTGGCAGGACTATCTATAAAGGTTATTAAGCAGTTGGTGATGCATCCATTTGCCGTCCACGTATCCATGCTCTGACATTTATCAAGAATGTCCGGTTAAATGTCACAGGAAGAGGTAGCATATGGCCCTCTTCCTAATTAAGACCTGAAAGTCACCCACAACTCCTTATTTTCTCTCTCTCACTCTGTATTTTTTCTCTGTGTGCGTGTGTCCTCTGTTCCCTTTGGCCCAGCTAGAGCTACAGTCAGGGAGTGCATATTAAGAAAACTTTGGTTTAAGAATTGATACAGAGAAAAAGATAAAGCACAGACAAATGGGGAAGGATGTAGCTCATCCATCTTTGGATACAAGACTCATTGTTTGCAGATTTTAACCTATAGGAGCTATCCCAGCCTTCTTAGTGAGACCCACAAATCAGGCATGGGGAATACAGTAGTCCTCAGATTCAGCTGGAAACCTGGAGCACAGTAGGCTATGGTCTCTCGCGGTCTTACTATTTCCCTGATCAGATAAGATGCGATTCTCACTTGATAAAACTGATTTTATCATTTTTTTTGTGAGAAATTGTTTGTTGAAAATAACAAGATAACTAATGTAAAATATACTGTGTCCTTAAAATGGATATAGGTTACGAACTTTTGTGAAACAGCACAGTTAAAAATATATGGCAAATAGAGCTTGAGAGGATCTGCAGAAGCTAACCAGCTAACTAGCTAGTAGTCAGTTAGACACTGCTAGTAGTCTTCACGTTAACTCGGACACCAGCCAGCCTCAGCTCGGTCAATACCTGCCAGTCTGCACAGCACGATATCAACCCAGAGCATATCGGACTGCTTTTTTCTACCACATCTCTGGATTCCTACCGCAAGCTCTGAACCTTTACACCGGATCATTGCAGCTAGCTAGCTGCAATCTAAGTGGCTACTCCTGGCTAACGTCTCTGTCCCGAAGCAAACACCAGTTAGCCTTGAGCTAGCCTCGAGCTGGGCCCATCTCCCGGCTAGCTGAGAGGTCCACCAGGCAATTCTTGGGCTATAATACCTCTGTTGCCAATTGGCCTGGACCCTTTACTGTCGACACGGAGCCCCGCCGATCCATCATGACTGGTCTGCCGACGTAATCATCAGAGGTGGTTTCAACAGGCTCTTCCGTTGCGACGTCGCAGAAGGCCCATCTGCTAGCCCCGGCCCACTAACTGTCTGAATCGCCGTGTCTCCAGCTCGACTAGCGTAGTAGGGACTACTGAACGGCTCCCTGACTCACCTATTGCTACTCATTGGACCCTATGATCACTCGGCTACACATGCCTCTCCCTAATGGCAATATGCCTAGTCTATTGTTCTTATAGATAGTTATAATTGTCTTATTTCACTGTAGAGCCCCCAGTCCTGCCCAATATGCCTTAGATAGCCCTTTTGTCCCACCCCCCACACATGCGGTGACCTCACCTGGCTTAACTGGATTAGCACACTCTGCCAACCCTGATGTCCTAGCCAGGTCTGAATCCTGGTTTAGGGAGGCCACCAAAAATCCTAACATTTCCATATTCAAAATTGTTTGAAACAGAAACAGATATACCCTTTGGTTCACTCCAAGAAACCAAGGCATTTACGGTTACAGAAGTCAACAAATAAGAGCGCCTGGGGAATGGGAGAGGAGCTAGGCACTGCTGGGCCTGGATTAACCTCTACATCACCAGAGGAACAGAGTAGGATAAGGGTATGGCTAAAGGCTATAAGAACTGGTTGTCTAGTACGTTCGGAACAGAGAGTAAAAGGAGCAGGTTTCTGGACGCGATAGAATAGATTCAAGGCATAATGTACAGACAAAGGTATGGTAGAATGTGAATACAGTGGAGGTAAACCTAGGCATGGAGTGACGATGAGAGAGATATTGTATATGCTAAAGCATATTGAGCAGGGCTAGAGGCTCTACAGTGAAATAAGACAATAATCACTAACCAGAACAGCAATGGACAAGGCAGATTGACATTAGGGAGAGGCATGCGTAGCCGAGTGATCATAGGGGAGTTAAGCTGGCTGGAGACACGGCGATTCAGACAGCTAGCGGGCCGGGGATAGCAAGCTAGCAGAAGGGCCTTAGAGGGGGTCGCAATGGAGGAAGTCTTTTGTAGCCTCTTGCGGTTCCGTCGGCAGACCAGCCGTGATGGATTAGTAGAGTCCCGTGTAGTTAAGGTGCCCAGTCCAATTGGCAAAATAGGAATAGTGGCCCAAGAAAATTGGCCGATGGACCTATTCAGCTAACAGTCCGATATGATCTAGACAGCTGGCGGGCCGCGGCTAGCAGGGGGTATTCAGGGGACGTAGCAACGGAGGGGACTGTTGGAAAAAGAAGCCTCGGGCAGATTACGTTGGTAGTCCAGTCGTGATGGATTAGCAGGGCTTCGTATGGTAAAAGGGGTCCAGGCCAATTGGCAATAGGTATTGTAGCCCAAGGAGTGGCTGATGGACCTCTTCAGCTACCCGGGAGATGGGCCTAGCATGGGCTAGCTCCAGGCTAATTGGTGCTTGCATCGGGACAGATACATTAGCCTGGAGTAGCCACTCGGATTGCCTCTAACTAGCTGCGATGATCCAGGTGAAAAGGTTCAGAGCTTGCGGTAGGAATCCGAGGATATGAAGAGAAAAATGAGTCCGGTATGCTCTGGTTTGAATTGCGTTGTGCAAACTGGCGAGAGATTTCCGAGCTAGAGGTTAGCTGTTGACCGCTAGCAGTGGTTAGCTGACTACTAGCTTGTAGCTAGTTAGCTGGCTAGCTTCTGTTGGGGGATTCCAGTTCGAAAGTAAAGAAGAATAGTTTAGAAAATAGCAGAACCATACCACATTGGGTGAGGCGGGTTGCAGGAGAGTAAGTTGAGGTTTAGGAAAAATATAAAAAGATATGTGAAGATAAAAGATATACACGGGATCAAGATACTTGCACATCATCATCTGCACATCTATCACTCCAGTGTTAATGCTAAATTGAAATTTTTTCACCTCTATGGCCTATTTATTTCCTTAACTCCCTAATCTCCTACATTTGCACACACTGTACATAGATTTTTCTATTGTGTTTATGACTCTGTTTGTTTATGTGTAACTCTGTTGTTGTTTTTGGCGCACTGCTTTGCTTTATCTTGGCCAGGTCGCAGTTGTAAATGACAACTAGCTCTCAACTGGCCTACCTGATTAAATAAAGGTGAAATAAAATATATAAATAAAAGAGGGGGAAAGAAAGACCTAGGGGGGTTAACAACCCACGCCTTGTTGTAAATCAATCGGGAAGATTCTGGCCTGCGCTCTCAAGATTCACCAAAGGAATGTACTTTGTTTCAACAGACTTTTTCCCTCTAACAATTTCTAAAGTGAATACTGGAACAATATGTATTTATTTAACTAGGCAAGTCAGTTAATTAAGAACAAATACTTAATTACAATGAAGGCCTACCGGGGAACAGTGTGTTAACTGCCTTGTTCAGGGGCAGAACCACAGATTTGACCTTGTCAGCTCGGGGATTCGAGCCACCAACCTTTCATTTATTGGACCAATGCTCTAAGCACTAGGCTACCTGCCGTCCCAACTAACATAGAACTTGGGGAATGGTAAGAAGAGATCTACAGAACTCTGTCATTTTGTGACGTCATTAAAAAATGTTATAAAGGAAATACTGTAACTTGGAAAGTATACCCACTACATTCCCATACTATGCGTTGTGCATGTAATATGAACAATTATGAGTGTTTTTGTAAGAGAAGGATGTGATTTGAGAGGCTATAAGAGACAATTGTAGTCACCGCCCCTGAGAATGATCAGAGAACAGGTCAGCCTGCCAGAACCGTCCCTTTCCTGCAAACTGTATAAACGATGGGTCAAGAAATTAACATATCAGACCAGAAAGATGTGAAGCTCCAGCTGCACATTTAAAGTGGTTTGAACTTTAAACGAGGTAGAGACGATAAACTCATCATTAGCTGTCCTAAGTACAGTATCTTCGAAAGCGAATTTAAGTAGGACCGTCATGTTACCCTGCTCAAACCATCTAAACGGCTTTCCAGCCTATCTTCAAAGAAGCAACTTCAAGAGCGAATGGAAGGACAATAAA
Organism: Oncorhynchus nerka; assembly: GCF_034236695.1. NCBI lineage: Eukaryota > Metazoa > Chordata > Actinopteri > Salmoniformes > Salmonidae > Oncorhynchus > Oncorhynchus nerka. The sequence continues at coordinate 37,684,912 of NC_088403.1, forward strand.
CAATGTACTTCTATTCAGGACTACAAAAGTCCAGCAAATTGTGTCGAAATTTGGTTCATTCATCGAGGCGTCGATACACTACTGGCACCGGGTGGTCAAAAGAAATTGGAAGTGCCAAATTATTATAGAAGAAGTCATACACGCCATAACAAGTGCATAGTGTAGCCTTTTGGTATTCTATAGAAACCAATATCAAACCATTTTGAGGTTTAAGACTAGCTGCCACTCCAATATGTCCCCTATAGAAATTGGCAGGGCACAATAACAACATATGGGCTAAATTGTTGTAGTCTTCTTGCAGGCCACGCATTCTTACATGTTACTGAGCCAGAAACAACAATACCATGCACCCAGTGGTGGTCAAAAAGTTTTTGCCAGTCCAACAATACGGTATTGAATTCGGTGGGGTGAATTACAGTACCATTCGAAATACAGAAATTCTCCCACTGCTGCAGTAAACCATTTTAGAGTATTTAACTGTTGATAATACCCCAAATTACCGTATAATTTACAGTTTTCCATTACAATGCAATACCAAAGGGTTGTGGTGCACCACTGCACTGCAGACATGGTGTAAGGGTACTGCTACGCCATGTATTATTTTGGGGAATATGTTGCATTAATTTGCAGTGGGCAGGTCCAGTGGTCTTTGTATGGTACCCCCAGCAAGAGAGATCCAGAAGATCTAAAAACAAAGCCTGTGTGTGTGTGTGTGTGTGTGTGTGTGTGTGTGTGTGTGTGTGTGTGTGTGTGTGTGTGTGTGTGTGTGTGTGTGTGATCCATTCTCTTACGTCTCCTGCTACTCTGTGTGTGTGCGCACCCCCTTGTCCCCCAACATCTCTTCCGTTACAGCCTCAGAGCCATCTAGGGGCCAGCCTTTGCCTCAGGGCTGGCCTGGTATAAGATATATAATTGATTACATTTTTTATGCTCTCACAGAAAGGTGATAATGTCTTTCTGTGCCTGTCTCTTCCCTGAGGAGCTAACAAAGCCAACACAGGCACAAGATCAATTCCTCAAAGCTATAACGACACAAGGCGAGACCCAGATGCAGACACGGGAGCCAGATGGTTTGAGCTCTGATATTTATTATAGTCTAAGGAGTAGACGAAAGGCAGGTCGCGGACGGGCAAGAGTCCATAACCAGGACAGAGCCAAAAACGGTACAGGGCGGCAGGCAGGCTCGAGGTCAGGGGCGGGCAGAATGGTCAGGCAGGCGGGCTCAGAGTCAGGACAGGCAAAGGATCAGAACCAGGAGGACGAGAAAAGTGAGGAGAGAAACTTCTCATAACCATCACTACTGTACACAAACAATGAGGGTGGATTCTCTCTCCCTGTATGGCTGATAAAAATGACCTTTCAACACCAGACAATGGTTTAATGGGGGTTTCAGGGCTAAGATTGCCAGTTGAATGTAGCATTGTACTGCTACTTTAAATTACTCCTTAGAACTAGGATCATCACATTATGCAGTTATGTGTTTTCCATTCTCTTTGATATGCTTTTTCATTCATATATCCGGCTCCTCCCTTTATCCCAGAGCTTTCACCAAAATATTTCTCAGTAACGTTTGATAAATGAAGCTTGTTGCTATACTAAACTCTGACATCTAGTTGATTGCCGTACTCAACATAATTGACTTCAACAGCTCACATTCAAAAGCCCAACTCAAATCCCCTCAACAAGGTACGCTTGAGTTCAGTTGACAACAAATGTTATTGCACTTGACTTATCACATAAGCCATCAAATTACAACATTTACATTTACATTTAAGTCATTTAGCAGACGCTCTTATCCAGAGCGACTTACAAATTGGTGCATTCACCTTATGACATCCAGTGGAGCAGCCACTTTACAATAGTGCATCTAAATCTTTTAAGGGGGGGGGGGGGGGTGAGAAGGATTACTTTATCCTATCCTAGGTATTCCTTAAAGAGGTGGGGTTTCAGGTGTCTCCGGAAGGTGGTGATTGACTCCGCTGTCCTGGCGTCGTGAGGGAGTTTGTTCCACCATTGGGGGCCAGAGCAGCGAACAGTTTTGACTGGGCTGAGCGGGAACTGTACTTCCTCAGTGGTAGATCATGGAACGGGCAGTCCTTCCCCGGGAGGAAGAGCAGCTCCGTCTTGCCGAGGTTCAGCTTGAGGTGGTGATCCGTCATCCACACTGATATGTCTGCCAGACATGCAGAGATGCGATTCGCCACCTGGTCATCAGAAGGGGGAAAGGAGAAGATTAATTGTGTGTCGTCTGCATAGCAATGATAGGAGAGACCATGTGAGGTTATGACAGAGCCAAGTGACTTGGTGTATAGCGAGAATAGGAGAGGGCCTAGAACAGAGCCCTGGGGGACACCAGTGGTGAGAGCATGTGGTGAGGAGACGGATTCTCGCCACGCCACCTGGTAGGAGCGACCTGTCAGGTAGGACGCAATCTAAGCGTGGGCCGCGCCGGAGATGCCCAACTCGGAGAGGGTGGAGAGGAGGATCTGATGGTTCACAGTATCGAAGGCAGCCGATAGGTCTAGAAGGATGAGAGCAGAGGAGAGAGAGTTAGCTTTAGCAGTGCGGAGCGCCTCCGTGATACAGAGAAGAGCAGTCTCAGTTGAATGACTAGTCTTGAAACCTGACTGATTTGGATCAAGAAGGTCATTCTGAGAGAGATAGCGGGAGAGCTGGGCAAGGACGGCACGTTCAAGAGTTTTGGAGAGAAAAGAAAGAAGGGATACTGGTCTGTAGTTGTTGACATCGGAGGGATCGAGTGTAGGTTTTTCAGAAGGGTGCAACTCTCGCTCTCTTGAAGACGGAAGGGACGTAGCCAGCGGTCAGGGATGAGTTGATGAGCGAGGTGAGGTAAGGGAGAAGGTCTCCGGAAATGGTCTGGAGAAGAGAGGAGGGGATAGGGTCAAGCGGGCAGGTTGTTGGGCGGCCGGCCGTCACAAGACGCGAGATTTCATCTAGAGAGAGAGGGGAGAAAGAGGTCAGAGCACAGGGTAGGGCAGTGTGAGCAGAACCAGCGGTGTCGTTTGACTTAGCAAACGAGGATCGGATGTCGTCGACCTTCTTTTCAAAATGGTTGACGAAGTCATCTGCAGAGAGGGGAGGAGGGGGAGGGGAGGAGGATTCAGGAGGGAGGAGAAGGTGGCAAAGAGCTTCCTAGGGTTAGAGGCAGATGCTTGGAATTTAGAGTGGTAGAAAGTGGCTTTAGCAGCAGAGACAGAAGAGGAAAATGTAGAGAGGAGGGAGTGAAAGGATGCCAGGTCCGCAGGGAGGCGAGTTTTCCTCCATTTCCGCTCGGCTGCCCGGAGCCCTGTTCTGTGAGCTCGCAATGAGTCGTCGAGCCACGGAGCGGGAGGGGAGGACCGAGCCGGCCTGGAGGATAGGGGACATAGAGAGTCAAAGGATGCAGAAAGGGAGGAGAGGAGGGTTGAGGAGGCAGAATCAGGAGATAGGTTGGAGAAGGTTTGAGCAGAGGGAAGAGATGATAGGATGGAAGAGGAGAGAGTAGCGGGGGAGAGAGAGCGAAGGTTGGGACGGCGCGATACCGTCAATGAGTATACAAGTCAATGAGGTATCGAGTCAAAGCTCTTGAAAATGTTGTGGTTAGAGTCAAGACCATACAGCATTTAAAATACCACAATATTTCCACATACAGTACTGTAAATACTGTATGACCAGTTTGTCTGGCCCTCCTCACCTGTTTATTATGTGCTAATGCTATTTATTTCAGTAGCTATTGTATTGCAAATTGATTTGGTCATCCCCTACTAAAAATCCCTGTTGCAGAAGACACTTAGTAAATGTATTCCTCAATGCTTCCTGACCTGCACTCAATCTGATGATGTCAGAGTTCTATTCATGGCCTCATCTACATCTCTGGTATGCAATCTGAGGTCCGCTCAGGTTATGGATGTGTCACTGCAAACTTAAATGTCCTAAATGATATCACCACTGCCCTTGATTCTAACCAATGTTGTGCTGCTATTTTTATTGACTTGGCCAATGCTTTTGATATGGTAGACCTTTCCATTCTCGTGGGTCAGCTGAGGAGTATTGGTATCTCTGAGGGGTCTTTGGCCTGCTTTGCTAACTACCCCTCTAAAAGAGTACAATGTGTAAAGTTAGAACATCTGCTGCCTCAGACACTGCTTGTCACCAAGGGAGTACCCCAAGGCTCGATCCTAGGCCCCTCCCTCGTCTCAACAACATACACTACATCACCAAAAGTATGTGGACACCTGCTCGTTGAACATCTCATTCCAAAATCATGGGCATTAATATGGAGTTGATCCCCCCTCCCACCTTTGCTGCTATTACAGCCTCCACTCGTTGGCAAAGTATTTCCACTAGATGTTGGAACATTGATGTGGGGACTTGCTTCCAGTTGGTAGAGCATGGTGCTTGTAACGCCAGGATTGTGGTTTCGATTTCCATTGGGGTCCAGTACGAAAATGTTTGCACTCACTCCTTAAAGTCGCTCTGGATAAGAGCATCTGCTAAATGACTCAATGTAAGAGCATTAGTGAGTTCAGGCACTGATGTTGGGCGATTAGGCCTGACACGCAGTTGGTGTTCCAATTCATCCCAAAAGTGTTAGATGGGGTTGAGGTCAGGGCTCTGTGCAGGCAAGTCAACTTCTTCGACACCGATCTCGACAAACCATTTCTGTATGGACCTCACTTTGTTTACGGTGGCGTTGTCATGCTGAAACAGTAAAGGTCCTTCCCCAAACTGTTTCGAAAATGCTGGAAGCACAGAATCATCTAGAATCTCATTGTAAGTTGTAGCATTACGATTTCACGTCACTGGAACTAAGGGGCTGAGCCCGAACCTTGAAAAACAGCCCCAGACCATTAATCCTCCTCCACCGAACTTTACAGTTGGCACTATGCATTGGGGCAGGAAGCATTCTCCTGGCATACGCCAAACCATTTGTCCGTCGGAAAGACAGATGGTGAATCATCATTCCAGAGAATGTGTTTCCACTGCTCCAGAGTCCAATGAAGGCAAGACTTACACCACTCCAGCCAACGCTTGGCGTTGTGCATGGTGATCTTGTGTGCGCCTGCTCGGCCATGGAACCCCATTTCATGATGCGTCAGACAAGCAGTTCTTATGCTGATGTTACTTCCAGAGGCAGTTTGGTACTCGGTTATGAGTGTTGCACCAAGGACAGATGATTTTAATGCACTACGCACTTCATCACTCGGCAGTCCCGTTCTGTGAACTTGTGTGACCTACCACTTTGACTCGGAGCTGTTGTTGCTCCTATACATTTCCACTTCACAATAACAGCACATACTTTTGACTGGGGCAGCTCTAGTAGGGAAGAAATTTGGCAAACTGATTTGTTGGGAAGCTGGTATCCTATGACGGTGCAACATTGAATGTCCTTGAAGTCTTCAGTAAAGCCATTTTACTTCCAATGTTTGTCTATGTGCTCGACTTTATACACCTGTCAGTAACAGGTGAGGCTGAAATAGCCAAATCCACTAATTTGAAGGGGAGTCCACATACTTTTGTATATGTAGTGTAGTTCAGGTAGTAGGAAGCTGTATCATTAATTTAAATGCAGACGATACAAGCTTATACCCATTTATCTTAATAACAAGCTACTTGACAAATGGCATGGTTTCACTCTTTGTGCAATAATAGTGGTTAACATGACTTTTGAAAGACTACCTCATCTCTGTAACCCACACATACACTTGTCAATAAGGTTCCTCAGTTTAGCAGCATTTCACACACAGATTCACCCACCAAGATCAGTGAGGCTTTCCAATGCCTCGCAAAGAATGGCACCCATTGGTAGATGGGTAAAAATAAAAGCGGAAGTTGAATATCCCTTTGAGCATGGTAAAGTTAATAATTACACTTTGAGAGGGTGTTTCTATACACCCAGTCGCAAAACAAATACAGGCGTTATGCCTAACTCCGTTGATGGAGAGGAAGGAAACTAACTGCTCAGGAATTTCATCATGAGGCCAATGGTGACTTTAAAACAGTTCAAATTTAAGTGGGGATGGATTATAGTTATTCCACATTACTAACCTAATTGACAGAGTGAAAAGAAGGAAGCCTGTACAGAATTTTTTTTTTTACAAAACATGCATCCTGTTTTTAACAAGACCCTGAAGTAATAATGCAAAAAATGTGACCAAACAATTAACTTTTGGTCCTGAATACAAAGTGTTGTGTTCGGTGCAAATCCTGAGTATCACTTTCCATATTTTCAAGCATAGTCGTGGCTGCATCATGTTATGGGTATGCTTGTGTTGAGAAGCTTGGTGACATTGTTGGATGGAGATTAAGAGTGAAAAGTGATAGTTGAGCATTTTTTTGGATATTATTCAATTTTTTCAAATTACAGGAGACTGAGAAGGTATATTATAAATTGTTTTAGAACTTGGTTTTAGAAGTTTATTTGTGTCCAGTTAGTGCAATTTATTTCCATTTGCCTTGCTAGCTAGCTACCTACCAGAGCGAGTGTGCAGTTTTCTGTGCTGAAATGGTAGACTTGAAAAACCCCTTTCATTCTCTGGGGTACATGGAAAAGGTGCGAGTTAAAGGTGAGGCTCGACCTCTGCCTGAGATCAGTTTCATGAAGAAGGATGAAAAGGTGAGGGTGTTCAATACCACCTGGTATCAAAAGTATAGCTGGTTAACAGCCGCCTGTATTTCTGGCTTTGCCTGCGTTTTTTGGGCTTGCAAGAATTTGCTTTTAGAGGGAAAGACAAGATAGAAAGTTCCGCCGACAAGGGCAACTACAAGGAGCTTGCAGAGGTAATTGCACATTACAATGCTTTACTTGCTGAACATATCGAACTTTGGACTGTCTTTTCTGAGATGTCGAAAACAATTGCGAATTATTTGATAGCTTCCATCGCATCTTCCATTAAAAGATTAAAGATAATTTGAATGCGCTGCACATTTTTTAAATTGATTTAGCAAAGATGATAACACAATCAGTTAGGCTCTCCGCCCAAAATGCAAATTAATTACTTAAAAATCATACAATGTGATTTTATGGAGTTTTACAGACCTCTATATGCTTTGTAAATAGGAAAACCTGCAAAATCGCAGTGTTTCAAATACTTGTTCTCCCCAGTGTATTTATATTCCAGAGTCTGTCATTGCTTGTTCTCTATATTCTTAAGTATTTTATTTTTCGGATTTGCGTGTATTATTTTATATTGTAAGGTATTACTGCACTGTTGGAGCATTTCGCTACACCCACAATAACATCTGCAAAATATGTGTACATGACCAGTAAAATTAGATAAAGAACTTGGCTAACAAACGTTAGCCAGCTACCTCTGCAACCATTACAGATTCTACAGTGCTAGCTAGTAGCGCTAACTAGCCAACTAGCTAGATTTCTTTGTTGACAAATAATGGGACCGCTTACCTTGTTACGGAGTCGCATTTGTTACGGAGTTGGAGTATCGTTATAAACATGACCAATTACCATTTCCATGGCTTGGTACTATGGCTAGACATTCCAGGAGTTGGTCTTTGTTAGCTACGGGAAAACATTTTTTTTAAATGACCAACCTCACTTCAGGTTTTGTTCATTTGATTGATTCAATAACTCTCTCTTCCCTTTTATTCCCATCAAAACAAACTCTGTGATATAAGTGCATTGCTCCAGCAGAGAATTAAAAGGAAGTAAGACATTGGCACATTTTTTCAGGTTAATATACAAATAGAGCAGACCCAGCTGCTATCACATTGCCATCTATCTTAAGTAGACCAGAACTGTGACAATTGTTTTTTATTATAAAACAGCCTTAACCTCTTCAGTCGACCCTCTACTTTTTTGAACATTCTGTTAAAAATCGTGCAACATTTCAGCGCCCTGCTACTCATGCCAGGAATATATATATGCATTTGCTTAGTCTGTGTGGATAGAAAACACTCAGACGTTTAAAAAACTGGTTAAATCACTGCTGTGGCTTTACCAGAACGGCATTTACATCGAAAAGCACAGGAAAAACTGATCACTGAAAATGGGGAAAATATATCCATGCGCTACTTGAACCCATTGATAAACGTGAACCACAATTAATTGACTGAGGTTGCAGTACCTACAGCTTCCACAGGGTGTCTAGAGTCTTGTCATTTCCCTTCGAGTTTTTTCTTGGTCAAACACATACAGGACACCGTATCTAATCCGGTCTAGGACCGGATATTTTCGTTGAGTTTCTAGCCGGACATTTTTCCAGACGGACAGCTAATAATCTTTACATCGCCTCCTGATGAATTTTATTAACTTTATTAACGTTTACTAATACCTAAAGTTGCATTACAAAAAATGACGTTACGTATTTTTTTTCGAAGTGTTTTGTGAAAGTTTATCGTCGACTTTTTGAATTTTAAAAAATGACGTTACGTTTTGAAACAATGTTTTTTGGGTCGTTTATCACACAGTCTACATATAACGATATGCTGTTCAGGCTTTTCATATGGACCGATTTAATCGAAATAAAGACCCAAATAGTGTTTATGGGACATCTCCTCCCGCTGAGTGCCAACAAAGAAGATGGTGAGGTAATGGATGTTTTCTCATTTTATTGTGCACAACAGTTTGTGATTACCAACAACGCCGAAATGCTAATTATTTTGTTTACGTCCCCAACGTGGGTCTTTTGGGGTGTTGCATGCTATCAGATAATAGCTTCTCATGCTTTGGTACGGCAACTGCTCCGCCCTCAACCGCCGAAAAGCATTTAAAAAATCTGACTTTGCCTGGTATGTGATTGCCTGGATCACAACGAGTGTAGCTTTAATTCGATACCCTGCATGTGTATTTTAATGAACTTTTGAGTTTTAACTAATACTATTAGCATTTAGCGTAGCGCATTTGCATTTCCAGAGCTCTAGTTGGGACGCAAGCGTCCCGGGTAGAAGCAACAGGTTAACCTGCAGTGGACAAACAATTTTTTTTTTGTTCAATGCAAAGAAAAGGCTGTTTGTCTCATCTGTCAAGAGACGGAGGCGGTATTCAAAGAATACAATCTTCGCCGACACTATGAATCCCGTCACAAAGACAAGTACGATAGCTTGCAAGGCCAAATACGAGCAGACAAACTCTCAAAGCTAAAAAGTGGACTACTATCTCAGCAGAATACATTTGTACGCCAAGCTCAGCTGAACCAGGCATCCGTTCGGGCCAGCTTTCGGGTTGCTAAACTGATAGCAAGAAGCGGTAAGCCTTTCACTGACGGAGAGTTTGTTAAGAAATGTATGGATGCTGTCGCGGAGGAGGTGTGTCCCGAGAAGAAAGATGCATTTAATGCCGTAAGTCTGTCGGCGAGTACAATCACCAGACGCGTTGAAGAAATCGGGAGTAATGTATATGTCCAGCTGCAGCAGAAGACGAAAGAATTTGACTTTTTTTTCATTAGCACTGGATGAGAGCACGGACGTGCAAGACACAGCGCAACTGCTCATTTTTATTCGTGGAGTTAGCGCAAACTTTGAGATATGCGAGCTGGCAGCCCTCCAAAGTCTCAAAGGGACTACAACGGGAGAGGATATTTTTTACAAAGTGTGCCAAACCATGGAGAAGTTGGACCTGGACTGGTCAAAGCTAGCTAGCATCACGACTGACGGGGCTCCTAGCATGGTGGACGAAACTCGCGGTCTAATAGGACGCATGAACCGGGAGTTGGAAAAAGGGGTCTCACCGCCCGCTACGAGTCCACTGCCTAATTCACCAGCAAGCACTGTGCTGCAAAGTGTTGAAGTGGGATTCTGTAATGAAGGTTGTGGTGTCGTGCATAAACTTCATCAGAGCAAAGGGACTTAAACACAGGCAGTTCCAAGAATTCCTGTCTGAACTGGAGTCTACGCACGGAGATGTGCTGTACTACACAGAGGTCCGATGGCTGAGCCGGGCAGAGTTTTGAGGCGTTTTTACGAGCTGCTACCCGAAAATAACGCATTTCTTCATTTAAAAGACAAAACGGTCCCAGAGCTGATCGACCCAGAATGGAAATGGCACCTCGCATTTTTAACAGACGTGACAGAAATACTTAACAGCCTTAACTTGCAGCTACAAGGCGAGGGGAAACTCATTTGCGACATGTATTCACACATAAAAGCATTTGAGGTGAAATTAGCGCTGCTTTTGGAACAAGTGAAAAAGCGCAACTTCGTCCATCTTCCTGCTACCCAAAACCTGTCGACAGAGAACCCAGTGGTCCCGTTCCCAGCTGAAAAGTGCGTGGAAGCACTGGAAATGCTGAAGGCGGAGTTCGGTGTGCGATTCAGTGAACTACATGTTCATGCAAAAGAAATCCGTCTTTTTCAGAACCCCTTTGTTGCCGACATTGATGAAGCCCAGCCTTCATATCAGTTTGAGTTGGCTGAGTTACAGAACTGTGATGTTCTGAAAGACGCATTCAAGCCCAACAGTCTCATTGACTTCTATGCCGCCCTCCCAAACGACACATATCCAAACATCAAAAAAACACGCAATGAAAATGTCCACAGTTTTTGGCAGCACGTATATCTGCGAGAAAACCTTTTCTCGCATGAAACTGCTGAAAACCCCGATGAGATCAAGATTGACAGATGAACATTTGCATCAGTGCTTGAGACTGGCTGTAACTAGAATGGAACCTGATATTCAACTTCTCACCAGCCAGATGCAGGCCCACAGTTCACACTGATGAACATACATAGGTAAGCTCACTTTTCTGACTTGAATGAGTCATTCTGAGCATAAACAAATATAATCATAATAAAATCTACTGGGATAAAATCCATCTTTACAACCATACTGGTAGTGAAATGTATTGTGCTGTGTAGGTGCTGTATCACTTAGTTCAGTTTCTCAACCTGCTTCTTTTGTGGTTTTCACAGGGAAGTTGATGAGAGAGAGCTGCAAACAGCGGTGTCTACAAGCCTACTGGAACCTACAAAAGGATTATAAGGAAGGAACACAAGAACTTTAAGAGACTGCTCATATGTGTCAGAGAGATTCTGCTCTGACAACTGAGCTGAACTTTTATCTGTTAAGATTGTGCATGGCACGACAGAAAGTTAATGTTCCATGGCTTTTTTTTATTTATTTATTAGAGTTATTAGAGTTATTTAGTTATTATTTATTTCCTGTTTTTTCTGTGAAGAACTCAGAGAGGGTTATTTAGTTATTATTTATTTCATTAATAGTGTTATTATTTGTTTCCTGACTTTTTTTCTGTAAAGAACCTGGAAAGGGTTATTTGGTTATGTGTGGCTTTCTGGAAAACAATACATTTTTTAAGCTCCCCTACGATCGTCACACTTTTTCTGTTACAAACTGACACCGGCCCCCCATCAGAGAAGGGAAAAGTTATGTGGCCCTCACAGGAAAAAGTTTGGGGACCCCTGTCTTAGACTATCGATACAGACAGAATTAGAACAAGTCTTTGATATTAATTACTAGTCTGCAGCTAGGAATTCGGTATCATTGAACGCGAAGAACGACAACTGCTGAAACATCCATTCTATAACGAATGTCACTCTGAACAATCCCCTCTAACCACAACTGAGGGAGAGAGACGGACAATTCTACAAAAGACACAAACTTTTCACCAGCGATCAAGATGACACACTAAGCGTAAATATATATACTGATTGCAAATGTTCCCGAATGAGTGAGCGTTCATGTGTAAAGGATTAGAATTTCAATTGTTATAATTATTAACTCTGTAGTGACTTCTTAGTCGACCCCCACTTCCCTTTTGTCTAACAAGCCGCCATGCCGGTTTAGCCCAATAGGGCACATCCTCCTATCACCACATTTACCTTGTTTGTTTGTTTGTTTATAAATAAATGATTTAAGACAATTGATGTATGGATGACTCATAGTGAAGACTGGGTTCGTGCAGATAACCAACAATTTACGACATTTGGAATGAGACTAACGTGAGGGACAGTAAACAATTCATTAATTCGAATACTAATTGTTCAGATAAAATATCTTAAAAGTTATTTTAGGAAATTATAACTTTGTAATCTGAATATTTTCCCTTGGTGCCCCGACTTCCTAGTTAATTAGTTACGTGACCTCTTCTAACTCTTCTAAATCTAACTGCCTGTAGCTCAGGCACAGAACCAAGGATATGCATATTCTTGGCACCATTTGAAAGAAAACACTGAAGTTTGTGTAAATGTGAATTGAATGTAGGAGAATATAACACAGTAGATCTGGTTTTGATAATACAATGAAAACATCATACGTTTTTTTATTTTATTGTTGTATCATCATCTTTAAAATGAACAAGATAAAACGAACATTCAGATAGGATGATGTGGACAATTTCAGTGAAAAACATAAGAGGGCAACAGTACTTGTGCAAAGTTTCAGAATGATAACTTCCAAAATGAGTGTGCTACATGACATTTATCATGAAGTTACCCAGGTGTCCCACACAAGTAGCCCAAATGTACCCAAGTGGCCAAATTGGTGTAGTTATACATTTTGAATGGAATAACTATATACAAAATACCAAAATGGTATTCTAGCACACCCCCCCAAAAATGGAGAAAAAACATGAAAAAAATATATATATTTACAAAAGAACACTTTCAATATTTGGAAGACCCTCAGTCCTCTACACAATATTGTTCTGCTGATGCCAGGTACCATAGCAGTCTCTTTTTGCTGTAAAGCAGAGGGTATCCAAGCATGTGGTGCAGGTGATGGGGGACTTAATTTAGTGAAGAACACAGCGACGCCTCCATGCTGTGCCCTTTTGGCCCTGAGGCACATCCATGCCTGCAGAAATACATTTGGGCAGATGAACACTTGTGGCAGGAGCTGGATGAACCAGCTTCAGTGCTGGATGGACACCTTGGCACTGGGGGCTCCCATTCTGAGTCAGTGTCACTGTGAAAGAAAATGTTCAGTTAGAATAGTTTCACATATGAGCCCTGAATCAACAGGTATAATAAACAGATATATATAGAGTACAGGGAACATAATGTTGAATATATTATTCTAGACTTGCTAGATCTACTGTCTCATTTATATTATGACATTTCAGCTAGATCTACTGTCTCTACTATATTATGACAGACCAGCTAGATCTACTGTTTTTATTATATTACAACAGACCATCTGTATCTACCATCTCCATTTCCATTTTCCATAGTTGTGGGCCTGCCCTCCCCTCAACAGCCTCAAATAGGCTATTTCATTTCACTAATAATATTTTATATTATTAATTTCAAACAACGACATTAGCATGAGAAGAACTTACTAGTCCAAAATGATGTCCTCTCCATTCAAAAAATATTCCTCCATTTGGGAATCGCTAAATATATCGTCCTCGATCAATTTCTTCTAAAATTGTGTGTACATCTGTATATCTAGACTTATATTTAGCTTTCCCTGACTTAGTCGTCATACTGATATCGTCACAGCTGAATATGCGCTTTACCAAAACAATGCTGTGCGCAACATGCGTGGCTCCTTCCGGTATGAATCATCAATGGCGAATGAACCTCTTTACGCTGGGGTTTACTACATGGATTGGTCTTCCAACACATAAACATTACCTATTGCTGTTTACCTTAGCTCATTGGCTATCTACCTAGCTATATTTCAAGATGATCAGTGGTCATTGGGTTAAAATACAGTCAATCAACGAAACAGTGGTCATATCATTGGTTTCTTTCAGTCAATACGTTCCGCGAAATGACCCATCAGGTTTGGTTGTGTTACAAACAAACCAGTTGATTGCAATGAAACCAAACATGACTGGAAAAGTCACGTTTTGTGTGTGTATTTACCTCGAATGTGTCGTCGAAAATGGAAAGAGACGGAATTCAAGACACAAGCGGTTCACAAAATGTGTTATGCTATAAAATAGATATATAGAATAATATTGAAGACATCACAACTATGAAATAACACCGGTCTCCCCCGCATTCTATCGTACAGACATGGCCTGCTCTCCCTTATGTAAGGAATTAGGCACTTTCCCCTGTTTACTACATTATGTATTGTAGACTGCACAGTAGCCTAATAAATAAATAAACACATTTAATTAATAAAATAATTATATAAAATACTCTTTCAAATTGCAGATGTTGATTTAGGTATGGATCCATAACGAATTAATATGGGAATAAATATCACTGATTTACAGAAATAATGGAACAAAGTTTTCTAATGAAGGCAAATAATTCAGAATCCTCCAATCCTGTAGCCTGTTCCTGACCGTCACATTGTGTAGCGCTATATTTTCCATTCCATCCTAATGGAAACCCTGAGGGTTTCGTTTTTTGTTTTTCTCTGAATAGAAACACCACAATAAGCCAAATTTCTTAAAATTAACCCCATATACTATGTTATTGCAAAAAAGTTTTAAAATTCTCTGGTAATGCCAATATGGAATACTATCAAACACTTCTCAAAGATGCTCTCTGGTGGTCAAACTAGCAATAACTTGCAGTAACAGCAAAATGGCTGACAATTTAATAACGTGCCACAGAATTCTGCAGCAGCACGCAAGGTATGCCGCAGTATGACCCAACTTTTAAAGGAGGAACCACTGTATGTAATCACTGAATTTGTATCGTGAGAAAGCCAAACAAAAAAATGCACAAGAAAGGGCAATCAAGTTTCCAGAGGAAGATGGTGAAGATGGTGAATCGAACCCAGAACGAGCCAGAGAACTGTCAGTGCAGGTGAAGAGGTGTGAGGGAAAACTGTTCCTGATGGGAAATCTGGGAGAGGGGGGCAGTGCATCCACTGACGAAGTGCTCGGAGCAGGTACAATTTGCAGTTTAACGAACAAGCAAACGTATAACCCCTGGCTTGTCATGCAGAATTCAGTTGGGCTGTACAACATGCAATAGGAAGGGAGCTTGGGTCTAGAAACGACTGGAGGAAATGGACAGTAAATTATCATCCTATGCATCAGATGCAAAAAAAAAAATGACAAAGAGCCCTCAGAAAAAAGGCTTTTGAACATCCCTGAACCAAGGCGCATTTAGTGGCAGCAAGCCTTGTAGACAAGGCTAAAGAGGACACCCAGGTTAACACAAAAAAAGTAAAAATAAATAGACACTACAGCCAGAGTTTTCAGAACAGCCTTATAAGGAGGCTTTGAGCAAGAAGTTGACTCTCAGGAGTTAAATGGAATTTACATGGGGAGAGTCATTGTGGGAGGTTTTGAAAATGAAGGTAGGACATTTTATTCCTTTACCTTCACAGCCAGAACAACTTTGTAATCTGTTTGATTGAGCTTGCCATGCGAAATGGAAGCAATAGAATAGTCTAAAAAGTGTAAACAACCGCCCATCTAGTACTCCAGGCAGGCAAAAGCAAATGCTCAAAGTATTCAAAAGATTTCAACTACGAGTTGAACCCAGGTCTGCTGGCTTAGTGTTTATAGAACAGATTGCATGGGGATTTGTGACAAGGACGTCATCATTGCAATACAGATTTGCCAATTAACCTTGATGTGACTGTAATTACTAAGTCACTTTAGTAAAATGAATTAATTTCCCAAAAGGACGGATGAAACAAAATGATCTCCCCCTCATCCTGAAGAGAGACAATATGGCTGTTAGTAATTAGTGGCTGTTTCCATCATAGAAATAGAATTACTAGAACGGATAATTCAGTCTCAACGTCAACAGTGAAGAGGCGACTCTGGGATGCTGGCCTGCTAGGCAGAGTTCCTCTGTCCAGTGTCTGTATTCTTTTGCCGTTCTTAATCTTTTATTTTTATTGGCCAGTCTGAGACATGGCTTTTTCTTTGCAACTCTGCTTAGAAGGCTAGCATCCCGGAGTCGCCTCCTCACTGTTGACATTGAGACTGGTGTTTTGCGGGTACTATTTAATGAAGCTGCCAGTTGAGGCATCTGTTTCTCAAACTAGACACTCTAATGTACTTGTCCGAGTAGTACACAGCGTTGTATGAGATCTTCAGTTTCTTGGCAATTTCTCACATGGAATAGCCTTCCGTTCTCAGAATAAGAATAGACTGATGAATTTTAGAAGATAATTCTTTGTTTCTGGCCATTTTGAGCCTGTTATTCGAATCCACAAATGCTGATGCTCCAGATACTCAACTAGTCAAAAGAAGGCCGATTCTATTGCTTTTTTAATCAGCACGACAGTTTTCAGCTGTGCAAAAGGGTTTTCTAATGATCAATTGGCCTTTGAAAATGATAAACTTGGATTAGCTAGCACAACGTGCCATTGGAACACAGGAGTGGTGGTTTCTGATAATGGGCCTCTCTACGCCTATGTAGATATTCCATAAAAATCTGCCGTTTCCAGCTACAGTAGTAATTTACAACATTAACTATGTCTACACAATATTTCTGATCAATTTGATGGTATTTTAATGGACAAAAAATAAGTACATTTCTAAGTGACCCCAAACTTTTGATCGGTAGTGTAACTGCGGAGACGCGGGTTATGAGTCAACCCACGCATCACTAATGTGGATGTGTATTTGAGTATGTGTTTTTGTGTGTAAATGTATGTGATTGAGACCAAACGTGTATGTGTGTGTGTGACACGTGTAACCCCCCGCCGCCCCACCTGTGTGTGTGTGTGTGTGTGTGTGTGTGTGTTGTGTGTGTAAGAGCTGTTAATGATCGTAGCTCCACCTTGGTACGATGACAGAACATCAACATCCACCACAGCTCTCTCTCTCTCTCTCTCTCTCTCTCTCTCTCTCTCTCTCTCTTAGCCTGGGTATCAATTTGATCTGACAGGCAGTAAATGGAATTACAGAATGCTGAAATATTATTATATTCGCTTTATTGAAATATATTACAGGGTGTCTAAGCGCGAGGCCTGCTAAATTAAAGTTTACTTGGTGGTATTGACAATGATGAAGAAGAATGGGCAAGAATCACATTATGGCTTGGTTGTTAGAGGAGCGGTCACGGTGACAGGTTTGTGTATGCATGTGTGTATGTGCGCACAGGAAAATTTCCAGTGTTGAAACAACACTGAGAGTGTTACGTGTAGCACTGTTCCAGTGTCTTTACAGTTCCACACTTTTCAGTGTTAAGTCTTATTTGCATATTTCCCAGTGTGCCTTGTCTTTCGAGTAAATTGTAGCGTTACCATCCATGACAGACATGGGTGTTGCATTCATTCATTTTCAATTCTCTAGCCTTTACCAAGTGAGATCCTAAGTGAATATGTTATGACTAAAATGTAATTATTTATGACAATACAATTATTTTGAGGGCCTAGTTTTACCCTGACCTCGTTTTACAGTGGCCTGAAACGAATGGTTTACAGGCCACATCAGGACTCCAGTCAAATGCTGGCTTGCAAAGGGATCTTTAATTCGTATTCAAATCCAGACAGATATCCAACATTCAGAATTACTGCCAGGGTTGGGAAGGCTAAGACATCAGACTACACAAAGCAACTAAACTGGAACAGTTGGTTAATCCAGAAGTCAAATCTTGCGTAATTAACATCTGGGTCTGATGTGTTAGAAATTGAGAGTTTGGGTGGTTTGTGAAGTCTCCACCCTCGCAAAAGGAAACTCTCAGCCAAAGCCCCCCCCCATTTCTCAAATTCTGAGCATTTTAAACAGGAACAAATATTATTGGTGATGTTTCTGTCACTCAAAAGGCTATTTTACATGGGAATCAGGATGACTGTGCAGGACCTTTTAACACATACACTGTGGGATCTTTTACACCACTGTGTATTAATTTAACTCTTTCAGAGTTAATTGAAATCCTGAATCAACACTAGAAATGTTACACTGAAAAATCAACTCCAGTGAAAACTGGTCAATTTGCTGTGTGTGTGTCATCACTTGTGGTGACAGGCAAGGGCCAGCCTTTGAATTTTTATTTTTTAAATGTAACCTTTATTTAATTAGGCAAATCAGTAAAGAACAAATTCTTATTTACAATGACAGCCTATCCCGGCCAAACCTGGATGACACTGCCCCAATTGTATGCAGCCCTATCCCAATCATCGAACCAGGGACTGTAGTGACGCCTCCTGCACTAAGATACAGTGCCTTAGACCGCTGCGCCACTCGTGATCCCAGCAATGGTTGCAGGAGAAGAATGGAGGAGAAGTGGTCTCATAAAATGTTGACAAAACGTATCGTCTTTGTCACAAAAGTTGTCAATGTATGCGTCCCATATGGCCCTGGTCAAAAGTAGTGCACTGTACAAATAATGGGGTTTCATTTGGGACACAGATCATGCCTATGACTGTACATGGCCAAGGGCTCTTGTGGAGGAGAGTGAAGGCTTCATGTGGCATCATACACATCTTAAATTTAAGCCTACTAGAAAGTGTGTGCCCTCAGGCCTGGAGAGTCCAGAACAGACTATGGGAGGCGCAGAGTACTGCATAGAGCAATGACTAGATGGAACTCTATTACACATCAGGTAGCTGATATAAGCAGTAGAATCAGATACGTATATAAAAAAGGGTAAAAATACACCTTATGGAATAGTGGGGACTGTGAAGAGACAAACAAAAAGGCACAGGTATGTGCACACAAGCGCTAGCACACGCACTCTACACACACGTACAGTGTAATATTGTTGTATGGTGGTATTATACATTTTGTATTGATGACATGTAGTGGTGTAATAATGTTAGATGATATATTGTTTTATCTTTTGTTTTATATGTAATGTAAGTGCTTTAAGTGTTTGGACCCCAGGAAGAGTGAATGGGGATCCCAGTTTTACAAATACAAACACACATACAGTGCATTCAGAAAGTATTCTGACCCCTTCCCTTTTTTCACATCATGTTACGTTACAGCCTTATTCCAAAATGGATTAAATAAATACAAATTCTCCTCAAGCTCTACACAATACCCCATATTGACAAAGTGAAAACAAGTTTATACATTTTTTGAGATGGAGCAAAGTACAAGAGATCCTTGATGAAAACCTGCTCCAGAGCGCTCAGGACCTAATACTGGGGCAAAGGTTCACCTTCCAACAGGACAACAACCCTAAACACACAAGTGGCCCTGCCAGAGCCCGGACTTGAACCCGATCTAACGTCTCTGGAGAGTGCACCCAGGAAATGGTTGACTCAAGTATTGAGCTTTAATGTACACAAAAGAGGCAGCATGATATAGCTGCATTATTCAAACAAACATTAGCACAATTACTGTATTAGAACTAATGGTGTTTAGGCAAGTCTAGGCAAGTCAGAAAAGAACACATTCTTATTGACAATGACGGACTAGGAACAGTGGGTTAACTGCCTTGTTCAGGGGCAGAACAACAGATTTTTTTACCTTGTCAGCTCAGGGATTCCATCTAGCAACCTTTCGGTTACTAGTCCGCACTCATTTACATTTTAGTCTTATCCAGAGCCACTTACAGGAGCAATTATAGTTATGTGCCTTGCTCAAGGACACATTGCCAGACCTGCCCCGGTCTTGCTCTTAGTGACTAAAGGTTAGGACGTCACATTTCCTCAGCCTCCACTCTTCTGGGAAGGCTTTCCACTAGATGTTGGAACATTGCTGCGGAGACTTGCTTCCATTGAGCCACAAGAGCATTAGTGAGGTCAGGCACGTGGTGTTGGGCAATTAGGCATGGCCTGCAGTCGGCGTTCCAATTCATCCCAAAGGTGTTTGATGGGGTTGAGGTCAGGGCTCTGTGCAGGCCAGTCAAGTTCTTCCACACCGATCTCAAAAAAACCTTCCTGTATGGACCTCGCTTTTTGCACAGAGGCATTGTCATGCTGAAACAGGAAATGGCCTTCCTCAAACTGTTGCCACAAAGTTTGAAGCACAATCGTCTAGAATGTCACTGTATGATGTAACGATAATATTTCCCTTCCCTGGAACTAAGGGGCCCAGCCCGAACCATGAAAACAGCCCCAGACCATTATTCCTCCTCCACCAAACTTTATAGTTGGCACTATGCATTCGGGCAGGTACGTTTTCCTGGCATCCGCCAAACACAATGTAATGGGCATTTTTATGTTTGTGCTTTTCTTATAACTCATTTTTGTGTTCTATTCATGTGCTTCTCTATAAACCAATTTCTGTGTTCATGCAAGTGGCTGACTGAACGAATCCTCACTATCAGTAGCTGCAATTTGACAGTACACCCAGGCAATTTGGCTGAATGCCTGGACCTTGTTTTTAAGAATGAAAGATATCTCAGTTTCAAGGTCTCAGCTTAGAGAGAAGAAGCCTCATGAGGTATAGGTCTGTCACATGTTAT
Organism: Oncorhynchus nerka; assembly: GCF_034236695.1. NCBI lineage: Eukaryota > Metazoa > Chordata > Actinopteri > Salmoniformes > Salmonidae > Oncorhynchus > Oncorhynchus nerka. The sequence goes on from NC_088403.1 coordinate 37,705,111, forward strand.
GAACCAGTATTCGTCGGTCACATGAATTAAACAAAATGGTAATGATTAATTAATTATACTAAATCATGCAAATATAACTTGTCAGTGTATAGCCGTATATAAGACAACTGCTGGGAATGCCCAGGCAGAGCTCCTTGATTCTACAGGCAGTTTGGAACTCTGTAGTGAGTGTTGCAACCGAGGACAGACGCTTTACACGCTTCAGCACACTTCAGCACAATGTTTGTTTATGGAGATTGCATGGCTGTGTGTTCGATTTTATACACCGGTTAGCAACGGGTGTGGCTGAAATAGCTGAATCCATTAACGTTAACTTCTCTATATAGTGTTGGGTTCTGAGAATATGAAATATACTTATTCATGTCACTGAGAGAGTGTTTAGGTTTAGAGGGTCTACACCAGAAGTTAATGGCTATCTGTAGGAGGAAAGTATATGGGGGCAATTAAGCTTGGAATGTACTGAGTGTAGGGAAAGCAATCACATGTGGCAGGCATTGATAAGGGGAGAGAGCAATGGATTAGTGATGAAGGGGGGGTTGAGATCAGGTCACGCTAATGGAGAAATAAAAGTTTTTGGCCCGTATCACTTAGTGTCCTGCCTAGCAGTAAAGATACAATGTTTGTACAGATATGTAGGAGGAGACTCAGCCTAGGAGCAAGGGTTAAATATCAGTGCTTGTGTGAAAAGGTTTTTGTCTAATGCAGCTGTATTGATCCTCGAAGAATAAACTTGGTTAAGCTTTCACAGTGTCCGTTGAGTTTTTATACTGAAAATTAGAACCTAACAATAGTGTATATCCACTACTTTTCAATATGTGATGTGCATCGCTCACATAGAAATGCTTTCTAGGATCTACAGTACTTCTACATTATGGCTCTTATACTGGTCTATACGGGTCTGAACCTATAATCAACAACATCAACCACCAGTACACAGCACTAGAGCAGAACTATACGGCTTATTAGGTTTAGTTACCAATCCTTATAACCATGGTGTTGAGGCTAAAAGCAAAGCAGTTAACTTGTTATGGCTCCGTTACCGGGAGCGATATAACAACAACCAGTGATAGTACAGGGCGCCATATTCAAAAGAACAAAAATCTCATAATTAAAATTCCTCGAACATACATGTATTTTATATCGTTTTCAAGGTAGTCTTGTTGTTAATCCCACCACAATGTCCGATTTCAAATAGGATTTACGGGGAAAGCACCACAAACGATTATGTTAGCTCACCACAACGCACTAAAATACACAGCCAATTACATTTACATTTAAGTCATTTAGCAGACGCTCTTATCCAGAGCGACTTACAAATTGGTGCGTTCACCTTATGACATCCAGTGGAACAGCCACTTTACAATAGTGCATCTAAATCTTTTAAGGGGGGGGGTGAGAAGGATTACTTTATCCTATCCTAGGTATTCCTTAAAGAGGTGGGGTTTCAGGTGTCTCCGGAAGGTGGTGATTGACTCCGCTGTCCTGGCATCGTGAGGTTAGTTTGTTCCACCATTGGGGGGCCAGAGCAGCGAACAGTTTTGACTGGGCTGAGCGGGAACTGTACTTCCTCAGTGGTAGGGAGGTGAGCAGGCCAGAGGTGGATGAACGCAGTGCCCTTGTTTGGGTGTAGGGCCTGATCAGAGCCTGGAGGTACTGAGGTGCCGTTCCCCTCACAGCTCCGTAGGCAAGCACCATGGTCTTGTAGCGGATGCGAGCTTCAACTGGAAGCCAGTGGAGGGAGCGGAGGAGCGGGGTGACGTGAGAGAACTTGGGAAGGTTGAACACCAGACGGGCTGCGGCGTTCTGGATGAGTTGTAGGGGTTTAATGGCACAGGCAGGGAGCCCAGCCAACAGCGAGTTGCAGTAATCCAGACGGGAGATGACAAGTGTCTGGATTAGGACCTGCGCCGCTTCCTGTGTGAGGCAGGGTCGTACTCTGCGGATGTTGTAGAGCATGAACCTACAGGAACGGGCCACCGCCTTGATGTTAGTTGAGAACGACAGGGTGTTGTCCAGGATCACGCCAAGGTTCTTAGTGCTCTGGGAGGAGGACACAATGGAGTTGTCAACCGTGATGGCGAGATCATGGAACGGGCAGTCCTTCCCCGGGAGGAAGAGCAGCTCCGTCTTGCCGAGGTTCAGCTTGAGGTGGTGATCCGTCATCCACACTGATATGTCTGCCAGACATGCAGAGATGCGATTCGCCACCTGGTCATCAGAAGGGGGAAAGGAGAAGATTAATTGTGTGTCGTCTGCATAGCAATGATAGGAGAGACCATGTGAGGTTATGACAGAGCCAAGTGACTTGGTGTATAGCGAGAATAGGAGAGGGCCTAGAACAGAGCCCTGGGGGACACCAGTGGTGAGAGCACGTGGTGAGGAGACGGATTCTCGCCACGCCACCTGGTAGGAGCGACCTGTCAGGTAGGACGCAATCCAAGCGTGGGCCGCGCCGGAGATGCCCAACTCGGAGAGGGTGGAGAGGAGGATCTGATGGTTCACAGTATCGAAGGCAGCCGATAGGTCTAGAAGGATGAGAGCAGAGGAGAGAGAGTTAGCTTTAGCAGTGCGGAGCGCCTCCGTGATACAGAGAAGAGCAGTCTCAGTTGAATGACTAGTCTTGAAACCTGACTGATTTGGATCAAGAAGGTCATTCTGAGAGAGATAGCGGGAGAGCTGGGCAAGGACGGCACGTTCAAGAGTTTTGGAGAGAAAAGAAAGAAGGGATACTGGTCTGTAGTTGTTGACATCGGAGGGATCGAGTGTAGGTTTTTTCAGAAGGGGTGCAACTCTCGCTCTCTTGAAGACGGAAGGGACGTAGCCAGCGGTCAGGGATGAGTTGATGAGCGAGGTGAGGTAAGGGAGAAGGTCTCCGGAAATGGTCTGGAGAAGAGAGGAGGGGATAGGGTCAAGCGGGCAGGTTGTTGGGCGGCCGGCCGTCACAAGACGCGAGATTTCATCTAGAGAGAGAGGGGAGAAAGAGGTCAGAGCACAGGGTAGGGCAGTGTGAGCAGAACCAGCGGTGTCGTTTGACTTAGCAAACGAGGATCGGATGTCGTCGACCTTCTTTTCAAAATGGTTGACGAAGTCATCTGCAGAGAGGGAGGAGGGGGAGGGGGAGGAGGATTCAGGAGGGAGGAGAAGGTGGCAAAGAGCTTCCTAGGGTTAGAGGCAGATGCTTGGAATTTAGAGTGGTAGAAAGTGGCTTTAGCAGCAGAGACAGAAGAGGAAAATGTAGAGAGGAGGGAGTGAAAGGATGCCAGGTCCGCAGGGAGGCGAGTTTTCCTCCATTTCCGCTCGGCTGCCCGGAGCCCTGTTCTGTGAGCTCGCAATGAGTCGTCGAGCCACGGAGCGGGAGGGGAGGACCGAGCCGGCCTGGAGGATAGGGGACATAGAGAGTCAAAGGATGCAGAAAGGGAGGAGAGGAGGGTTGAGGAGGCAGAATCAGGAGATAGGTTGGAGAAGGTTTGAGCAGAGGGAAGAGATGATAGGATGGAAGAGGAGAGAGTAGCGGGGAGAGAGAGCGAAGGTTGGGACGGCGCGATACCATCCGAGTAGGGGCAGTGTGGGAAGTGTTGGATGAGAGCGAGAGGGAAAAGGATACAAGGTAGTGGTCGGAGACTTGGAGGGGAGTTGCAATGAGGTTAGTGGAAGAACAGCATCTAGTAAAGATGAGGTCGAGCGTATTGCCTGCCTTGTGAGTAGGGGGAAGGTGAGAGGGTGAGGTCAAAAGAGGAGAGGAGTGGAAAGAAGGAGGCAGAGAGGAATGAGTCAAAGGTAGACGGGGGAGGTTAAAGTCGCCCAGAACTGTGAGAGGTGAGCCGTCCTCAGGAAAGGAGCTTATCAAGGCATCAAGCTCATTGATGAACTCTCCGAGGGAACCTGGAGGGCGATAAATGATAAGGATGTTAAGCTTGAAAGGGCTGGTAACTGTGACAGCATGGAATTCAAAGGAGGCGATAGACAGATGGGTAAGGGGAGAAAGAGAGAATGACCACTTGGGAGAGATGAGGATCCCGGTGCCACCACCCCGCTGACCAGAAGCTCTCGGGGTGTGCGAGAACACGTGGGCGGACGAAGAGAGAGCAGTAGGAGTAGCAGTGTTATCTGTGGTGATCCATGTTTCCGTCAGTGCCAAGAAGTCGAGGGACTGGAGGGAGGCATAGGCTGAGATGAACTCTGCCTTGTTGGCCGCAGATCGGCAGTTCCAGAGGCTACCGGAGACCTGGAACTCCACGTGGGTCATGCGCGCTGGGACCACCAGATTAGGTGGCCGCGGCCACGCGGTGTGGAGCGTTTGTATGGTCTGTGCAGAGAGGAGAGAACAGGGATAGACAGACACATAGTTGACAGGCTACAGAAGAGGCTACGCTAATGCAAAGGAGATTGGAATGACAAGTGGACTACACGTCTCGAATGTTCAGAAAGTTAAGCTTACGTAGCAAGAATCTTATTGACTAAAATGATTAAAATGATACAGTACTGCTGAAGTAGGCTAGCTGGCAGTGGCTGCGTTGTTGACTTTGTAGGCTAGCTGGCAGTGGCTGCGTTGTTGACACTACACTAATCAAGTCGTTCCGTTGAGTGTGATAGTTTCTACAGTGCTGCTATTCGGGGCTAGCTGGCTAGCTAGCAGTGTTGATTACGTTACGTTGCGTTAAAAGAACGACAATAGCTGGCTAGCTAACCTAGAAAATCGCTCTAGACTACACAATTATCTTTGATACAAAGATGGCTATGTAGCTAGCTATGTAGCTAGCTACGATCAAACAAATCAAACCGTTGTACTGTAATGAAATGAAATGAAAATGTGATACTACCTGTGGAGCGAAGCGGAATGCGACCGGTTGTTGAGTGAGGAAGTTCTATTCAGTAGACGTTGGCTAGCTGTTGGCTAGCTAGCAGTGTCTCCTACGTTAAGGACGACAAATAGCTGGCTAGCTAACCTCGGTAAATTAAGATAATCACTCTAAGACTACACACTCTAAACTACACAATTATCTTGGATACGAAGACAGCAAAGACAACTATGTAGCTAGCTAACACTACACTAATCAAGTCGTTCAGTTGAGTGTAATAGTTTTTACAGTGCTGCTATTCGGTAGACGGTGGACGTTAGCTAGCTGGCTAGCTGGCTAGCTGCTGGGCAGATAGCAGTGTAGACTACGTTAGGACGACGAAATACGATAATTACGCAATTATCTTTGATACAAAGACGGCTATGTAGCTAGCTAAGAAGAAATTGCTAAGATTAGACAAATCAAACCGTTGTACTATAGTGAAATGTAATGAAATGTAATGAAAAGTTATACTACCTGCGGACCGAAGTCCAGCCAAAGAGAGAGAGAGGAAAAGCACATATAGAGATAAAATGAATCATAAATGTAGATGATAATACAAGTTATACACATGGAATTATAGATATACCTCTCCTTAATGCAACCGCTGTGTCAGATTTTTTTTTATTATCATGGAAAAAGACACCCATGCAATAATCTGAAACGGTGCTCAGAACAAAAGAGAAATTAGCCGCCATGTTGGAGTCAACAGAAACCAGAAAATACATGATAAATGTTTCCTTACCTTCGATGAACTTCATCAGAATGCAGTCCTAGGAATCCCGGGTCCCCAAAAAATGCTTGATTTGTTCAATAATGTCCGTTATTTATGTCCAATTAGGTACTTTGGTTAGCGCGTTTGGTAAACAATTCCAAAGTCACAAAGCGTGTCCACTATAACGTGACGAAATGTCAAAAAGTTCCGTAACAGTCAGTAGAAACATGTCAAACGATATATTGAGTCAATCTTAAGAATGTTATTAACATACATCTTGAATAACTTTCCAACTGGAGAATTACATTGACTTCAAATGAGCGATGGAACGGAGCTGCCTCTCACGTGAACGTGCGTAATCGCCTCATGGTCACCTCATGGCAGTGGTTACTCATTCTTGTCTCCTTCGGCCCCCCTTCACATTAGCGTCATCAGACAAAGTTGTCCAATTTTCTCCAGGCATAATGAGGCATCCCTCATTAGTGGCATCCCTCATCAGTGGCATAACTTTTGATGGACTCTTTCTCTAGTGGAACTGAAACCACAGAAGTTTAGTGGTACCTTAATCGGGGAGAACCGGCTCGTGCTGATGCCTGGAGTGGAATAGGTGGAATGGTATCACATACATCAAACACGTGTCATCCATGTGTTTGATGCCTTTCCATTCGCTCCGCTTATTATCCCACCCACAATTCAAAGCAGAGAATAGTGTTTAGGCTGCATTACAGTCCATGCACTCTCCTGTCACACACTGGTAGCAGTGCACAGCCAAGCCAGCGTTATGTCAATTAGATACAAATGCATTCAGTATCTCTGGATAATATAATCAGAGAAAATATAGCTTAAGAGAACTCTTGACCAAAAAGCATGGAAACCCTTTCCCCAGTTCTATATCATTAGTCCGCTTAGTATCGCTCGCTTTCTCTCGCGCACTCTCTCGCTCTCTCTGCTGTCTGACCCTGGTGGCATGGAGAGACTAATTGCTCTTTAAATTGGCTGGAGCCTAGCTACCAGAGCATGGACCACATCCAGGGTTCGGTAGGTTACTTTCTAAATGTAATCCGTTACAGTTACTAATTACCTGTCCAAAATTGTAATCAGTAACGTAACTTTTGGATTACCCAAACTCAGTCTCCAGAGGGTGGTGCTGTCTGCACAACGCATCACCTGCCCTCCATGACACCTACAGCACCCAATGTCACAGGAAGTCCAAAAAGATCATCAAGGACAACAACCACCCAAGCCACTGCCTTTTCACACCTCTATCATCCAGAAGGTGAGGTCAGTACAGGTGCATCAAAGCTGGGACTGAGAGATTGAAAAACAGCTTCCATCTCAAGGCCATCAGACTGTTAAATAGCCATCAATAACTCAGAGAGGCTGCTGCCTACACTGAGACCTGATCACTGGACACTAATTAATGGATCACTAGTCTTAAACAATGCCACTTTAAATAACATAACATAACATAACAACATAACATTTTAATAACATACCTTACATATCACATGTATAGTATATACTGTATTTTAAACCATCTACTGCACCTTGCCTATGCCGCTCAGCCATGGCTCATCCATATACTTATATGTACATATTCTCATTCACCCCTTTAGATTTCCGTGTATTAGGTAGTTGTTGGATATTATTGCACTGTTGGAACTAGAAGAACAAGCATTTCACTACACTCACATTAACATCTGCTAACCATGTGTATGTGACCAACAAAATTTGATTTGATTTAACTACGCAAGTCAGGTAAGAACACATTCTTATTTGCAATGAAGGCCTACCCCAGATGACGCAGGGCCAATTGTGCGCAGACCTATGGAACTCACAATCACGGTCAGATGTGATACAGGCTGAATTCGAACCAGGGACTGTAGTAAAGCCTCTTGCACCGAGATGCAGTGCCTTTGAACGCTGTGCCACTCGGGAACCAAGACATATATATACATACATACATACATACATACATACGTATATAAAAAACCCATCTGGTTTGGGCATTCTTGGACTATCATTTGTTTTTCAACAGGACGATAACCCAACACACCTCCAGCCTCTGTAAGGGCTATTTTACCAAGTAGGAGAGTGATGTTGTGCTGCATCAGATGACCTGGCCTCCACAAATTGAGATGGTTTGGGATGAGTCGGACCGCAGAGTGAAGGAAAAGCAGGCAACAAGTGGTCAGCATATGTGGGACTGTTGGAAATGCATTCCAGGTGAAGATGGTTGAGAGAATGCCAAGCGTGTGGTAACTACATGATTCCATGTGTTATTTCATAGTTTTAATTACTTCACTATTATTGTACAATGTAGAAAATAGTACAAATAAAGAAAAAGAAAAACCCTTGAATGAGCATGTGTTCTAAAATTGTTGACTGGTAGTGTATCTCCACACAGACTCCCTTTAATGGCTCTATTATCAGTAATGTAGGGGACAGGGAGGTAGAAAGAGAGAGAGAAGAAACATTGTCCTGCTAATCATTATTAGTAATTGAGCATTGCTTTTTCTTATTATCTATCTGTGTCAATATTGATTTGATGAATTATTTTGTTTGTGTTTAAGACATTCCAGAGCAACAGATACAGAGAGACGCAAATCGAATAGAGAGAGAAACAGAGGGACAGACAGTGAAAGAGCGAGGGAGAGAGAACAAGCGAGAGAGAGAGAGAGTTGGACATGATGGTGTTCTATGATGGCGTTCTCCTCCCTGTTCATAGCATCGCTGGCAGTAAGAGTTTTACTGTCGGTCTCCACTGTGCGATGGTCATAATGTTTATAATGCGCTGTCTGTGTGTGTGTGTGTGTGTGTGTGTGTGTGTGTGTGTGTGTGTGTGTGTGTGTGTGTGTGTGTGTGTGTGTGTGTGTGTGAGAGTGGATCCATCACAGACACTAGAGGATCCCATCTTTCTATATGCTAAACCTGGGGCATTCAACTCTTACCCTACGAGGTCCAGAGCCTGCTGGTCATCTCTTCTACCTGATAATTCTTTGCACACACCTGGTCTCCCAGGTCTAAATCAGAATCTGATTAGAAGGGAACAATGAATAAAGGCCGTGGAACTGGCTTTGAGGTCCAGAGTGGAGTTTGAGGAGACTAGACCTACTATACTGAACAAAAATACAGTATATACGCAACATGCAACAATTTCAATGATTGTACTGAGTTATAGTTCATATAAGGAAATCTGTCAATTGAAATGAATGAATTAGGCCCTAATCTATGGATTTCACATGACTGAGCAGGGGTGCAGCCATGGTGGGCCTGGGAGGGCATAGGCCCACCCACTTGGGAGCCAGGCCTAGCCAATCAGAATGGGGAGCCAGTGCCAGCCAGATGACTCCTCAGTTTCATCAGCTGTCATAAATCATTCATTGAGAGCATTCTGTCCTACTGCTTGACCTGCTGGTTTGGGAATATCAAGGTTGCACAGAAAAATAGGTTGTGCAAGATAGTCAGAACTTGTGGGAAAATCATGTGGCAGCAACAATAGGAACTGTTAACTCTACCTGGGCAGAACCCTCCAAAAGGCGAAAGAAAATAGTGGTCGGACTCTTCCCGTCCATTCCACCCCGAATTCCAGCTCCTTCCCTCATGCCGCAGGTACAGACTACCTAAGTTTTTTTTTTAAATAGGGCCAAGTACTCTTTTATTCCGAATGCAATTCCTCAATTTAACAAAATGTTGGACAAATTGCACTTAGCACTTGCACTATGAAACTGCACTTACCCTGCCTATTTTTTTGAATGTGATATGTTTTATGACTGCTGCAAAATGAATTGCCTCTCTGAGGACATTAATGTTTTCGAAATCTGAATCTGAAATAACTCCAAACATAGCCTATAGGCCTAGGACCCCTGGAACACAGTTGGAGAGCACATAGCTTACAGAGCCTAGTGAAATGTGTTCTTATACGCCCAGTCATTGAAAACAGAGTTTTGACTGGCCACTATTTAAAAGAGGATCCCAACTTCCTCATGCTGCTATATTTATTGCTCAATTCTTAAAAATAAAAAGAGAAAATCCATTTTTGAATAAAGCCCTGAAGTGGTATCGATATATTGATGACATTTTTTGCATATGAGCTGTCTGATTTTATGGCACTACTCAATGACATTGACCCCAATCTCAAATTCACTATTGAACGTGACACTCAACGTGTTCATTACCTTGATATGGATTGAGAAATCAAACGAAACCCTGTTTACAACTCTGTATAGAAAACAAACAGACAGAAATACTCTATTGCAGGGGAACAGCTTCGATCCTGAGCCATTAAATCAAATTGTATTTGTCACATACACATGGTTAGCAGATGTTAGTACGAGCGTAGCGAAATGCTTGTGCTTCTAGTTCCGACAATGCAGTAATAACCAACAAGTAATCTAGCTAACAATTCCAAAACTACTACCTTATAGACACAAGTGTAAGGGGATAAAGAATATGTACATAAGATATATGAATGAGTGCATAGGCAAGATACAGTAGATGGTATTGAGTGCAGTATATACATATGAGATGAGTATGTAAACAAAGTGGCATAGTTAAATTGGCTAGTGATACATGTATTACATAAGGATGCAGTAGATGATATAGAGTACAGTATATACGTATACATATGAGATGAATAATGCAGGGTATGTAAACATTATATTAGGTAGCATTGTTTAAAGTGGCTAGTGATATATTTTACATAATTTCCCATCAATTCCCATTATTAAAGTGGCTGGAGTTGAGTCAATGTGCTGGCAGCAGCCACTCAATGTTAGTGGTGGCTGTTTAACAGTCTGATGGCCTTGAGATAGAAGCTGTTTTTCAGTCTCTCGTCCCAGCTTTGATGCACCTGTACTGACCTCGCCTTCTGGATGATAGCGGGGTGAACAGGCAGTGGCTCGGGTGTTTGTTGTCCTTGATGATCTTTATGGCCTTCCTGTGACATCGGCTGGTGTAGATGTCCTGGAGGGCAGGTAGTTTGCCCCCGGTGATGCGTTGTGCAGACCTCACTACCCTCTGGACAGCCTTACGGTTGTGGGCGGAGCAATTGCCGTACCAGGCGGTGATACAGCCCGACAGGATGCTGTCAATTGTGCATCTGTAAAAAGGGGACTTCCAAGAAGCCAATTTTTCAGACTGCGCCATATATGCCACTCCACAGAGGATTATCTAGAAAAAGCAGCGGAGATGCGCATTAGGTTTCTAAGAAGAAGCTATTTGCCACAATGTGTGGATGAAGCTCTTAATTTGGTATTGGGAAAAATACGAGATGAACTGTTACAAAAAAGACCCGCTAAAGCTAAAGAACACTTCGTAATGTTCACAACTACATATACTTTGAACTCGCGAAAAGTGGAAGGTGTGGTCAAGAAACACTGGCATATTTTATCATCTGACCCAGCTTTGCTGGCTGAATTTAAAAATCCACCACTTATTGTGTATAAGAGAGGACGCAATTTACGCGATAAATTGGTTCATGCAAACTGCCAGCCACAAAAGAAAATCAGCCAGGCTCTTTTACGCCCTTTTACCAAATGGTAGCTATAAATGCAGAGGATGCGCACAGTGCAACAATATGAAGTGTGATATCTCTGCCACCCACAAACAGGAAAACGGTTCCAAATAAATGACATTACTACGTGTTCCACCACCCATGTTATTTACATTATTTAATGTCCATGTGGGCTCTGCTATGTCGGTAAAACCTCTTGTTCTCTCAAACAGAGAATTAGTGAACATAAAAGTTAAATCAGGAGAAATGTCAGGGATTATCCAGTCGCAGTACATTTCAATGACCTGAAGCATGACATTTCTACCTTTAGATTTTGTGGCTTAGATAAAGTTTAGATATCAGACAGTGGAGGTGATAATAATACTCTGAGTAAAAGAGAATGTTTTGGGATTTTCACCCTCCAGAAATGATTTCCTAAAGGACTTAATGATGAAATGGCTATGTTTGTTATGTTGTGAATTTGAAAATCAATTATGCCCCGTTTTAAGCTTACTCTGTTTTTGTACGATGTACCCAATGATTAATGAAAACTTGCTATGTCCTCATTGTGGTTTTACAGACGTGTTTCATATAGTCTTATTTATACACTTTTGTAATATTTCTGAAATGCATATTGTTATATTTGGTAGCACTTATTTGTTTTTCCTTTGCCTCCAACCCCCTTCAATGTGTGGAACGGATGTGGGTGGGGCTTGGTCTACATAAAGGTGCAAATGTTTAAAAAAATCACAAAAGCTCTGACGAAGGCCGTGAGGCCGATACGTAAGCTTATTACAGATCAGTGATACTTTCAAGAGCAGTGTGCGGTTTCCTTTTTCCTTCATCTATTTTAGAATATTAAAAAGGTAGACCTTTTGTTATACCTAATATAGCAATTCATATTATTTTACCAAAATGAATTATTGTTACTGTAAAAGATGTTGGGTTAAAAATAACCCAAATTGGGTAATTTTGACAACCCAGAGCTAGGTCAATATTGGCCAAACACAGCATTGGGTTAATTCAACCCAGCGGGTTTGGATTGAGCTTCTAACCCAGCACCTTGAGTTGAGCGCTTGACCCAACTGGTAGGTAAATTAGACTATATTGCTGGGTTAAAACAACCCAGTGTGTTGGGTTGTGACATAAACCCAGCACATTGGGTTGGGGGATTGACCCAGCAGATAGATAAATTATGTAATCCTTCGGGTCATTTTCAGTGTCATCCTAATTCCAATTTTGTTTGCATATTTTTGCCTTCACTTACCATCCCACCCCTCCCTTTCATACACAAACACAATCAAGATGCAATGTTGAATTTCAAATAATGAATGTATATCTTGCCTGCATTTCAGAACCTACACCACTTCAGAGAATGTACAAGAGTATATCATTTAAAAAAATATGACCTTGAAGCCCTATTGTCTAAATAAGTACACTCCTCAAAAAAATAAAGGGAACACATAAACAACACAATGTAACTCCAAGTCAATCACACCTCTATGAAATCAAACTGTCCACATAGGAAGCAACACTGATTGACAATACATTTCACATGCTGTTAAGCAAATAGAATAGACAACAGGTGGAAATTATAGGCAATTAGCAAGACACCCCCAATAAATGAGTGGTTCTGCAGGTGGTTACCACAGACCACTTCTCAGTTCCTATGCTTCCTGGCTGATGTTTTGGTCACTTTTGAATGCTGGCGGTGCTTTGACTCTAGTGGTAACATGAGACGGAGTCTACAACCCACACAAGTGGCTCAGGTAGTGCAGCTCATCCAGGATGGCACATCAGTGTGGGAGCTGTGGCAAGAAGGTTTGCTGTGTCTGTCAGCGTAGTGTCCAGAGCATGTTGGCGCTACCAGGAGACAGGCCAGTACATCAGGAGACGTGGTGGAGGCCGTAGGAGGGCAACAACCCAGCAGCAGGACCGCTACCTCCGCCTTTGTGCAAGGAGGAGCAGGAGGAGCACTGCCAGAGCCCTGCAAAATGACCTCCAGCAGGCCACAAATGTGCATGTGTCTGCTCAAACGGTCAGAAACAGACTCCATGAGGGTGGTATGAGGGCCCGACGTCCACAGGTGGGGGTTGTGCTTACAGCCCAACACCGTGCAGGACGTTTGGCATTTGCCAGAGAACACCAAGTTTGGCAAATTCGCCACTGGCGCCCTGTGCTCTTCACAGATGAAAGCAGGTTCACACTGAGCACATGTGACAGACGTGACAGAATCTGGAAACGCAGTGGAGAACGTTCTGCTGCCTGCAACATCCTCCAGCATGACCGGTTTGGCAGTGGGTCAGTCATGGTGTGGGGTGGCATTTCTTTGGGGGGCCGCACAGCCCTCCATGTGCTCGCCAGAGGTAGCCTGACTGCCATTAGGTACCGAGATGAGATCCTCAGACCCCTTGTGAGACCATATGCTGGTGCGGTTGGCCCTGGGTTCCTCCTAATGCAAGACAATGCTAGACCTCATGTGGCTGGATTGTGTCAGCAGCTCCTGCAAGAGGAAGGCATTGATGCTATGGACTGGCCCGCCCGTTCCCCAGACCTGAATCCAATTGAGCACATCTGGGACATCATGTCTCGCTCCATCCACCAACGCCACGTTGCACCACCCCATTGATAATTTGTGTGATTTTGTTGTCAGCACATTCAACTATGTAAAGAAAAAAGTATTTAATAAGAATATTTAATTCATTCAGATCTAGGAAGTGTTATTTTAGTGTTCCCTTTATTTTTTTGAGCAGTGTATTATTTCACAAGATTTCATAAAATAAGATTTATTATTAGAATGTATTTAAATTATTTCATGAACCAAACAGTCCAAACAGACTAAAGCCTTAATTAAACTTGATGTGCACACTCAGATTGCAATCTGAGAAAAACACAGATCGGTCTATCAGACAGTACAGATGCTAATCAATAGATAGTCACATTCACTGACACACTTCAGCTATCTTAGGTGACAGAACACACACACACCATGCTGTTTTGCCATACAATAATGGTCTACATTTGGGTCGAGTTAAAACACTGTTACACGGAACAAGTGTAAAATATTACATCTGAAGGTCACTCTACTAAGGACATGGACTAATGACTCATTACCTAATATTTCATTCTGTATTTTATTCAAGCACTTTTCACACTCCCCAAAATGTGACATTTGTATTTAAAATGAATTGTTGTGATAGAATGAAAGTGTACCAGAAAGCATTTCAGTAGATGAACTAAAGGCAAAAGAGCCACATACAGGAACAAAAAAAGCAGGAACAAATGCAAGTCAATTTAACAGAGCTATACATATTGTCTTAGGCATATTATAATTGGAATGAGACATTCATGGCTCATCCATCTATTTTAAATTTTTAAAAATAAATAAATTGAAACTTTAACTTTATTTAACTAGGCAAGTCAGATAAGAACAAATTCTTATTCACAATGACGGCCTAGGAACAGTGGGTTAACTGCCTTGTTCAGGAGTAGAACGACATAATTTTACCTTGTCAGCTGGCCATTGGTCGATTAATTTACAGGAACACATCAGCCGGAAGCCTGTGCTTCTTCCTGTCACTTCTCACACTACATACAAGAGCAGATACTTATCCACTATTGTTCAGTGGAAAAAAAGGCATGCTCGCAATAGTCTTACTGCGGGGGATTCAAATCAAATCATTCTGATCCTGGCAGCTGATACACCGTGGTCTGTAGGAATTCCCATGCTGAGGTACAGTGGGAATGATATCAAACACTTAATAGGACTTGAAGCACACATCCAGTGCCCCAAGCAGTGTACCTTGCTCCAATGCCAGTCCATTAATGACTGTAAACACATGTGAGCAGTACCTAAGAGCCAATACAAACCTCTGCCAGGTGCAGGTACTCAACCATCTTGGTCCCAACCTGTTAGAGTAATCATTTGATTTTAGAGTACGAGAAAGTGAAAAACATTGAGGCACACTGATAATTCCATTACACACAATTTATTTTGTATATTTTATAGCCATTTACATCAATCAACAACCAATCCCTGTTTGATGCCTACATTTACACAACACTAACCACCTTTCTAGCCAACCATTTCATGCAGATTTGGTATTTGCTATTTTATTAGGATCACAATTTGCTATTGCAAAAGCAGCAGCTACTCTTCCTGGGTTCCACACAACACATGAAACATGACACAATACAGAACATGAATAGACAAGAAAAATTATGTTCAGGACAGAACTACAATAAAAAAAAATAATGGCGCACGTAGCCTACATATCAATACATACACACAAACTATCTAGGTAGGGGAGAGGCATTGTGCCGTGAGTTGTTGCTTTATCTCTTTTTTGATGCACTCAGTCTCTCTTTTTTGAAACCAGGTTTGCTCTTTATTTTATCAATATGAGATGGAACGGAGTGCCATGCAATAATGGCTCTATAATACTGTACTCTTTCTTGAATCTGTTCTGAATTTGGGGACTGTGAAAAGACCCCTGATGACATGTCTGGTGGGGTAAGTGTGTGTGTCAGAGCTGTGTGTAAGATGACTTTGCAAACAATTTAGGATTTTCATCAATTCTTCTTTTTACAGAAACATTAATGTGTTGAAAATCCTAAATTGTTTGCAAAGTCATCTTACACACAGCTCTGACACACACACTTACCCCACCAGACATGTCATCATGTACATGCATAGTATTTATATCAGCCCTCTGATTACCAAAAACAATGCTCTTAGTTTTAGAGATGTTCAGGACCAGTTTATTACTGGACACCCATTCCAAAACACAGTGCAACTCTTTGTTAAGTGTTTCAGGTGACTTCAATAGCTATGGTTGCTGATGCGTACATGGTTGAATCATCAGCTAACAAGACACACATGCTTTGTTTAATGCCAGTGGCAAGTCATTGGTAAAAATAGAAAAGAGTAGGGGGCCTAGAGAGCTGCCCCGCGGTACACCACACTTTAAATGTTTGACATTAGAGAAGCTTCCATTAAAGAAAACTATTTTGATAGCTCTGAATCCACAATATGGCAGAGGTTGAAAAGCCATACAGTACCAGTCAAAGGTTTGGACACACCATCTCATTACAGGGTTTACTATTGAAGACATCAACACTATGAAATAACACATATGGAATCATGTAGTAACAAAAAAAGTATTAAACAAATCAAAATATATTTTCTAATTGAGACTCCTCAAAGTAGCCACCCTTTGCCTTGATGACAGCTTTGCACACTCTTGGCATTCTCTCAACCAGCTTCATGAGGTAGTCACCTGCAATGCATTTCAATTAACAGGTGTCCCTTGTCAAAAGTTCATTTGTGGAATGTCTTTCCATCTTAATGCGTTTCAGCCAATCAGTTGTGTTGTGACAAGGTATGGGTGGAATACAGAAGATGGTCATTTACAAATAGGGCTAAGTCCATATTATTGCAAGAACAGCTGAAAATGAGCAAAGAGAAACTACAGTCCATCATTACTTTAAGACATGAAGGTCAGTCAATCAAGAAAATATAAAGAACTTTGAACGTTCCTTCAAGTCTGGTCTAAAAAATCATCAAGAGCTATGATGAAACTGGCTCTCATGAGGACAGTTCTCATGCGTTACCTCTGCTGCAGAGGATAAGTTTCACAGGCACATCTCAAACATGAACTGTTCAGAGGAGACTGCATGAATCAGGCCTTCATGGTCGAATTGCTGCAAAGAAACCACTACTAAGGGATACCAATAATAAGAAGAGACTTAATTTGGACAAGAAACACGAGCAATGGACATTAGACTGGTGGAAATCTGTCCTTTGGTCTGATGAGTCCAAATATGAGATTTTTGGTTCCAACCGTGGTCTTTTTGAGATGCAGAGTAGGTGAATGGATTATCTCCGCATGTGTGGTTCTCACCATGAAGCAAGGAGGAGGAGGTGTGATGGTGTGGGGTGCTTAGCTGGTGACACTGTCTGTGATTTATTTAGAATTCAAGGCACACTTAACCAGCATGGCTACCACAGCATTCTGCAGCGATACGCCATCCCATCTGGTTTGCGCTTAGTGGTTTGCACTTAGTAGGCTTTATAGGGGCTGTTTAACCAAGAAGGAGAGTGACTGAGTGCTGCATCAGATGACCTGGCCTCCACAATCACGCAACCTCAACGCAATTGAGATGGTTTGGGATGAATTGGACCACAGAGTGAAGGAAAAGCAGCCAACAAATGCTCAGCATATGTGACCCGAATCAGAAAAGTAGGCATATGTTGCAAGTCACGACTTAACAGTTTTACATTTGAATGTAAACATTTTTTTTTATCAAAATGCATTTTTTTGCAGAAATGTCTTTGAAATCTCATGTGCCTTAATAACAAACTCGTATGCCATCTGTAAATATGAATAACATTGTTAAATTACAAGCCTTGTTGTTTAATCCACAGAAAAAGCTGGCAACCTTCCCACTATCCATGATTGGCCGAGATAATGAGTGGGCTGGACATGCCGAGAGAGGAGTTCGGATTGGTCTGCCATAGAAGCTGTGTTGGTAATTCTTTTGAGTCAGCTTTTTAAAATGTATTGTGTAGTGGAGCCGCATAAGTGTGGCTCTCCACTTTCTGGAGGATCAAGTTTTGAAATCAGTGGGATTAGAGTATGATAGCTAAAGAGCTGGAGGAAACAACCGTATCTGGATTTCATCTTCAAACTAAGAGCAACCGTGGGATGGCATTCCTGGCAGGAAGACGCATCCATGCACGATCCATGCAAGGTCTAAAGGCACTGCATCTCAGTCCCTGGTTCAAATCCAGGCTGTAACACATCCGGCAGTGATTGGGAGTCCCATAGGGCGGCGCACAATTGGCCCAGCGTCGTCTGGGTTTGGCCGGGGTAGGCAATCGTTGTAAGTAATAATTTGTTCTTAACTGACTTGCCTAGTTAAATAAAGGATACATTTATAGAAAAGTACAACCTCTTTGTCTACATGGAATTTAGCAGAGGTGTGGAACATAGTGTGTAAAAGGTGATTAGCTTGTCTGTGCAGATTAAGATAGCTGATGATGCCACAGCTCACACTTGTCTGTTCCTGCAGATAGTGAAAACGGGATGTCACATACTGCGGTCGCCCCCAAAAGGCTCTGATCAATGCCTCTTATCTGTATGCCCAAGACAAGTTTGTATCAGTAAGAAAAAGGTTTCAAACCTGCCATCAAAGCATATGTACACATTCTATTAACATATTCACATGCCCAGTCTTTTTTATGTTGAGTACATCTACTAATTTTGGCTTTATCGGTTTTGCTTTTCTGTTGAACGCTAACATCAAAACACTGGTGTATTGGGCTGTTCATTTTTATTTCATGTCATTGTGCCTACTCACAATAGCATCTCTGAATCCTTTATTAGATTGGAATTTTCCGTCAGAATGGAAATGCAGCCCAATTTTATCCATGATTGCATTTTTTCCATGTTCGAGCCTAATTGGTAGAATGCACTTGCATTTCTTTTAGCGCCTCTATGGCTTTGTTATGATTTACCTATTCTATTCCCCCTTTTACGGGAGTGTCATAAACCACAGACCATATTTTCATGGTGGTTATTTTTGCGCTTCTCTCGGTGTCCAGAGCGTTTAGATTTCCTCACTCACGGCTATAATATATGCCAATTTTTTTTAAATGTCCAAGGTAGTGATACCCACTTCCCCAGAGAGTAGTTATGGTATTTGTGCCTTTTTAATTGTGCCTTGTATTAGAACCATTACTGCAGTGTCTGCCAATTTACTACTGGAGAATATGGAAGACATTGTAATGTCTTATACCAGTATCACACTTCACATATCACTGTTGTTGACAACACATATGACCAAAATTAGGGTCCATCCATAATATAAATCTCTCGTCAATACACACACTCATGAAACAAACACACAAAACAAACAGTATTTGGTTAGGAATGTCTTCTTTTATTTAGTCATTGTTAGCCACTGCTAGTGGCCTTTACCCTCTGCTCAGGCACCAGTCGTTTTTTTAGCCTGGATAATACCTGCCAGCCTCGGACTGTTTTTCTCCACCACTACACCGGATTCCTGCCAGCTAGCTAGCTGTTAGCGAGTGACCCAGCCCTGAAGCTGTCCCTGATTCAGGTGCATCTCCTGGCTAGCAAACGAAATTACCACAACTACAATACCTCTTTCGCCATCTGACCTGATCCCTTCGTCGACACGGCGCCCCGCCATACCACCTCCGCAGATGTAATTCCATCCGCTGTGCCTCAACCAGCCTTAGCCGGACGCCGGTGCAGATGCTTCTGCTTACCCCGGCCTGCTAACTTTAAACGCTGTGTCTCCCGCATGGTAGCGTAGCAACGACTACCCCGCGGCTCCCCTGTTCCATCTATTGCTGTACACTGGACCCTATGATCACTTGGCTACATAGCTGATGCCTGCTGGACTGTTCATTTATCACGGTACTCCACTTTGTTTACCTTTGTTTATATGTCGGCCCTAGCCCCGAACTCAGGCCCTGCGTGTAGTTAACCGACCCTCTCTGCCCATTCATTGCCATTTTACCTGTTGTTGTTGTCTTAGCTGATTAGCTGTTGTTGTCTTACCCATTGATGTCTTAGCTAGCTCTCCCAATCAACACCTGTGATTGCTTTATCTCTCTCTCAAATGTCAATATGCCTTGTATACTGTTGTTTAGGATGGTTATCATTGTTTTAGTTTACTGCGGAGCACCTAGTCCCACTGTACATGCCTCAGATACCTCCTTTGTCCCACCTCCCACACATGCGGTGACCTCACCCAGTATAACCACCGTGTCCAGAGATGCAACCTCTCTTATCATCACTCAGTGCCTGAGCTTACCTCCACCTTACCCGCACCCCACCATACCCCTGTCTGCACATTATGCTCTGAATCTATTCTACCATTCCCAGAAGTCTGCTCCTTTTATTCTCTGAATCCTGGCTTAGGAAGGCCACCAAAAATTTTGAGATTTCCATACCCAATTACAACATTTCCGTCAAGATAGAACTGCCAAAGGGGGAGGAGTTGCAATCTACTGCAGGGATAGCTTGCAAAGTTCTGTCATACTTTCCAGGTATATGCCCAAACAGTTTGAGCTTCTAATTAAAAAAATGTATCCCTCCAGAAATAAGTCTCTATCTGTTGCCGCCTGTTATAGACCCCCCTCAGCAACTAGCTGTGCCCTGGACACCATATGTGAATTGATTGCCCCCAATCTATCTTCAGAGTTCGTTCTGTTAGGTGACCTAAACTGGAATATGCTTAACACCCCAGCAGTCCTACAATCTAAACTAGATGCCCTCAATCGCACACAAATTATCAAGGAAAGCACCAGGTACCACCCTAAATCTGTAAACATGGGCACCCTCATAGATATTATCCTGACCAGCTTACCCTACAAATGCACCTCTGCTGTTTTCAATCAGAATCTCAGTGATCACTGCCTCATTGCCTGCATCCGCTATGGGTCCGTGATCAAACAACCACCCCTCATCACTGTCAAACGCTCCCTAAAACACTTCTGCGAGCAGGCCTTTCTAATCGACCTGGCCCAGGTATCCTGTAAGGATATTGACCTCATCACGTCAGTCGAGGATGGCTGGTTGTCTTTAAAAGTAATTTCCTCACCATCTTAAATAAGCATGCCCCTTTCAAATAATGTAGAACTAAGAACTGTGGATAGTCAGTTTTACCCTAGTAAAACTGATTATCCACAGTTCACTCCAGACCTGACTGCCCTTGATCAGCACAAAAACATCCTGTGGCGGACTGCAATAGCATAGAATAGTCGCTGCGATATGCAACTGTTCAGGGAAGTCAAGAACCAATATACACAGTCAGTTAGGAAAGCAAAGGCTAACTTTTTCAAACAGAAATTTGCATCCTGTAGCTCTAACTCCAAACAGTTTTGGGACACTGTAAAATCCATGGAGAACAAGAGCACCTCCTCCCAGCTGCCCACTGCACTGAGGCTAAGTAACACGGTCACCATCAATAAATCCAAGGAAATCGAAAAGTTCAATAAGTATTTCTCTACAGCTGGCTTTCCTCCTGGTTACCCCAACCCCGGCCAACAGCTCCCCGCAGCTACTTGCCCGAGCCTCCCCAGCTTCTCCTTCACCCAAATCCAGATAGCTGATGTTCTGAAAGAGCTGCAAAACCTGGACCCGCACAAATCAGCTGGGCTAGACAATCTGGACCCTCTCTTTCTAAAATTATCCGCCGGCATTTTTGCAACCCCTATTACCAGTCTGTTCAACCTCTCTTTCGTATCGTCCAAGATCCCTAAAGTTTGGAAAGCTGCCGTGGTCATCCCCCTCTTCAAAGGGGGTCATACTCTAAACCATAACTGTTATAGACCTATATCCATCCTGCCCTGCCTTTCTAAAGTCTTTGAAAGCCAAGTTAATAAACAGATCACTGACAGATCACTGACCCACCGTACCTTCTCCGCTGTGCAATCCGGTTTCCGAGCTGGTCATGGGTGCACCTCAGCCACGCTCAAGGTACTAAACGATATCATAACTGCCATCGATAAAAGACAGTACTGTGCAGCCGTCTTCATATAGACCTGGCCAAGGCTTTTGACTCTGTCAATCACTGCATTCTTATAGGAAGACTCAATAGCCTTGGTTTCTCAAATGACTGTCTAGCCTGGTTCACCAACTACTTCACAGACAGTTCAGTGTGTCAAATCAGAGGGCCTGTTGTCCGGACCTCTGGCAGTCACTATGGGGGTACCACAGGGTTCAATTATCGGGCTGACTCTTTTCTCTGTATATATCAACCATGTCACTCTTGCTGCTGGTGATTCCCTGATCCACCTCTACGGAGACAACACCATTCTGTATACATCTGGCCCTTCTTTGGACACTGTGTTATTAACTAACCTCCAAACGAGCTTCAATGACATACAACGCTGCTTCGGTGGCCTCCAACTGCTCTTAAACGCGAGTAAAACCGAATGCATGCTTTTAAACCGCTCGCTGCCCGCACACGCCCGCCTGACTAGCATCACTACTCTGGACGGTTCTGACCTAGAATACATGGACAACAACAAATACCTAGGTGTCTGGCTAGACTGTAAACTCTCCTTCCAGACTCATATCAAACATCTCCAATCCAAAATCAAATCTAGAATTGGCTTTCTATTTCGAAACAAAACCTCCTTCACTCACGCCACCAAACTTACCCTAGTAAAACTGACTATTCTACCGATCCTCGACTTTGGTGATGTTGTCTGCATAATAGCTTCCAATACTGTACTCATCAAATTGGACGTAGTCTACATATTCATCGTCAGACCCACTGGCTTCAGGTCATCTATAAGTCTATGCTAGGTAAAGCTCTGCCTTATCTCAGCTCACTGGTCACGATAACAACACCCACCCGTAGCACGCTCTCCAGCAGGTATATATCACTGGTCATCCCCAAAGCCAACACCTCTTTTGGCCGCCTTTCCTTCCAGTTCTCTGCTGCCAGTGACTGGAACGAATTTCAAAAAAAAAATCGCTGAAGCTGGAGACTTACATTTCCCTCACTAACTTTAAACAGCTTTCTGACCAGCTAACCGATCGCTGCAGCTGTACATAGTCCATCTGTAAATAGCCCACCCAATCTACCTACCTCATCCCCATATTGTTTTTATTTACTTTGCTGCTCTTTGCACACCAGTATCACTACTTACACACCACCTTCTTCTCATCATCATCTGCTCATCTATCACTCCAGTTTTAATCTGCTAAATTGTAATTACTTTGCTACTATGGCCTATTTATTGCCTTACCTCCTCATGCCATTTGCACACACTGTATATAAACTTTCTTTTTTTCTATTGTGTTATTGACTGTACTCTTGTTTATTCCATGTGTAACCCTGTGTTGTTGTTTCTGTCGCACTGCTTTGCTTTATCTTGGCCAGGTAGCAGTTGTAAATGAGAAATTGTTCTCAACTGGCTTACCTGGTTAAATAAAGGTGAAATAAAAAATTAACATTTTAAAACACTAGGGGGGAGATTTTAAGGGATAGTTTCACCCACATTTCTAAATTAAATACATTGAAGGAAGGGTTGATCAACCAGGTAAAATGGTTGAACAATTGCAGGGGACTGAGAAATGAGCCAAATGAATAAGGGCTGCAGAAGCTTTGAGGTTAGAATGGCAGTCCGATATTCAAACTCCCGAGCTGCCTGCGGGGGAATCTGCAGGGAGTGATCCATCTGCCAGAGAGTTACCAGCTACAATATCTCTGTATTCTTCCTACTGCTGGTATGCCCTTGAGCAAACTGCTCCCAGCCTGTGATGTTTGTCAGGTTGGTCACTGTGACAGAATATCTTGTGCAAATGACCAAAAAAGCAAGTATGGTAAAATGAAGGACAGACTATCTATGGTAGCTGTGCATGTAATGTATCTAGTCCCAAAGTGGCTACATGATTCTAAGAGGCTCTGGTGAAGGTATTTCAAGTTTCCATTAGGGTTATAGTATTGGTTATCAATGAAAATGTGGAAGAGGTAGATGGTGTTTTACACAGGGTCAATGAAATTCAGTGTCTTTTTCACCTCAAAGCTCTGTCCCCACTATCAAAAATACTTTATTGGATTTACTTATGCTCAAACTTTGGAATCAAAAAGGTCAGGTTCCACTCATTCATTGAAACTTTACAACGCTGTCCATTCATTTGTTTTGACATTTGCATTTAAGTACAAGAAATATAGCTTGCTATTTAATCTAACTTGGCTACATCAAATTTAAGGTAAATTAACATTAGCTAGCTAACAAAATTTGCATCCATCCTCCTCAACTTCACAAGTACGACTAAAGCTGCCACTGTCAAAACCCATTGAAAACCAGCACATCAACGCTAGCTAACTCATGCAATCACCGTGCAAGCATGAGAGAGCCTGCCAAATAGCTTGGTTAAATTAACCCAGATGGAGAATAAGTCAACTCGAACTATGGTAACTTAGCTAGCTAGCCAGCTAACATTAGCTAACAATTGAAACAGTCCAGAAGAAGTGTCAGACTTAGCTAACTAAGGTAGCTAGCTAGCCGTTACAAACACTGACATAGTTAGCCAGCAAAACATTGTAAAAATTTACATTGACTTATATTCCTCGACAACACTTCAGTAAGCTAGTGCCACGAGCATGGTCACAAGGCTAACGTTAGCTAGCTAGCAAACACTACCAAAGCGTGAGATATTATCACAAAAAAATGGCTAGCTAGCTAATGCTCAAGCTAACCTAATGATAGGACACTTTTTTAACCTGAATTACCATCAAAATTATAATTCGTAATTTTTGTTACTCACTGTTTTTACGTTTTTTAGGCTGTCGAAATAACATTAGCCATTTTCCAGTCAGTCACACAGTCGCACTAGAATTAGAAGACTTAAAAATAGAAATATCCATAGCTCAACCTTAATATAACCCAGCACCAACAACCCAACCTTGCTGTATTTACAGACAACACAAGTATTGACTCAATGCCTGCAACCCAGCAATTGGGTCATCCAAACAACCTAATATTTTTTTAATTGTAACTTACACCTCAAAGCCATGCATGCAAGTAGTCTTGACCTGTCTGGTGCACACATATTTCTCTGTCCTCAGTTTGATTGAAGGCCTCAATCTGTATTTTTGCCTTTTAACTGATTGCTTCTAGAACGAGAGAAAGAACAACACATGATCAAGATGAGCTAACTACTAGTTTAAAGCAATTAAATATCTAATTGTTAAAAATAATGAATGTATTTGTATATTTATGAGAATAATACATGCATTTAAAATCAAATCAAAGTTGATTTGTCAAGTGCGGTGAATACAACAGGTGAATGAATATCTTACAGTGAAATGCTTAATTACAGGCTCTAACGAATAGTGCAAAAAAGTTATTAGGTGAACAATAGATAAGTAAATAAATAAAACAACAGTAAAAAGACAGGCTATAGACATTAGCGAGGCAATAAAAGTAGCGAGGCTACATACAGACACCGGTTAGTCAGGCTGATTGAGGTAGTATATACATGTAGATATGGTTAAAGTGACTATGCATATACTGTATGATAAAAAGAGAGTAGCAGTAGCGTAAAATAGGGGTTGGCGGGTGGTGGGACACAATGCAGATAGCCTGGTTAGCCAATTTGAGGTAGTATGAACATGAATGTATATTTAAAGTGACTATGAATATATGATAAACAGAGAATAGCAGCAGCGCAAAAGAGGGGTTGGGGGGCACACAATGCAAATAGTCCGGGTAGCCATTTGATTACCTGTTCAGGAGTCTTATGGCTTGGGGGTAAAAACTGTTGAGAAGCCTTTTTGTCCTAGACTTGGCAATCCGGTACCGCTTGCCATGCGGTAGTAGAGAGAACAGTGTGGACTGGGGTGGCGGGGGTCTTTGACAATTTTTAGTGCCTTCCTCTGACACCGCCTGGTATAGAGGTCCTGGAAGGCAGGCAGCTTAGCCCCAAGTGATGTACTGGGTCGTATGCATTACCCTCTGTAGTGCCTTGCGGTCAGAGGTCGAGCAATTGCCGTACCAGGCAGTTATACAACCAGTCAGGATGCTTTCGATGTTGCAGCTTTAGAATCTTTTGAGGATCTCAGGCCCCATGCCAAATCCTTTTAGTTTCCTGAGGGGGAATAGGCTTTGACGTGCCCTCTTCACAACTGTCTTGGTGTGTTTGTACCATTTTAGTTTGTTGTTGATGTGGACACCAAGGAACTTGAAGCCCTCAACCTGCTCCACTACAGCCCCGTCAATGAGAATGGGGGCGTGCTCGGTCCTCATTTTCCTGTAGTCCACAATCATCTCTCTTAGTCTTGGTTATGTTGAGGGATAGGTTGTTATTCTGGCACCACCCGGCCAGGTCTCTGACCTCCTTCTTATAGGCAGTCTCGTCGTTGTCGGTGATCAGGCCTACCACCGTTGTGTCGTCTGCAAACTTAATGATGGTGTTGGAGTCGTACCTGGCCATGAAGTCGTGGGTGAACAGGGAGTACAGGAGGGGACTGGGCACACACCCCTGGGGAGCTCCAGTGTTGAGGATCAGCGTGGCAGATGTGTTGCTCCCTACCCTCACCACCTGGGCGCGGCCCTTCAGGAAGTCCAGGATCCAGTTGCAGAGGGGGTTATTTAGTCCCAGGATTCATAGCTTAGTGATGAGTTTTGAGTGTACTATGGTGTTGAACGCTGAGCTGTAGTCTCACGTAGATGTTCCTTTTGTCCAGGTGGGAAAGGGCAGTGTGGAGTGCAATAGAGATTGCATCATCTGTGGATCTGTTTGGGCGGTATGCAAATTGGAGTGGGTCTAGGGTTTCTGGGATAATGGTGTTGATGTGAGCCATTACCAACCTTTCAAAGCACTTCATGGCTACGGACGTGAGTGCTACGGGTCTGTAGTCATTTAGGTAGGTTGCCTTTGTGTTCTTGGGCACAGGGACTATGGTGGTCTGCTTGAAACATGTTGGTATTACAAACTCAATCAGGGACATGTTGAAAATTTCAGTGAAGACACCTGCCAGTTGGTCAGTACATGCCCGGAGCACACGTCCTGGTAATCCGTTTAGCCCCGCAGCCTTGTGTATGTTGACCTGTTTAAAGGTCTTACTCACATCAGCTACAGAGAGCGTGATCACACATCGTCCGGAACAGCTGATGCTCTCATGCATACCTTAGTGTTGCTTGCCTCGAAGCGAGCATAGACTGTAAACTGTGTGTTTTAGCTCGTCTGGTATGCTCGTGTCATTGGGCAGCTCATGGCTGTGCTTCCCTTTGTATTCTGTAATGGTTTGCAAGCCCTGCCATATAAGACGAGCGTCGGCGCCGATGTAGTATGATTCAATCTTAGCCCTGTATTGATGCTTTGCCTGTTTGATGGTTCGTCACAGGGCATAGCAGGATTTCTTGTAACCTCCGGGTTAGAGTCCCGCACCTTGAAAGTGGCAGCTCTACCCTTTAGCTCAGTGCGATTGTTGACTGTAATCCACAGCTTCTGGTTGGGGTATGTACGTACAGTCACTGTGGGGACGACGTCCTCGATGCACTTATTGATAAAGCCAGTGACTGTGGTGTACTCCTTAATGCCATCAGAAGAATTCCGGAACATGATCTAGTCTGTGATAGCAAAATAGTCCTGTAGTTTAGCATCTGCTTCATCTGACCACTTTTTTGTAGACCGAGTCACTGCTGCTTCCTGCTTTAATTTGAGCTTGTAAGCAGGAATCAGAAGGATAGCGTTGTGGTCGGATTTACCAAATGGAGGACGAGGGAGAGGTTTTTAAGTGTCTCTGTGTGTGGAGTACAGGTGATCTAGAATTTTTTTCCCTCTGGTTGCACATTTAACATGTTGATAGAAATTTGGTAGAACTGATTTAAGTTTCCCTGCATTGAAGTCTCCGGGCCACTAGGAGCGCCGCCTCTGGGTTAGTGGTTTCCTGTTGGCTTATTTCCTTATACAGCTGACTGAGTGCGGTCTTAGTGCCAGCATCTGTCTGTGGTGGTAAATTAACAGGCACGAAAAGTATAGCTGAAAACTCTCTCGGCAAGCAGTGTGGCCTGCAATTTAACACAATATACTCTACTTCAGGCAAGCAAAATCTAGAGACTTCCTTAGATATTGTGCACCAGATGTTGTTTACAAATATGCACAGACCCCCCCCGTCTTACCGGAGTGTGCTGTTCTATATTGCCTGTGCAGCGCATATCCAGCTAGCTGCATATCCATGTCGTCATTCAGCCACAATTCCGTGAAACATAGGATATTACAGTTTTTGATGTCCCATTTGTAGGATATTCGTGATCGATAACTCATCTAAATTATTGTCCAATGATTGCACATTGGCGAGTATTATTGACGGTAACGGCAGCTTTCCCACTCGCCTTCTCCGGGTCCTGACGAGGCATCCAGCTCTTTGTCCTCTGTACTTGCGTTGCTTCCTCTTGCAAATAACGGGCCCTGTCGGCCCTGTCGGGTGTTTGGAGAATGTCCTGTGCGTCCTCCTTGTTGTAGAAAGAATATTTGTCTAATCTGAGGTGAGTGATCGCTGTCCTGATATCCAGAAGTAATTTTTTTGCCGTAAAATAAGGTTGCAGAAACATTATGTACAAAATTGGTTGGGCACCTGTAAAACTGCTTCCATTTCTTCCGGGGCCATTTTAATATTTACTTACCTTTTAAGAGGATACACTCATTTATCACTCAAAGTGTTATGAGTGAGTGCACCACAAACATATTTCCTATGTTGTTGATGCCTCCTCCACCTTATACAACCTCTTCCAACCCCACGGGTAGGGGAGGGGTATCCATCTGCAAAAGTTACATTTTGCTTTGATGTCAAGTCAACTTACATTGTTGCTAGCCAGCTACCTTAGCTGTTGTGCTAGCTAACATGCTACTGAACCGTGACACTAGCATATTGGTATTAAAAGACAGCAACGTATTCACCTAAAAATGTAAGTTTTAGGAGAAATCATTAGTTAGCTAGCTGATGATAGCTAATGTTAGCTAACAATGAACAAAATGTGTTTCCCTCAATCCCATAAAACATGATATTGCTAACTAGGCATCATTTAGTTAATAAAATGTTTATAGGAAGTTTAATTAATGAGTTGGAAACTCACCGGACAACTTTGGTTGCTCGGTGCTGTAGCTAGCTAAATAGGTTGGTTTCTATTTTCCAACATATGTTTCTAATCCCCTTAATTGGCCATCAACGGGTACTTGTCTTGGAACTTATCGTGTTCACCAGAAACAGATTCTGCTAAACTGTCTTTCCACTAGTGGCAATAAATGTTGCTCCACAGGTTTGCCACAGATTCAAATAGAATCTTGAGAGATTTGTGTTCCAGAAAAAAAAAATCTTGAGAACTTATTTACCACAAGTTGCAATAAATGTTATTGTTGCCAAAGGTTCGCAAACTCCTGCCAACATTTTATGCACACTATTTAGTTTGCAGCAAATTTGCCAGGAACAGCAACACGTTTATTTTTGTAAGGGGTTGCAACATTGCCTGATCTCAAAATCGTATTATGTGTTAGACAGTTGGCCCTCTGAGGACAGATTTTACTGTGGATGTTTTCCATACGTGTAATTTTGGTTGATTGTCAGGCTAAGTAGTCTGCAGTTAATTGGCCTTACATTATGGATAATTGGTAACTCTATATATAAGGGGCCTCCACTCTTAGGCCTAGAGACAGCATGTACAACACTAGGCGAATCATATTACTTCAGGCAACTGTTAACCCTCGTTGTTTTGTCTCATGTCATCTTTGCCATTCATATTCAATCAATATGACTGTTTTAAGGGGAATTTCACCCTGGGGAAATCTGGGCTTGTTTTCATCATATCCGAGGCATCTTCTAGGACAGTGAGATGTGTTTCCCACATAATTGCCCAGGAGGAAGGAAGGTCTGGGGGGTGTTCATGTCAGCCGATTCATTGCTAATTATACAAGCAGACACATTTTTTCCAGTCTCTGAAAGACTACAACTTGTGTTGGGTGGTGCTTCATGCTCTGGCCCCCATACCTCCCCCAAGATGTGCTTTTTTTTACATAGGAGGTGGACACTAACAGGTAGCCTAGTGGTTAGAGCGTTGGGCCAGTCACCGAAAGGTTGCTAGATCGAATCCCCAAACTGACAAGGTAAAAATCTGTCATTCTGCCCCTGAACAAGGCAGTTAACCCACTGTTCCTAAATAAGAATTTGTTCTTAACTGACTTGCCCCATTAGGTTTTAAAGGTTAAATAAAAAATTTAAATGGCTTCATGTGAATCCTCTCATCAACACGAATTTGAAGATTGAGCATCTATTAGCAACATGGTTACATGCAACCGGAATATAGCAAAACAAATAATTGGAATTAGCTAACTTTAGATGCTTAGCTACAGACGATGAGGGCACATAACAAATATGGTGCCTAGCTAAGTTATTTTTCCCTCAAGCCACCTTGCTAGCTAGCTCACTTTAGCGTATTTACTGAAACCCATATTGTGTATTGCTGGCTAACAAACTACTGTGTTACAGCAGGGGAAATCTAAGTATTTTCTGTTCGCTCGCTTAGCTAGGTAGATGGCTTGCTAGCTATATAAGATATAAGCTGAACAACTACCAATATTTTGTATCTCAATTGTAAAACCTCTTTTCTTTTCAGTCATACTCAACAGCAAGCTACAACCAGCCACATAAAGCTAAGCTTACCAGCAAACGTTAGCATATGAATGGAATTGGCTCCCTAATTAGCCTGGCGCCTACTAACCTGTAATGTGCCACACCTCGTGTTTGTAACTTGTTAGCTAATGTGTAACATCAGCAACCGTACAGTGCCTTGCGAAAGTATTCGGCCCCCTTGAACTTTGCAACCTTTTGCCACATTTCAGGCTTCAAACATAAAGATGTAAAACTGTATTTTTTTGTGAAGAATCAACAACAAGTGGGACACAATCATGAAGTGGAACGACATTTATTGGATATTTCAAACTTTTTTAACAAATCAAAAACTGAAAAATTGGGCGTGCAAAATTATTCAGCCCCCTTAACCTCTTCAGTCGACCCTCTACTTTTTTGAACATTTTGTTAAAAATCGCGCAACATTTCAGCGCCCTGCTACTCATGCCAGGAATATAGTACGTTCATATGGTTAGAATGTGTGGATAGGAAACCCTCGGACGTTTTTAAAACTGGTTAAATCACGACTGTGGCTATTACATAACGGGCGTTACATCGGAAAGCGCAGGAAAACCTGATCACAGAAAATGGAAATAAATATCCTTGCGCCACTTCCAGCAATTGTTAACAGTGAGCCGAATTAGATAAGACCGAGCATTCAACTCCCACAGCATCCCCATGTTGTCTAGAGTCTTGTGAATTGAATCCTCTTTGATTCTTGGTTGAACCGAAAGAGGGGCACGACTTACCTCCGGTCTCCGCCCAGATCATTCCGGAAGAGCTCTCTCCTGAATTTTTTTCCAAGACGACAGCTAATGATTTCTACATCGCCTATGGATGATTTTTATCGCTTATTAACGTTTACTAATACCTAAAGTAGCATTACAAACGTATTTCGAAGTGATTTGTGAAAGTTTATCGTCTACTTTTTGAATTTTAAAAAATGACGTTACGTTGTGAAATCGCTGTTTTTTTCCGTTTATCACACAGTCTACATATAACGATATCTTGGCTTTATATGGCCCGATTTAATCGAAATAAAGACCCAATAGTGTTTATGGGACATCTAGGAGTGCCAACAAAGAAGATGGTGAAAGGTAATGACTGTTTTCTATTTTATTGTGCGGTTTGTGTAACGCCGAAATGCTAATTATTTTGTTTACGTCCCCTGCTGTGCTTTTCTGTTGTAGTGTATTGGTGCATGCTATCAGATAATAGCTTCTCATGCTGTCGCCGAAAAGCATTTTAAAAATCTGACTTGTTGCCTGGATTCACAACGAGTGTAGCTTTAATTTGATACCCTGCATGTGTATTTTAATGAACTTTTGAGTTTTAACTAATACTATTAGCATTTAGCGTAGCGCATTTGCATTTCCAGAGCTCTAGTTGGGACGCAAGCGTCCCAAGTAGAGGCAAGAGGTTAAGTTAATACTTTGTAGCGCCACCTTTTGCTGCGATTACAGCTGTAAGTCTCTATCAGTTTTGCACATCGAGAGACTGACATTTTTTCCCATTCCTCCTTGCAAAACAGCTTGAGCTCAGTGAGGTTGGATGGAGAGCATTTGTGAACAGCAGTTTTCAGTTCTTTCCAGAGATTCTCGATTGGATTCAGGTCTGGACTTTGACTTGGCCATTCTAACACCTGGATATGTTTATTTTTGAACCATTCCATTGTAGATTTTGCTTTATGTTTTGGATCATTGTCTTGTTGGAAGACAAATCTCCATCCCAGTCTCAGGTCTTTTGCAGACTCCATCAGGTTTTCTTCCAGAATGGTCCTGTATTTGGCTCCATCCATCTTCCCATCAATTTTAACCATCTTCCCTGTCCCTGCTGAAGAAAAGCAGGCCCAAACCATGATGCTGCCACCACCATGTTTGACAGTGGGGATGGTGTGTTCAGGGTGATGAGCTGTGTTGCTTTTACGCCAAACATAACGTTTTGCATTGTTGCCAAAAAGTTCAATTTTGGTTTCATCTGACCAGAGCACCTTCTTCCACATGTTTGGTGTGTCTCCCAGGTGGCTTGTGGCAAACTTTAAATGACACTTTTTATGAATATCTTTAAGAAATGGCTTTCTTCTTGCCACTCTTCCATAAAGGCCAGATTTGTGCAATATACGACTGATTGTTGTCCTATGGACAGAGTCTCCCACCTCAGCTGTAGATCTCTGCAGTTCATCCAGATTGATCATGGGCCTCTTGGCTGCATCTCTGATCAGTCTTCTCCTTGTATGAGCTGAAAGTTTAGAGGGACGGCCAGGTCTTGGTAGATTTGTAGTGATTTAATACTCCTTCCATTTCAATATTATCGCTTGCACAGTGCTCCTTGGGATGTTTAAAGCTTGGGAAATCTTTTTGTATCCAAATCCGGCTTTAAACTTCTTCACAACAGTATCTCGGACCTGCCTGGTGTGTTCCCTGTTCTTCATGATGCTCTCTGCGCTTTTAATGGACCTCTGAGACTATCACAGTGCAGGTGCATTTATACGGAGACTTGATTACACACAGGTGGATTGTATTTATCATCATTAGTCATTTAGGTCAACATTGGATCATTCAGAGATCCTCACTGAACTTCTGGAGAGAGTTTGCTGCACTGAAAGTAAAGGGGCTGAATAATTTTGCACGCCCAATTTTTCAGTTTTTGAATTGTTAAAAAAGTTTGAAATATCCAATAAATGTCGTTCCACTTCATGATTGTGTCCCACTTGTTGTTGATTGTTCACAAAAAAATACAGTTTTATATCTTTATGTTTAAAGCCTGAAATGTGGCAAAAGTTCGCAAAGTTCAAGGGGGCCGAATACTTTCGCATGTATATAATTTTACTAGCTAGCTTTGTAACATAAATGACGAAGGTTAACATTGGTTATGATTATGACTGTAGATGCATTTCAATCTCACAAAATGAGATGCATGATGCAAGATAGGGTTCCAGACAGATGTAAATAACAAGTATTGTATTGCAAGCTAAGTTTATGAGCAAACAATTTACTGTTGAAAAACTAAAGCTGATTTCAACATAAAATATTTGCCTAAGCATACCTGATATACATGGCAGTATCTAAATGCTGTCTGCCTACCTACAGTACCAGTCAAAAGTTCAGACACACCTACTCATTCAAGGGTTTCTCTTTATTTTTACTAGTTTCTGTATTTTAGAAAGAAAAAAACAGTCATGCTGGTAAAGGTGTCACAACAATACATTTACTGTCTAGCACAATTCTGCACAACCAAATCACCCTTCCTCATCTCAAAGTACTGTCTGTAAACCTCCCCCAGCGCATTGACTTTGCCAGATCATTCTTGTCAATAGTAGCCCTTTGCAGGGGATTTTTGTAGACATGTCTTTGTATTGTGTTTTGAACATCTTTAAAGAGAAAAATGAGGTGGTTGTGTCATTACTGTTGTAGTCTTGATTTTATACCTTTCAGTGTCCCTTGCTGGTTTCTTACCCACAATCTTGGTGTGCTCCATAACCACAAGATGTGTCCACTCTCTCATGCTTGTGTAACCAAAATTCCACAACTATGGGGTATTTTTCAGCAGGGCACCGTGAAATGAATCCAGAAAGAGAATTTAAAAAATAAATAAAAGGTAAAAAGCAGACTTGGAATATGCCTTTGAAATTATTAAAATCATTTGGATGGTGCATCAAAAGACACAGTCACTACAAAGATACGGGCATCCTTCCTAGTCGCTGGAGAGGAGGGAAACCTCAGGGATTTCACCAGGTCAATGGTGACTATAACAGTTACATAGTTTAATGGCTGTGATAGGAGAAAACTGAGTCTACAACATTGTAGTTAATCCACAATACTAATTACAGAGTGAAAAGAAGGAAGCCTGTACAGGATAAAATATTGCAAAAAATGCATCCTGTTTGCAATAAGACACTAAAGTAAAACTGCAAAAAATGTGGCAAAGAAAAGTACTTTATGTCCTGAATACAAAGTGTTATGTTTGGGGAAAATCCAAAACATCACTGAGTACCACTCTTCATATTTTCAACCATGGTGGTGGCTGCGTCATGTTATGGGTATGCTTGTCATCGGCAAGGACTAGGGAGTTTCTTAGAATAAAATAAATGGGATAGAGCTAAACACAGGCAAAAATGCTAGAGGAAAGTCTGCTTTCCATCAGACACTGGGAGTCAAAGTCACCTTTCAGCAGGACGACATTCCTGAATGACCTAGTTACAATTCTAAATTAAATCGTCTTGAAAATCTATGGACTTGAAAATGGCTGTCTAGCAATTATCAACAACCAACTTCACCGAGCTTGAAGATTTTTTTGTAGAATAATGTGCAAATATTTTACAATCCAGATGTGCAAAGGTAACCCCACTGTTTCTTGGCCACAGAGGGCTCTCACGGGGTGGTCGCGAGAATGCTCAGGTAGGTGTTTAGGGGTTTCCGTTGGTGCTACTATGGTGGAAAGTCCAGACCAGGTCTCCACCGTGCGCATTCTCACCGAATATGCCGATTGGGCTCTCGCCTTCTGTAAAGAGAAGGCGACTCAATTACCACCCTATCGACGGGGGGATTGTGCGATAGATCTCCTGGTAGACGCTGCATATCCCAAGAGTCACGTGTATCCCCTGTCGTAAGCGGAGACGGAGGCTATGGAGACATATGTCTCTGAATCTCTGCATCAGGGGTTCATTCAGCCATCCATTTCACGGGTCTCTTCGAGTTTCTTTTTTGTGAAAAAAAAGGATGGCGGTTTACGCCCGTGCATTGATTATCGAGGTCTGAATAAAATCACAGTGAAATATAGTTACCCGCTACCTCTGATTAATACGGTTATTGAGTTAATGCACGGGGCACGTTTTTTCACAAAATTGGATCTCAGGAGTGCGTACAATCTGGTGCGTATTCAGAAGGGTGATGAGTGGAAGACGGCATTTAGCACCACCTCAGGTCATTATGAGTACCTTGTCATGCCATATGGGTTGATGAATGCTCCATCAGTTTTCCAATCATTTGTAGATGAGATCTTCAGGGACCTGCACGGGCAGGGTGTAGTGGTGTATATCGATGATTTTCTGATATACTCTGCTACACGCGCAGAGCATGTGTCTCTGGTGTGCAGGGTGCTTGGTCACCTGTTGGAGCATGATCTATATGTCAAGGCTGAGAAATGCTTGTTCTTCCAACAATCCATCTCCTTCCTAGGGCATCGGATTTCCACTTCAGGAGTGGAGATGGAGAGCGACCGCATTACAGCCGTGCGTAATTGGCCGACTCCAACCACGGTAAAGGAGTTGCAGGGTTTTGGTCAGGTGGCAGCTCCCATTACCTCACTGCTAAAGGGGGGCCCGGTGCGCTTGCGGTGGTCGGCTGAGGCGAACAGGGCCTTTGAGCACCGGAAGACTCTGTTTACCTCGGTGCCTGCGCTGGCTCATCCGGATCCCTCTTTGCCATTCATAGTGGAGGTGGACGCATCCGAAGCTGGGATAGGAGCAGCGCTCTCTCAGCGTTCGGGTACGCCACTGAAGCTTCGCCCCTGTGCTTTCTTTTCGAAGAAGCTCAGCCCAGCGGAGCGAAACTATGATGTTGGGAACCGAGAGCTGTTAGCTGTCGGAGAAGCCTTGAAGGTGTGGAGGCATTGGCTTGAGGGGGCTAAACACCCTTTTCTCATCTGGACTGACCACCGCAATCTGGAGTACATCCGGCAGGCGAAGAGATTGAATCCTCGCCAGGCAAGGTGGGCCATGTTTTTCACTCGTTTTGTGTTTACTCTTTCTTACAGACCAGGCTCCCAGAACGTTAAGGAAGACGCATTGTCTTGGCTGTATGACACAGAGGAGCGATCCATGGATCCCACTCCCATACTCCCAGCTTCGTGTCTGGTGGCGCCTGTAGTGTGGGAGCTGGACGCGGACATTGAGCGGGCGTCATGTGCAGAGCCCTCTCCCCCTGAGTGTCCAGCTGGTCGTCTGTACGTTCCGTCTGCTGTCCGCGACCGATTGATCTATTGGGCTCACACGTCACCCTCCTCTGGTCATCCTTGGATAGGTCGGACGATGCGCTGTCTTGAAGGGAGGTACTGGTGGCCCACTTTAGCTAAGAACGTGAGGATTTATGTTTCTTCCTGCTCGGTGTGCGCCCAGTGCAAGGCTCCTAGACACCTGCCCAGAGGTAAGCTACAACCTCTACCCGTTCCTCAACGGCCGTGGTCGCACCTGTCGGTGGATTTTTTGACTGATCTTCCACCTTCACAGGGTTACACCACGATCCTGGTCGTTGTGGATCGGTTTTCAAAGTTCAAACCCTTTGC
Source organism: Oncorhynchus nerka (assembly GCF_034236695.1). NCBI lineage: Eukaryota > Metazoa > Chordata > Actinopteri > Salmoniformes > Salmonidae > Oncorhynchus > Oncorhynchus nerka. The sequence goes on from NC_088403.1 coordinate 37,741,619, forward strand.
CCGGTCTCCCTACGGCCTTACAAACTGCAGAGGCCCTATTTACACACGTGTTCCGGCACTATGGGGTGCCTGAGGATATAGTGTCTGATCGGGGTCCCCAGTTCACATCAAGGGTCTGGAAGGCGTTCATGGAGCGTCTGGGGATCTCGGTTAGTCTTACCTCAGGTTTTCACCCCGAGAGTAATGGGCAGGTGGAGAGAGTTAACCAGGATGTGGGTAGGTTTCTGCAGTCCTATTGCCAGGATCGGCCGGGGGAGTGGGCGAAGTTCGTGCCCTGGGCAGAGATGGTTCAGAACTCGCTACGTCACTCCTCCACTAACCTTACTCCTTTTCAATGTGTATTAGGGTATCAGCCGGTTCTGGCTCCTTGGCATCAGAGCCAGACCGAGGCCCCTGCGGTGGACAATTGGTTTCGGCACGCTGAGGAAACCTGGGAGGCAGCCCACGTCCACCTTCAGCGTGCCATAAGGCGCCAGAAAATTGGTGCAGACCGTCGCCGCAGTGAGGCCCCAGTGTTCGCACCAGGAGACAGGGTCTGGCTCTCGACCCGAAACCTGCCCCTCCGCCTGCTCTGCCGGAAGCTGGGTCCGCGGTTTGTGGGGCCGTTTAAAGTCCTGAGGAGAGTGAACGAAGTATGTTATAGGTTACAACTGCCCACTAATTACCGTATTAACCCCTCGTTCCATGTGTCTCTCCTCAGGCCGATGGTGGCTGGCCCGCTCCAGGAGGCTGAAGTGCGTGATGTTCCTCCGCCTCCTCTAGACATCGAGGGGGTTCCGGCGTACTCTGTTCGATCCATTTAGGATTCGAGACGTCGGGCGAGGGGCCTTCAGTACCTCGTGGACTGGGAGGGGTACGGGCCGGAGGAGGACGTGTTAGATCCTTCCATGTTATCAGAATTCCACCGTCTCCATCCGGATCGCCCTGCACCTCGCCCTCCGGGTCATCCCCGAGGCCGGTGTCGACGCGCTGCTGGAGCCGGGGGGGGGGGTACTGTCACCACTTCTGCCGGTGCTCGGCGTTCGACGTCACCGGTCTTCTAGCCATCATTGATCCATTTTTCATTTTCCATTGGTTTTGTCTTGTCTTCCCACACACCTGTTTTCAATTCCATTCATTACCTGTTGTGTATTTAACCCTCTGTTTCCGCTCATGTCTTTGTCAGAGATTGTTTATTGTCAGTGTAGTGTTTTTGTTGTATAGGTGCGCGACGGGTCTTCGTACCCATATTTTGTTTATGTTCTTTTCCTGTTTAGTGTTATGGAGCATGTTACTATGACATTATTAAAAGACTCCATTTTACACTCAGTTTGACTCTCCTGCGCCTGACTTCCCTGCCACCTATACACATATGCCTGACAAAAGGTCTTAGAGATGTGGCCCAGAAAGACTCACAGCTGTTATCGCTGCCAAAGGTTCTTCCAACATGTGTTGACTAAGGGGTGTGAATACTTATGTAAATTAAATATTTCTGTATTTTAATTTTCAATGCATTTTCATACATTTCAAAAACATGTTTTGACTTTGTCATTATGGGGTATTTTGAATTCAAGCTGTAACACAACAAATGTGGAATAAGGGTTATGAATACTTTCTGAAGGCACTCTAAGTTCCGCGGTGTAAGTTGTGAGCTTACACCGTGGGACTTAGAGGTACCCAGCGTCACAGCTTCATTGCTCCAGACCACCAAAAGGGAGAGTTAGAGCACTCATTATGCATTTGGGTCCCAAGGTTTTTATATGACCAATCATATCGAGTGGTTCCAATGACGAATTTGACGCGAGCCACCCGTCCCTGGTGACTTTCTACAGCAAAGATGAATGACAAAACATTACGGTGGAAGCAAATGTAAGTAATTATAACATCATAACAAGTCAAGCAAAAACAGTGTTTACCAGTTCTGCTCCTCGGACATCAATGATTACACATTGTAACTATGCAATAGACCAGAAACATGATTTAAGAAAAAGGCTGATTTGAATTCATATATACAGAAAAAAAACCTATGCATGTCTAACTCCCGTCATCTGCATAGAACACATATCCCACACAGAAGCGGTGGATAGAATTTGACAGGTTAAGGTATCCTTCTTCCTCCAAACTGTGCATGTGAGACAGGCTCCATGTACCACAAGACAGGCAAAGAGGAAGAGAGAAAAAGAATACAGAACAGTTTAATTACTTCTGGTTATGGACGCTTTGCCAGCAATAAAGCTTTCACGGCCTGTTCCCTGGACAGTGAACATCTGGCAATATCTACATTTGACCCCTTGATCAGCTAGCACTCTGAAAGTAAAGAAAATAGCTTATTTTTTGAAGATATGAAAACAATAACTGAGATATGACCGATCTAAAGCTGCAGATGCCCTTTTCAGGATACGTAAATACAGCACACAGAAAGCTTAACACCAGACTGGTATTGTGATTGTTCATTAGGTGATGGGAAATATGCCAAATGTATACAAAATAATATACTTACCTGTTCTATCTTGAAAATAAATGTTGGAATTAAAAGTGAAATGTTTAACCTATTAACCTGCTTCATTATTTATGTATTACCAGTTGATGTAGAACAATACAAATGTCATACATCATTGGAAATGTGTCTAGGAATAAGTATGAATAAAAAAGTTTAAATGATTCATTAATCAAATCAAATGTATTTATATAGACCTTCGAACATCAGCTGATATCTCAAAGTGCTGTATAGAAACCCAGCCTAAACCCCAAACAGCAAGCAATGAAGGTGTAGAAGCACGGTGGCTAGGAAAAACTCCCTAGAAAGGCCAAAACCTAGGAAGAAACCTAGAGAGGAACCAGGCTATGAGGGGTGGCCAGTCCTCTTCTGGCTGTGCCAGGTGGAGATTATAACAGAACATGGCCAAGATGTTCAAATGTTCATAAATGACCAGCATGGTCAAATAATAATAACCACAGGCAGAACAGTTGAAACTGGAGCAGCAGCACGGCCAGGTGGACTGGGGACAGCAAGGAGTCATCATGCCTGGTAGTCCTGAGGCATGGTCCTAAGGCTCAGGTCCTCTGAGAGAAAGAAAGAAAGAAAGAGCGAATTAGAGAGAGCATACTTAAATTCACACAGGACACAGATGAGACAGGAGAAGTACTCCAGATAGAACAAACTGACCCTAGCCCCCCAACACAAACTACTGCAGCATAAATACTGGAGGCTGAGACAGGAGGGGTCAGGAGACACTGTGGCCCCATCCGATGATACCCCCGGACAGGGCCAAACAGGAAGGATATAACCCCACGCACTTTGCCAAAGCACAGCCCCCACACCACTAGAGGGATATCTTCAACCACCAACTTACCATCCTGAGACAAGGCCGAGTATAGCCCACAAAGATCTCCGCCACGGCACAACCCAAGGGGGGGCGCCAACCCAGACAGGAAGATCACATCAGTGACTCAATCCACTCAAATGACACACCCCTCCTAGGGACGGCATCAAAGAGCACCAGTAAGCCAGTGACTCAGCCCCTGTAATAGGGTTAGAGGCAGAGAATCCCAGTGGAAAGAGGGGAACCGGCCAGGCAGAGACAGCAAGGGCGGTTCCTTGCTCCAGAGCCTTTCCGTTCACCTTCACACTCCTGGGCCAGACTACACTCAATCATATGACCCACTGAAGAGACGAGTCTTCAGTAAAGAGTTTGCATCTCTCACATGGGTAGGCAGACCATTCCATAAAAATGGAGCTCTATAGGAGAAAGTCCTGCCTCCAGCTGGTTGCTTAGAAATTCTAGGGACAATTAGGAGGCCTGCGTCTTGTGACCGTAGGGTACGTGTAGGTATGTACGGCAGGATCAAATCAGAGAGATAGGTAGGAGCAAGCCCATGTAATGCTTTGTAGGTTAGCAGTAAAACCTTGAAATCAGCCCTTGCTTTGACAGGAAGCCAGTGTAGGGAGGCTAGCACGGGAGTAATATGATCACATGTTTTGGTTCTAGTCAGATTCTAGCAGTCGTATTTAGCACTAACTGAAGTTTATTTAGTGCTTTATCCGGGTAGCCGGAAAGTAAAGCATTGCAGTAGTCTAACCTGTTACAACTTCTATGAATGGTGAGTGGAGGAGTCAAGCGCAGAGAGCAGGTGATTCCGTACGTGGATATTTTATTCCAAAGACAGTGGAGCCACGGACCTGCAAAACACAAGGGCGCATGAAACAACCCATCCGAAATACAAAGGACTAAAACTGTCCGGAAAAATATAGATCACACTCATACACCAAATAACAGAACAAGCCCGCACAAATACCCAGTGGGCCTAGTGCCCTTAAATAGCCTAAAAACAAACACTAACTCAAAACAGGTGTACCCAATTAAACCCAATAAACAGAAACAAACGGAAAGGGAATCGATGGCAGCTAATAGGCCGGCGATGACGACCGCCGAGCGCCGCCCGAACAGGAAGAGGCACCATCTTCGGCGAGATTCGTGACATAACCTAGAACTAACAAAAGCATGGATGAATGTTTCTGCATCATTTTTGGACAGAAAGTTTCTGATTTTTGCAATGTTACATAGATGGAAAAAAGCTTTCCTTGAAACAGTCTTGATATGTTCGTCAATACATCTTAGTACCTTATCAATTTATGATTTGTATCACTGTGGATGAGAGACAGGGGAGCAGGAACAGAGTGTTTTTGCCAAGCAATACAACGAAGCTGGATCTTTCTGGCAATGATACCTGCACCATCCACACGCTGCATAGACTCCCTAACTCTTTGCAATTTGTAACGGCTTTCTTCTATGGACGAAGGAGAGGACCAAAGCGCAGCGTGGTTAGTGTTCATCATGTTTAATAAAGACGATAAACGTGAACACTACAAAATACAAAACAACAAATGTGAAAAAAACAAAACAGTTCTGTCTGGTGCAGACACACGAAGACAGAAGACAACCACCCACAAAACAGGCTACCTAAATATGGTTCCCAATCAGAGACAATGACTAACACCTGCCTCTGATTGAGAACCATATCAGGCCAAACATAGAAACGGGAAAACTAGACACACAACATAGAATGCCCACTCAGCTCACGTCCTGACCAACACTAAAACAAAGAAAACACAAAAGAACTATGGTCAGAACGTGACACCATTGTACAGGATGGCCCATTGCTCTGAGACTTCATTTGACCATTCTAAAGCCCGCATGGGGCAACCTTGCCTTAGGGATAGGCGTCCCACTACCAGGCGACAACATCCGGTGAAATTGGAGGGCACACAATTCAAATAAATAATCGTAATATTAAACATTCTTGAACATACAAGTATCTTATAACATTTAAAAGATTAAATTATTGTTAATCTAACTGTATTTTCCAATTTACAATAGGCGTTTACAGTGAAAGCATACCATGCGATTGTCCCACATCAACATATTTTTCAACCAGCACAGGCTTCATAAAATCACAAATAGCGATTAAATATTCACCTACTTTTTGAAACTCTTCCTCTGATTTGCAATCCAAAGGTCCCCAGCTACAACATGCATGGTCATTTTGTTAGATAAAATCCTTCTTTATTACCCCAAAAGGTCTGTTTAGTTGGCGCCATCGATTTGAGTAATCCACTCATTCAAAATGCAGAGAAAGGAATCCAAAAAGCTACCGCTAAACTTTGTTAAAACATGTCAAACAGTGTTTTCAAATCAATATTGAGGTACCCTAAAATGTAATTAAATTATAATATTTCATACGGAAAGAAGTATGTTCAATAGAAAAGGACAATTAGCAGGTCTGCGTCCTCTTCGTCGTCTGCGCACAGACTGATTTCCAACTCTGACTTCCAGTACTAAATCTAAAAATTATTCCTCGTTTGGGAAGAAACAAGCCTGAAACCTTGAACAAATACGTTTGGCATCTAGTGGAAGCCATAGGAATGGCAATCTGGGAGCTGGATTTTGATATGACCCTATATTTTCCATTGGAATAGCATGGGCACTCAAAAAAGAAACGGTAACAATTATGGTACCAATTATATGCATATCCTGGCTTCTGGGCATGAGTATCAGGCAGTTTACTTTGGGCACGTCAGTCAGACAGGAAGTGGAGAAAACCCTAGACCCTAGCATGAAGAAGTTTTAATGGTGCTAACTTTCTGGTCTAACTCTTCATCTGACATATTAGGATAGCATTCCCTGACATACATATTGTGTTCTTTCATCCCTCTGTAAAAAAAGCTAACCGTTACACTGTCATGAAATATGATATATTGACTATGAAACTACAAGGACATGGCCTGCTTATGAGATGCCATAAAAGAAAGTTAGATGAATTCAACTGACAATGGCGAGAACAGGCGTTCACAGCTAAATGCTGTTGGTTAGCTTGAGAATAATAATTGCGTGATTTATCATTCTACGGTATGTACAGATGAAGTAGGAAGATTACATACACTTAAGTTGGAGTCATTAAAACTCGTTTTTCAATCACTCCACAAATTTCTTGTTGACAAACTATAGTTTTGGAAAGTCGGTTAGGGCATCTACATTGTGCATGACACAAGTCAATTTCCCAAAAATTATTTACAGACAGATTATTTCACTTATAATTCACTGTATCACAATTCCAGTGGGTCAAAAGTTAACTTGCAGCGGGGACTTGTTCCATTCAGCTATGAGCAATAGTGAGGTCGGGCACTAATGTTGGGCAATTGGGCATTGCTTGCAATTGGAGTTCCAATTCATCCCAAAGGTGTTCTCTGTGCAGGCCAGTCAAGTTCTTCCATGTCGATCTCGACAAACCATTGTCATGCTGAAACAGGAAAGGGCCTTCCACAAACTGTTACCACAAAGTTGGAAGCACAGAATTTGGAAGCACAGAATTGTCTAGAATGTCATTGTATGCTGTAGCATTAGGATTTCCCTTCACTGCTTCGGAGTCCAATGGCAGTGAGCTTTACACCACTCCAGCAGACGCTTGGCATTGTGCATGGTGATCTTAGGCTTGTGTGCGGCTGCTCTGCCATAGAAATCAATTTCATGAAGCTCCCAACTAACATTTATTGTGCTGACATTGCTTCCAGAGGCAGTTTGGAACTCAGTAGTGAGTGTTGCAACCAAGGACAGACAACACTTACACGCTTCAGCACTCAGTTTTCCCGTTCTGTCAGCTGGTGTGGCCTGCCACTTCGCAACTGAGCGTTGTTGCTCCTAGACATTTCCTCTTCACAATAACAGCACTTATAATTTACCGGGGCAGCTCTAGCAGGGCAGAAATTTGACGAACTGACTTGTTGGAATGGTGGCATCCTTTGACGGTGCCACATTGAAAGTCACTGAGCTCTTCAGTAAGGCCATTCTACTGCCAAGGTTTTCTATGTAGATTGCATGGCTGTGTGCTCGATTTGAATCACCGATCAGCAACAAGCTGAAATAGCCAAATCCACAAATTTGAAGGGTTGTGCACATACTTTTGTATAGATAGGATATTGTGTTATTATGCATCTACAGGTATAGTGTGGACATCTTTGAACGCATCAACGCTATTTTCTCAAACTCTTTGGGCATCACATTTTTATGAATATTTGAAGCAATAGTGTTACATAGTAAAATAGATGAATTGTTCATAGCTTCCTTTTTTCTTAACCAGATAAATATAACTAAATGTTATTAAAAATGTAATCTACATAATCACCAAAAGTAATTATTTATCATAAACCATAACTAGTAATGCTGCAATCTCCAAGAAAGGTTCAAATCTACCCTTTCTGGTAAAAATAGTTGCTGAGGTATAGTCACTTTTGAGAACACAAACACAAGTACACAGACCAAATTTGATAAAAAATATGAAATAATGTAATATTTTATATGATGTATCTCCTATTTAACACAACTGTATGATTAAGGCTTGAAATGACATATGCTTTCTAAATAATAGTACAACCAAATTATAAAACTACAAGATTGAACTGTGAAATACGTATTTGTATGTTTAGTGTTAGAGAAGATTTGCATATTTTCTAAATGTCTCTCTTGATCAAAACTTCTGCCCCCATCGCTGAATGTCTCGCAGAGCTCTGGCTTCCTGAACTCGTAAGGAACTCGCCTTTCATCTCATATTAATCTTGTCCATCTATGACAAACAGAGATTGTTTTTTTGTTTAAAATATATGAATTATTTTAGAATACTGGCTATAAATCGATCTCTGAATGTGCTACAGGGACAGAACCACTCTCTCCTGCTGCTCTACGATGTAAGGATTCCAGACATATGTTGGTAGTGCCTGTGCTGTAGGGTTCAGCCAGGAGTTGATGGACAGTTGGAAGAGCAAATGAAATGGTAGGAGGGACATCCCAGCTTCAAGTGGTGTCAGATTTCACATCCTGCTTCACACAGGCAAAAGAGACATACTTCTGTGTCTGTGAAAATCAGGGCTACTGCTCAACGCAAGCCATTTTGATCTATGATCGATTTATATGCAAAAATGATGGTCAGAACCGTTACCAAAACCCTGTTCTTTAAATCTAAGATGTTTTCAAATATCAATGCCGAACTGTCTTTGTTTAACCTAAAATGTTTCAAGTTGATTGGCCATTGTGGAGTTGATATAGACCTCTACAGGAGGGAAGACTGGAGATGTTCTCATACTCAGACACCTTGGTGCTGTTTGATGGTTTCATGATAACTGTGTACATGTTGGTACATGCTAGTGGAGCAAGATTGCCAATGTCCTCATATTGTGAAACCTGGCAGTTACGTAATTAATTGGTTGGCACATGCAATGATTGTGCTGAGACTATTCTGTAACTGGAGAACAGTTAAATGGAGAGTGAGTTTATTGTGTGTGGCACATGCTGTTTGGTACACCTAGCTGGTTATCTGGCCTCAGGTGGCGAGACCCTCTATCTGGATTGTGTAATGGCATGCTTCAGTCTCTCAAGGCTTTTGAACTCACAAATGTTTGATACAAGCCCCAGAGGGAAGGTGCTGTGTGGTCACAAAGATTTGGTCGGTAGCAGTAAAGATACTATGTTTCAACTGCTATCCCAATCCAAAGAACAGAGCAGTAATAATAAAAAAACATTCTAAATTCTGCCACACTGTTTAAATATTTATAACCGCTGGAGACCATTTTTTTTAACCTCAAAGCTTCCCGACATCCTGACAGTTGGCCGCCATTTGATTTTTTACTCACATTGACAACCCATTAACGGCTGTCCAATATGAATGTTGATCTATTTGGAGGGGGGGAGGGGTGTTGTAATTTGTTAATGAGTTGGAAAATAAAGCTTCTTGATCTTATTTCAGTGCTTAATTAACCTTCTAGTTAGAGAGATTTCCCCTGGCGGTGGGGACAAGGATGAATGGGTTACCTTGGTCTCTTGCTCTCTCTCTCTTTTTCCCCTTTCATTTGTTTTCTCCCTCTCTCTCTCCCACAATGTTAAAAGGATTGTCTGTTCTTACCCTTCCTATCCTACCTCCCTGTCCAACCTCTCCTGTCGGCATCACTACCTTGGTGCGTCACTGGATTATGGATGGTTGAAGAAGCATCATGACCATAGTTCCCCCTTTATATGTCTCCTTTTTTTAAATACAAATAATCTCCTTGTTTATTAAAGAAGAGCATGTTTTTGTCCATTTAAAACAAAATCAAATTTATCAGAAATACAGTGTAGACATTGCTAATTTTGTAAATGACTATTATAGCTGGAAATGGCAGATATTTTTTTATGGAGTATCTAAATAGGCGTACATAAGCCCATTATCAGCAACCATAACTCCTCTGTTTCAATGGCACGTTGTGTTAGTTAATCCAAGTTTATAATTTAAAAGGCTTATTGATCATTATTAAACCCCTTTTACATTATGTTAGCACAGCTGAAAATTGTTGTTCCGATTAAAGAAACAATAAAACTGGCCTTCTTCTTTATACTAGTTGAGTATCTGTATCCCCCATACACCTACCTGAACACTCCTCTGACCACCTCTGGAGAGCCCCCTGTTTCCACGAAATCCTGGGATTGTGACTGGCCAGCCAGGGAACCCCCAGCACCACTGGAAACGCAGGTGAATCGATAAGGAAGAAACTAATCCGCTCCCTATGATCCCTCTGCATTACCATGTCCAGTGGAACCGTGGCCTCCCTGACCAGCCCTGACCCTAACGGTCGGCTATCTAAGGAGTGCACGGGGAAGGGTGGATCTATCGGCTCCAGCGGAATCCCCAGCTTACGGGCGAGTCCGCGATCGACACAATTCCCAGCTGCGCCTGAATCGACTAGCGCCTTCTGCTGGAGAGAGGGAGAAATCTCAGAAAAAAATAATAATACAAACATGTGACCAACAGGGAACTCCAGCACGAAGTCCTGCGCGCTCCACGTCTCCTGCCTAAGGTGGAACAGCCGTTCACCCACTGCTCGGCCCTCCGGAGGGTGGTCAAACACGGCCCCGAAACGGCGAGTGAACTCTGGATAGTGGTCCCTAGCCGAGTCTGGGCCAATTCCAAACTGCGTTGGCCCACTCCAGGGCTTGGCCCGTCAGGCAGGAGACGAGGATACTCACACTCTCTTCGCCAGAGGGAGTCGGCCTCACGGTAGCCAGGTACAGCTCGAGCTGGAGCAAAAATCCCTGGCACCCAGCCGCCGCTCCATCGTACTCCCTCAGGGGCGCAAGACGAAGTGCGCTGGAGCCGGACGCCGCCGGAGGACTCTTCTCCCATCGGTCCATTCTCTCCATCATCTGGTCCATCGCCGACCCAATCCGATGGAGGATGGTGGTATGATGGAGGACGAGCTCCTCCATCGATGGAAGGGGGGTGGCCGCTGCTCCTGCTGACTCCATGTGTAGGTGCGGGCTTCTGTAACGCACTCTATGCGTAGTGGGTGCGGAGTCAGAAGCAGGAAGCAGAGGGTAAAGAACAATGTTTTATTCCGGTGCAGGGAAAATGGTCATGCCAAAACACCAGGCGCAATAACAAGACTGGCCCAAAACCAGGACCCAATCAGTCCGGAGAAAAACAAAGGATTTCGCACAACCACAAACATGAACAGAGGAAAAATAAGCCCGCACAAAGAGCAGGCGGGCATTACCGGCTTAAATAGCCCAACTAAAACCTAAACAAGAAACAGGTGTAACCAATGAGACAAAACCAACAGAAAAGGGAAAAGGGATCAGTGGCAGCTAGTAGACCGGTGACGACGACCGCCGAGCGCCGCCCGAACAGGAAGAGGAGCCACCTTCGGTGGGAGTCGTGACACCTGTGCTTGTTCAATTAACCATGAATAATTAATGAACATGCACCTGTGTAACGTTTAAGACACTAACAGCTTACAGACTGTAGGCTATTAAGGTCATAGTTCTGAAAACTTAGGACACTAAAGAGGCCTTTCTACTGACTCTGAAAAACAGCAAAAGAAAGATGCCCGGGGACCCTGCTCATCTGTGTGAACGTGCCTTAGGCATGCTGCAAGGAGGCATGAGGACTGCAGATGTGGCCAGGGCAATAAATTGCAATGTCTGTACTGTGAGACACCTAAGAAAGAGCTAGGGGAGACAGGACGGAAAGCTGATCATCCTCGCAGTGGAAGACCACGTGTAACAACACCTGCACAGGATCGGTATATCCGAACATCACACCTGCCGGACAGGTACAGGATGGCAACAACAACTGCCCGAGTTACACCAGGAAGGCACAATCCCTCAATCCGTGCTCAGACTGTCCGCAATAGGCTGAGAGGCTGGACTGAGGGCCTGTCGGCCTGTTGTAAGGAAGGTCCTCACCAAACATCACCGGCAACAACGTTGTCTATGGACACAAACCCACCGTCGCTGGACCAGACAAGACTGGCAAAAAGTGCTCTTCACTGACGAGTCACGGTTTTGTCTCACCAGGGGTGATGGTCTGATTCGTGTTTATTGTCGAAGGAGTGAGCATTACACAGAGGCCTATACTCTGGAGTGGGATCAATTTGAAGGTGGAGGGTCCATCATGGTCTGAGGCGGTGTGTCACAGCATCATCGGACTGAGCTTGTTGTCATTGCAGGCAATCTCAACACTGTGCGTTACAGGGAAGACATCCTCCTCCCTCATGTGGTGCCCTTCCTGCAGGCTCATCCTGATATGACCCTCCAGCATGACAATGCCACCAGCCATACTGCTCGTTCGTGCGTGATATCCTGCAAGACAGGAATGTCAGTGTTCTGCCATGGCCAGCGAAGAGCCCGGATGTCAATCCCATTCAGCACGTCTGGGACCTGTTGCATCGGAGGGTGAGGGCTAGGGCCATTACCCCCAGAAATGTCCGGGAACTTGCAGGTGCCTTGGTGGAAGAGTGGGGTAACATCTCACAGCAAGAATTCGCTAATCTGGTGCAGTCCATGAGGAGGATATGCACTGCAGTACTTAATGCAGCTGGTGATCACACCAGATACTGACTGTTACTTTTGATTTTGACCCCCCTTTGTTCAGGGACACATTATTCCATTTCTGTTAGTCACATGTCTGTTGAACTTGTTCAGTTTATGTCTCAGTTGTTGAATCTTGTTATGTTCATACAAATATTTACACGTTAAGTTTGGTGAAAATAAATGCATTTGACAGTGAGAGGACGTTTCTTTTTTTTCTGAGATTAGGTGTGTGTCAGCAAAAGCATGTGTATCTTCCTGCACGTGTACGCACCTGCACCTGTGTGTTGTGGGGGCAGAAAAAAGTGGTATTATAAATAGAGCAGGGCATGTTGCTCTCTTTCTCCTAATGATGAAGACGGCAGGGTGGCCCAGTTCCTTAGCCCCGGGGGTCTGGGCCCAGTTGAATTCTGACAGGAGAGGAGAGGTTGCTTGGATCTCTGTGTCCGACGGACCCATGTCCCACTGGGAAACCAAGCCCAGCACAGAAGCTCCAGAACCAGCCCGTGCCAGGTGAGCTCCCCCTCTCTCCGATTAAATCCAGACTTTTTCCAGGTGAGCTCCGTCCATATCCATCCTTCGCTTCTCTCAGACAGGTGAGCTCTCAACCTCCATTTTTTTTTTTTTTTAGTCTCTCTTGTTTTCTCTATATCCAGCCATCCGAGGCTGCATGTAGCCAGCCTAGTGGTTATAGTGTTGGGCCAGTAACCGAAAGGTTGCTAGATAATGATCCCAGAGCTGACAAGTAAAAATCTGTCGTTCTTCCCATGAACAAGACAGTTAACCCACTGTTCCTAGGCCATCATTGTAAATAAGAATTTGTTCTTAAAATGACTTGCCTAGTTAAATAAAAAATCAGCCAGGTGAGCTCTCACCCTCCATTCCTCTCTCCCTCTCTCATATTATCTCTAGCCTTCTGCCAGGTGAAACTCCCTCCCTCCCTCTTCCTTCCAATGCCAGGTGAGTTCTTACCCTCCATCACTTTCCAACTGTGCCATATGGCCAGGTGCTCCCAGTTCGGGCCCAACCCTCAGACCCATTTAAATTGACAGCCAGAGGATCACCCTGTCTCTGTAGAGGGATGCTGGGTACAGAGATGGAGAGGAGAGGAGAGTACATAAACAAATTTGATCTAACTTGATTCACACCCTGGACTTTTACACAGGAAATTCTCCAGTGTTAAATCAACTCTGAGAGGATTGATTTTAACACTGTTACAGTGTCTATACGGTCCACACTTTTCAGAGTTAAATTAGAGTTAAACTTTGCTTAGGGGACAAGTCAATCTGTAAAGCTGAAGCATATTAATGTAAAGGTTCATTTACAATTGAGCCAACATATGCAGTCTCCTCTTAAACAGGGACATTGCATTTAAATTTCAATCACCCTGGAAAACTGAACTTCCATGATGCGGATTCAAAATTGTAATGTCTTATTTGCATATTTCCCATTGTGCCTTGCCTTTCATGTGAATTGTAGAGTTACCACCTATGACTTTATTTGTTAGTGACAGAGACATGCTTGCAACAAGTAACATTCCTTCACTTTCAGTACTGTGGCCTTCCCCATGTGAGCTCTTAAGTCAATATGTTATCCTTAAAATGTAATTATTTAAGACAATGCATTACATGTCTCGTGAGGCCTAGTTTTAGCCTAATACATTGGCCTGAAAGTCAGTGTCAATGGGCCACATCAGGCCTGTAAATCACATTATGCTGGCTTGCAAAGTGTTGTGTAATTCCTATTGGACACCAGCGAGAGTGGGGATATCCAACAATTATTTAAAAAATCACCTGAAACCTGCATTCAGAATGACTGCCAGTTTAAAAAGACTGAGTATGAGACTACACTGTCAAAGATTTCCTGTCAAATGTACAGTAACTTACTGTAATGTACTTACAGTACAGCTACTGTGATCCATTTTACATGAATCAATTTGATGGTAAAACATTTTTTACTGTAATGAAATGTACATTATACTACTGGAATTACACATGCAGCGACATATTACCTAGTGTCCTTTGCAAGTACAATGTTTTACATTAACATTTTGGTAATTAAGTGGGTGCCCCTGTCCTTAGCGATTTACAGTCAGTGCATTCAACCAAGGTTGATAAAAAAACACATCACAGTCATAGCAAGTCAAATGTTTCTGTAACCGTTATTGAACATTTTGTTGTAGTTAAGCATGCATTGCTCTTAGAAATAATTATAATTACAATAAAATATCATATGATATATCTTTGACCATCTCTGGGTAGGGCTAATATACTGAACAAAAATATAAACACATCATGTCAAGAGTTGGTTCCATGTTTCATGAGCTAAAATAAAAGATCCCTGAAATTTTCCACACGGACAAAAAGCTTATTTCTCTCAAATGTTGTGCACAAATCTCTTTACATTCCTGTTAGTTAGCATTTATCTTTTGCCAAGATAATCCATCCAACTGACAGGTGTGGCATATCAAGAAGCAGATTAAACAGCATGATCATTACACAGGTGCACCTTGTGCTATAGACAATAGAAGGCTACTCTAAAATCTGCAGTTTTGTCACACAACACAATGCCACAGGAATGTCCACCAGAGCTGTTGTCTGAGAATGTAATGTTTGTCTAACATAATCCACCTACAACGCTGTTTTAGAGAATTTGGCAGTACGTCCAACCGGCCTCACAACCGCAGACCACGTGTAACCATCCCAGCCCAGGACCTCCACATCTGGCTTCTTTACCTGTGAGATCGTCTGAGACCAGCCACCCAGCCAGCTAATGAAACTGGACTTCAATAACCAAATAATTTCTGCACAAATTGTCAGAAACCGTCTCAGCGATTCTCAATTACAGAAAGCTCTTAGTGTGCTGTAAAACAAATGTACAATATTTGAATGTGTATTTAGATTATACAGTATAATACTGTTGATTAATACAGTGAGTTACTGATATAATTACAAAAACGGCTAACAATGTACCTAAACCAGGGGAGTCCAACTCATTCCATGGAGGCCCGACAGTCTGTTGTTTTTTTATTTCCTTTTAATTCATGCCCAAGTAAGACCTAAACAACCAAGTGATGTGAGTTCCTAAATAATCACTGACCTTAATTGATTGAGTACAGGGGAGGAGTGAACAGCTTTTATGAAAAAATATAATGGAATAAGTTTGACGCCTGTGACCAAGCCATCTAAACTGGAACAACCTTTTCAGTAACTTGTACAATAAATCCAACTAGTATATCGGATTAGTTTAGAAAAATGTATACTACCAGTCAAAAGTTTGGACACACCTACTCATTCAAGGGTTTTTCTTTAATTTTACAATTTTCTAGGTTGTACAATAATAGTGAAGACATTAAATCTATGAAATAACACATATGAAATAATGTATTAACAAAAAAAGTGTTAAACAATCAACATCTATTTTATATTTGAGAATCTTCAAAGTAGCCTCCCTTTGCATTGATGATAGCTTTGCACACTCTTGGCATTCTCTCAACCAGCTTCATGAGGTAGTCACCTGGAATTCATTTAAATTAACAGGTGTGCCTTGTTATAAGTTAATTTGTGGAATTTATTTTGTTCTTAATGTGTTTGAGCCAATCAGTTGTGTTGTGACAAGGTATGGGTGGTATACAGAAGATAGCCCTATTTGGTAAAAAAAAACAAGTCAATATTATGGCAAGAACACCTGAAATAAGCAAAGAGAAACGACAGTCCATCATTACTTTAAAACATGAAGGTCAGTCAATGTGGAAAATTTCAAATGCAATCACAAAAACCATCAAGCGCTATGATGAAACTGACTCTCATGAGGACCACCCCAGGAAAGGCAGACCCAGAGTTACCTCTCCTGCAGAGGATAAGTTCATTAGAGTTACCTGCAGCCCAAATAAATGTTTCACAGAGTTCAAGTAACAGACACATCTCAACATCAACTGTTCAGAGGAGACTGCATGAATCAGGCCTTCGTGGTTGAATTGCTGCAATGAAACCACTACTAAATGACACCAATAAGAAGAAGATACTTGCTTGGGCCAAGAAACATGAGCAATGGACATTAGACTGATGGAAATATGTCCTTTGGTCTAAATTTGAGATTTTTGGTTCCAACCGTTGTCTTTGTGAAACGCAGTGGGTGAACGGATGATCTCCCCATGTGTGGTTCCCACTGTGATGCATGGAGGAGGAGGTGTGATGGTGTTGGGGTGCTTTGCTGGTGACACTGTCTGTGATTCATTTAGAATTCAAGGCACACTTAACCAGCATGGCTACCAGAGCATTCTGCAGCAATACGCCATCCCATCTAGTTTGTGCTTAGTGGGACTATCATTTATTTTTCATCAGGACAATGAAACAACACTCCTCCAGACTATGTAAGGGCTATTTGACCAAGAAGGAGAGTGATGGAGTGCTGCATCAGATGACCTGGCCTCCACAGTCACCCGACCTCAACCCAGTTGAGATGGTGAAGCTGGTTGAGAGAATGCCAAGAGTGTGCCAAGCTGTCATCAAGGCAAAGGGTGGCTACTTTGAAGAGTCTAAACAAATACAATATATATTTTGATTTGTTTAACACATTTTTGGTTACTACATGATTCAATATGTGTTTTTTCATAGTTTTGATGTCTTCACTATTATTCTACAATGTAGAAAATAGTACAAATAAAGAATAGCCCTTGAATGTGTAGGTGTGTCCAAACTTTTGACTGGTACTGTATGTTATTAATATTTGTGTAGGATAAGACAAAAACATAGACACTGAAACAAACAATGCAAAACATCTACACATAATAGAGCATGCTTAGAAATATGAACACTATAAATGTTACACTGAAAAATCAACACTAGTAACACTGGTCAATTTGCTCTGTACGCATAAATTATTTGAAACACATTTACTGTAGCTATATCCCTAATTTAGAAAGCAGTATGTTATTTCAACGTGCACCAGGTAGTCCATCAAAAATGAATAGCACCTTTCTAATGAAATAAATAAACAATTAATATATATTTCCATTGAGAAATTTGCTTATTTGTAAATCTTCCTCTTCGACTCTGTCGATTTGATTTATCCAAACTCAAAGAGCTAGAGCCTACTTTACGCTCTCTCTCTTTCTCTCTTCTCTAATGTCAGAGAAGTACGGAATGTAAGATTATTATAGACTTTAGCTATGCCAATGTGTCTGTTAATCTCCCCGTATGGAGATATCTTACAAATGTGATACATGATCGTGAAAGCTACCACTGACAGAGTAGATTAGTTCTCCTTCATCAAGGTCCAGACTCTCAAAAATAATGATGCAAGTTGGAAACAATTAAAGGTTCATCAGAGCGATGAAATAAGACAACCATTGTGGGGTCTTTGAAGAACCATTCAAAAAAACAAAAATGTTTTGGCCCTCCAGGACCAGAATTTACTAGACCTCTAGGGTTTTAGCCTGATTCACCCACAAACTGCATTCAGAATGACTGCCATGGTTGGGAAGACTAAGTTATGAGACTACCTTAAACATCTTAAGTGGAACAACCATTTCAGTAATGCGTGCAATAAGTCTAAGTAACAGATTGAAATAGTTTAGAAAAATCTGTTATTTATATTTGAGTAGTTTAAGATGAATTAATGATGCAAAAACATAGATTAATGAATCATGCAATAATAGAGCATGCTGGGAAATACTGTATCATAATGATGGGTGTGATTTTGGTTCAACTGGATATTAACATCAACACTGGGGTTCTTTTACACTGCTTACTGTTACTTATTCTCTTCACACTGTTAAATTTAACTCTTGAATCAAAACTAGTTAAGAGAGGTTACGGTCTTGAACCACAGAGGCTGAATCCACAATCGACCCCTTTCGTTCCTTGCTCCTTCGCCACAGGCTCTTCTGAAGATTGGACAGATGTATCCAAATGTGGCTCACAAATGACAAGGTAGAGCCATTACCGAATTGCTTCTACCTATCCGATCCTTTCAGATCTGGGTGAAATGCCTATGGGGGTATTAGGTTTGGGTATTCAGCAAGAGAAAGAGGTAGAGGAGATGAGGTAACAGTTGGTGTTTGCCTCCTGAGCCGTAGAGGAGCAGGGTCATTTCATAACCAAACAGTCAGCCATGTTCCTTCACAGCATGATACTCAGTAGATTTGATTGATCACCACTGTTTGATTTGAGCCTTGTGCATTTCCTCACATTACAAAATGGAGGCACTGCACACACTCTTGTTACAATTTCTCTCCGTAAGTATCTGTCTCTGCCACTGACAGAGTAGACTAGGTCTCATTCATCAAGGTCCAGAGGAGTCATGATATTATAAAACGCTCCCAGGCAACAAAAGATATGAGATAGCGTGTTGATGTGGAATCCCCCATATACTGTATACTTTATTTTGCTAATAGATCTTTCTGTGCTAAATGGATATTCTCTCTCTCCTGCGCTCTCTCTCTATCCACCTCAGATGGTAGGACTGCCTGCTGTGCTGCATATCTGAATGACTCAAGTATACAAGACTCCAACATCAAACACTTTGTTTAGAGGAAGCTGGTGATTAGATTAACATAAAGAAGCCTCCTACCAACACACTGCTGTTGTAATCTTTGTCAAAAATGTAGGACACATACCGTAGACTCTCAATTACTGGTAGGACACCCACTAAGCTAGATTAACATGATCTTAAACGGATGTAAGTATTTTTATATGTGGGTGCTGCAGTAAAAAATGTAAACACACCATCTATCAAACAAGAAACTTGCAATGAACCAACGTCACACACTGCAGTACTGCTTAGGCAGTACATAAAACTAAAAACACACCTGACCCTAGTAATGCACTGCAAAACATTTCCTGTACATTGTACAGTAACTTACTGGCAGAAAATGGCCAGTTACTGTAATTTCCCACAAAGTCCTGCAATAAGAGTTTAAATCCACTTCAATCACTGTAGATGAAGGGGAGGAGACAGGTTAAAGAAGGAGTTTTAAGCCTTGAGACAATTGAGACATGGATTGTGTATGTGTGCCATTCAGAAGGTGAATGGGCAAGACAAAAGATGTAAGTGCCTTTCGTCAGGGTATGGTAGTTTGTGTCAAGAACTACAACGCTTCTGGTTTTTCATGCTCAACGGTTTCCTGTGTGTATCAAGAATGGTCCACCACCCAAAGGACATCCAGCCAACTTAACAAAACTGTGGGAAGCAATGGAGTCAACATGGGCCAGCATCTCTGTGGAATACTTTCGACACCTTGTGTAGTCCATGACCAGATCAATTTTGTGTGTTCTGAGTGAAAATATGGAGGGCAGGGTTGGTATACCCAGTATAAGTATGCCCCTAATGCATTTATGAAGTCTAATACATCCACAGTGCAATTTCAACTGATTTGTTAGCTTCTGTCAAATGTACTAATGTAATTGCATTGAGTAAGTCACCGCTCTCTCCTTGCTGTTGTTAAGCTGGTGGATTTTATGCTTTGGTTGTGTTTATTTTGGGTCCTAGCGCTGACTGGTTTCTAGACTGTGGTTGGGTTCTGGCTTGCTGCCTATAACTGTGTTGATCCTAACAAACTTTTTGATTCAATCTAACTAACTATCACTCCTTAACAGCTTCCATCCCCAAGCCATAAGACTGCTGAACAATTCATCAAATGGCCACACGGACATTTGCATTTACACACCCTTTGTTTTACACTGCTTCTACTCGCTGTTTATTATCTATGCATAGTCACTTTACCCCTACCTACATGTACAAATTAACTCGACTAACCTGTACCCCCACACATTGACTCAGTATCAGTACCCCTGTATATAGCCTCGTTGTTGTAATTTTATTGTGCTACTTTTTTTTAAACTAAAACCTGTTGCGACTCTAGGGGCAGTATTTTCATTTTTGGAGAAAAAAAAACGTTCCCGTTTTTTAACGGGATATTTTGTCAAGACAAGTTGCGAGAATATGCATATAATTGACAGTTTTGGATAGAAAACACTCTAACGTTTCCAAAACTGCAAAGATATTGTCTGTGAGTATAACAGAACTGATGTTGCAGGCGAAAGCCTGAGAAAAATCCAATCCGGAAGTGCCCCATATTTTGAATGCGCTGCGTTCCAATGAGTCCCTATTGAGCTGTGAATGTCCTATCAACGAGCTTACGCTTTCTACGTATTCCCCAATGTGTCTACAGCATTGTGACGTAGTTTTACAGATTTATGTTGAAGAATAGCCGTAGGCGGCTACATTGCGTAAGTGGTCACATGATGGCTCCCAGGGTGACTCTCACGTAAAATACAGAGGTAGCCATTACTCCCATTCGGTCCTACTGAAAAACTAATTGTCCCGACGGATATATTATCGAATAGATATTACAAAAATACCTTGAGGATTGATTCTAAACAACGTTTGCCATGTTTCTGTCGATATTATGGAGCTAATTTGGAATATTTTTCGGCGTTGTCGTGACCGCAATTTCCGGGCGATTTCTCAGCCAAACGTGAAGAACAAACGGAGCTATTTCGCCTACAAAAATTATCTTTTGGGAAAAAATGAACTTTGGCTATCTACCTGGGAGTCTCGGGAGTGAAAACATCTGAAGTTCATCAAAGGTAAACGATTTAATTTGATTGCTTTTCTGATTTTCGTGACAAGGTTGCCTGCTGCTAGCAGGGCACAAATGGTTGTCTAGTTTGGCTGTAAAGCATATTTTGAAAATCTGAGATGACAGGGTGATTAACAAAAGGCTAAGCTGTGTCTCAATATATTTCATTTGTGATTTTCATGAATAGAAATATTTTCTAGGGATATTTATGTTCGTTGCTAATTAGTTTCAGGCGATGATTACCCTCCCGCATGCGGGTTTGGGAGTCACAAGAAGCTTTAGTTTATTTAGTAAATATTTTCATTACTCTATTTTCTTAACTCCATTGTTGGTTAAGGCCTTGTAAGTAAGCATTTCACAGGAAGGTCTACACCTGTTGTATTCGGCGCATGTGACAAATACAATTTGATTTGATTGGTGGATTGATTGACTTTTAGCTGATTCCTCACCAACCTACATTGAACAAAAATAAAAATGCAACATGCAACAATTTCAAAGATTTTACTGAGTTACAGTTCATATACAGTAATCAGTCAATTGAAATAAATTCATTAGGACCTAATCTACGGATTTCACATGACTGGGAATACGGATATGCATTGGTCTTAGATACCTTAAGAAAAAAAGTAGGGGTGTGGATCAGAAAACCAGTCAGTTTCTGGTGTGGCCTCCATTTGCCTCACGCAGCGTGACACATCTCCTTCGCATAGAGTTGATTAGGCTGTTGTTGATTGTTGCCTGTGGAATGTTGTCCCACTCCTCTCCAATGGCTGTGTGAAGTTGCTGGATTTTGGAAGGAACTGGAACATGCTGTGGTACACGTCTATCCAGTGCAATCCAAACATGCTCAATGGATGACATGTCTGGTGAGCATGCAGGCCATGGAAGCTCTGGGACATTTTCAGCTTCCAAATCTTTGCGACATGGGGCTGTGCATTATCATGCTAAAACATGAGGTGATGGCGGTGGATGAACGGCACAACAATTGGCCTCAGCATCTCATCACGGTATCTCTGTGCATTTGAAATTGCCATCAATAAAATGCAATTGTGTTTGTTGTCCGTAGCTTATTCCTGCCCATAACATAACCCCACCGCCACCATGGGACACTATTCACAATGTTGACATCAGCAAACCATTTGCCCACACGACGCCATACACGCTGTCTGACATCTGCCCAGTACATTTGAAACCGGGATTCATATGAGAAGAGCACTCTTCTCCAGCATGCTAGTTTAATTGATTTTCATTTATTTTGGGTAACAGACATATACAACGAAATGTACAATTTGGATGTCACTTAAAAGTATTAATTAAAACGCTTGTTTCCAAAGTGGTCCTCAATGGTAAAAACAATAACACATAGAATGATTAAAAGGCAAGACAAAATTACAAACAACCAGAAATACATGAATGTATATTGACATCCTAAAAAAGTGGCACTCTTTCACAGCACTTTTCACTAACCTTAATAATCAAACATTAATTTCACATTCCTACCTATTACCTATCATTCAAAGAAATACACTTGACCAGCAGTAGGGGGCACAAGGGGCAGTGAAGTGGTTTCTCTTACTTAGACAACCTTGTCCAAATCTTTGCCTGCTTTTTAAAGCTATTTCTATTTTTTATTTGCTTGATGTTCAAGAGGAGGCTATTCCATAGACAAATGCCTGTATAGAAAAACGTGTTCCTCACAGTACTGTTAACTCTTGGGATTTTACAAGACAAAACACTAGCTCTGGTATTGTAACTGTGTCGGTTATATACCATATCAATGTGGTTTTTCAAATGACCTGGGGCACGATCATTTAAGATGTCAAACATATTATTAAGTTTAAGTTGGTCTACTCTGGACTACAAAGGCAAAAAAACACACCTAGAACTCATGTACCCCTATGTGGGTCCTAGGGGGACAGCATATACCTGATAACATCATTTTTCATGACCTGCATTCGCTTTTTCAGCTTTTCTTGATCGCCCACTGAGTCATCAGCATAAAGCATAAAGCAGGAGTTTGCACATTACTGTACCTGCCATATCATTAATGTTTATAAGAAATAAGAGAGGCCCTAAAATGGATCCCTGCGGTACTCCACGTGATATTTCTTTGGACTCTGACAAAACATTGCCAACATTACATACTTGTGTTCTGTTGGTCAGATAAGATCTAAACCAATTCACTGCTGCATAATTTAGACCTATGCATTGCATTTCAGTTTCATCAGGAGAAAATCATGGTCCACAGTGTCAAAAGCTTTCTGCAAGTCTAACATGACCATACCTGTATATTTTCCCTTCTCACTTTCCTGCTTGATGTTGTCAAAAAGGTGGATAAGTCATGTACAGTTGAAGTCGGAAGTTTACATACAGTTGGAGTCATTAACCTGTTGATCCTACCCCCTACTTTTTCGAACATTCAGTTAAAAATCGCGCAACATTTCAGCGCCCTGCTACTCATGCCAGGAATATAGTATGTGCATATGATTAGTATGTGTGGATAGAAACCACTCAGACGTTTCTAAAACTGGTTAAATCACGGCTGTGACTATAACAGAACGTGCGTTTCATCGAAAAGCGCAGGAAAATCTGATCACTGAAAATTGGAAAATATATCAATGCGCCACTTGTATGTATTGTCTATGGGAAAGCAAATTAACTGGAGCCGAGATTGCAATTCCCACAGCTTCCACACGATGTCACCAGTCTTGTAATTTGCCTGGGCTTTGTTTCTTGGTCAAACGAACAAGAGACAGCCCATTTCTTCCGGTCTCCGACCGGATATTTTGGTTGAGATTTACCCGGACATTATTTAAAGACGTACATCTATAGAATATACATCGCCTCGTGATCAATTTGATCGATTATTAATGTTTACTAATACCTAAAGTTGCATTACAAAAGTATTTCGAAGTGTTTTGTGAAAGTTTATCGTCAACTTTTTTAATAAAAAAAAATGACGTTGCGTTATAAAACGCAGTTTTTTTCCTTGATCACACAGTCTTCATAGATCGATATCTAGGCTATATATGGACCGATTTAATCGAAAAAAAGACCCAGTAGTGATGTTTATGGGACATCTAGGAGTGCCAACAAAGAAGATTGTCAAAGGTAATGAATGTTTTATATTTTATTTGTGCGTTTTGTGTAGCGCCGACTATGCTAATTATTTTGTTTACGTCCCCTGCGGGTCTTTTGGGGTGTTGCATGCTATCAGATAATAGCTTCTCATGCTTTCGCCGAAAAGCATTTAAAAAATCTGACTTATTGGCTGGATTCACAACGAGTGTAGCTTTAATTCAGTACCCTGAATGTGTGTTTTATTGAACGTTTGAGTTTTAACGAGTGCTATTAGCATTTAGCGTAGCACATTTGCATTTCCAGATGTCTAGATGGGACGCCTGCGTGTCGGGGGGACGCAAGAGGTTAACCCTTTAATGTTCCAAATATCTCTATCGGTCGCCCCAGCGTGAGTTTGCATCAGAAGTATTAACATGTGTTGTATTTTGAAGCTACCCTGGCCTTATGACTCCCAAGTGGCACAGCGTCTCAGTGCTAGAGGCGTCACTACAGACACCCTTGTTCAAATCCAGATTGCGTTTCTATCAAAATAAGTGCCTTATTACATTATTCTATTAGATCTGTAAAACAATGACAGTTGCATCAGAAGTATTGGCTTGTTGTATTTTGAAGCTACCCTGGAAAAATTGAAAAATATCTTATACCACTTGGTCGTTTTCTGAGTGCATTCCACAAAGCTGACATTTCCGCCTTATCCACTGCCCCCATTTTGAGGTTATAGTCAAGCACGCAGTCTGGTTTGATGTTTCTCTCTCAGGTGGTCCAACTTCCCTGTGGCCGACATGGTTGCTGTATGGACAGTGGAGAAGACATAGACGTCTCGTTTGTCATAGCACTTTACTGCTATTTTGTATAACGAGTCATTTAGAATGGCAGTAGCGTTGTTGATGAAATGCAGTCACAGCAGTAGAACTAGGAAGCGGTCTTGGGAAAAGAGGGTGGCATAGAAGGGAGTTGCAAACATAGGATCTGTGCTCCAGTATTCTCTTAGGGAGTTCTTCTTTACTATCCCCATGAGAAGGACTGTCACCAGGAAGGTATACATTTCACTAATTGTGGTTGTCCCCCCCACTCCTGGCTCACTCTTCTCCTGTGGCTCCAAGGCATAGCGATTGGTCTATGCTATGTCTCCCACCAGCTCCTCTGTCAGAAACAAATTGAAGCACTGTCTCAGATGAAATTGGCAAGGGCCTTTGCACTCCAGACTGGGACTCATCAACGCAAACAGCATGGCCAAGAAGGGTGAAATGACTGGCAGCCTTCCAGCTACGATAGAACTACTGTACTTCATCCACTATCGGTCTGCCTTCATCACCACCAGCATCTTCAAATGGAACTTTGTCAGTGGACAAGGGGTCCTCAGATTCAGGGTTCTCAATGGCTGGGGGCAGCTCCTCACTTTCATTGTCAGAATCTGATTCCTGACATTGACTCATTGTCAAAAAAAAAAAATCTCTAGATTATCCGCATTTGTAAGCTGTCTCCTTTTGAAAGACACTGCTAATGCTACAGCTAGATACATAAACAACCACACTGAATGGCTCAGAGTGGGAGTGAGAGGTTACATGATTGACTGCCTGCACGCTTCATTTGTATCAATAAATCACTATCAGAAAATGTTTTGTGTGGTATTATTGATATATTTACTACTTTATTCCCGTTTTTCAATTACCGGTGATAAATCATGCATTCCAATTTTTGCATAGATTGTAATGGGCACATATGTGTGTAAAATTATTTGTTGCCGGTTGTACTGATTATGATGAGCTAAGCTAATACCAGCTATGTGTGTGGAGCCATGTTTGTTGACATACAATGCATTCTGGATTTCGTGTAATCGTCTGTCAGACCAAAGATGCTATACCAAAATTAGGTGAGTAAGGGTTCACTCATTTTTTGAGAACTTCAGGAAGTGAATGGTGGGATGTGAACGATGGTAGATGACACACCCCTTCAACATGCATACTATAAACAGACCAAACTCATTTTGTCTTCTCTTATTATCTTTGGTTTCTGTGAGGGAAAAAAGCAAGGCTGCGCGCTAAAACGAATCGTCGGATTACTTTCGATTTCTAGAAAGTGTTTTACTCGATTATATTGATCAACAGTGAGCTCACACGTGATGTGAATAATTATACATAGTAATTGTTATTAGCTAATTCATATTATAGTTTATGTCAGCCGAGAGTTAGAAAATATGACCGTTTGTGTTGCGTCAATCTTTCCTCAGTTAGCGCTAGGACAAATGTAGCCTACATTTTTACAGTTAGGATGATTGTGTTATGCTATAGATACTTCTGTGAATATCTGAACATTGCATCCAAAAATAAATAAACTGCTGTTCTTGACAAAAGACAAAAGACTGTGTTTGTGTATATAGTTTCTGAAAAAAGCGTGGCCAGCTCAAATGCTGATTGTTGCGTCATTCGAAACTGGCAGTTCTAAATAAGCGTTCTAAATTAGCGTTCTAATCACACGGCTGTGATCGTATGCTTCAAGGGACCACTGTAGAACGATCACACCCGTGTGATGGTACGTGGGAAAGGGTTAAAACTAATTTTTCAGCCACTCCACAAATTTCTTGTTAACATGTCTTGAGATGTTGCTTCAATATATCAACATAATTTTCCATCCTCATGTTGCCATCTATTTTGTGAAGTGCACCAGTCCCTCCTGCAGCAAAGCACCCCCACAAACATGATGCTGCAACCCCGTGCTTCACTGTTGGGATGGTGTTCTTCAGCTTGCAAGCCACCCCCTTTATCCTCCAAACATAACGATGGTCATTATGGCCAAGCAGTTCTATTTTTGTTTCATCAGACCAGAGGACATTTCTCCAAAAAGTACGACCTTTGACCCTCGTGCAGTTGCAAACCGTAGTCTGGCTTTTTCATGGTGGTTTTGGAGCAGTGGATTCTTCCTTGCTGAGCTGCCTTTAAGGTTATGTCGATATAGGACTCGTTTTACTGTGAATATAGATACTTTTATACCTGTTTCTTCCAGCATCTTCACAAGGTCCTTTGCTGTTGTTCTGGGATTGATTTGCACATTTCACACCAAAGTATGTCCATCTCTAGGAGACAGAATGCGTCCCTTTCCTTAGCAGTATGACAGCTGCGTGGTCCATGGTGTTTATACTTGCGTATTATTGTTTGTACAGTTGAACATGGCACCTTCAGGCATTTGGAAATTGCTCCCAGCGATGAAACAGACTTGTAGAGGGCTATACATTTTTTGGTTGGGGTCTTGATTGATTTCTTTTGATTTTCCCATGATGTCAAGTAAAGAGGCACTGAGTTTGAAGGTAGGCCTTGAAATACATCCACAGGTACACCTCCAATTGACTCAAATTATGTCAATTAGCCTATCAGAAGCTTCTTAATCCATGACATCGTTTTCTTGAATAGTACAAGCTGTTTAAAGGCACAGTCAATGTAGTGTATGTAAACCTTTGACCCGCTGGAATTGTGATACAGTGAATTATAAGTGAAATAATCTGTCTGTAATCAATTGTTGGATAAATTACTTGTGTCATGCACAAAGTAGATGTTCTATCCGACTTGCCAAAACTTTAGTTTGTTAGCAAGAAATTAGTGGGGTGGTTGAAAAACGAGTTTTAATGACTCCGACGTTAGTGTATGTAAACTTCCGACTTCAACTGTATATTTATATATATATATATAAAATGTTTTACAGAGCATTTCCATAAGTCCACTCAAGTTTCTTCAACTGTCTTCTGACTATGATTAGAGCAATGTTGATGTTGTGCCATGATGCCAGAAGATTCCATATTGCCTTTGCAATCATCATCTTCAACCATCATTGAGGTGATGGCTTGAATAGTCTCACTGGAAATGGAATATAATGTAAAAATGTGCAGCATACAGTAAAGACCAACTGTAGATTTATTTAAGCATTATTTTTAGCATTATTATGCCTACTTTACAGTGTTGTAGCCACCTGTACCTGTTCATTTTATTGGGCTTTCACGTTCAGCGTAACACAGGCGAATAGCATTGTCCGTGACCATAATCCCCAAGTCTAACAGTGTTTTACCAACATGTTTAATTATTCAAAGTTCCTTTCTCTTCTTTGTGCTGAAGTTATTTTAACCTCTTCGAGATAGGGGGCGCTCTTTTAATTTTTGGATAAAAAACGTTCCCGTTTTAAACAAGATATTTTGTCACGAAAAGATGCTCGACTATGCATGGAATTGACAGCTTTGGAAAGACAAAAATCTGACGTTTCCAAAACTGCAAAGATATTATCTGTGAGTGCCCCAGAACTAATGCTACAGGCGAAACCAAGATGAAGTTTCATACTGGAAATGCCCCAGATTCTGAAGGCGCTGTGTTCCAATGTCTCCTTATATGGCTGCCAATGCGCCAGGAATGAGCCTGCCCTTTGTGTCGTTTCTCCAAGGTGTCTGCAGCATTGTGACGTGTTTGTAGGCATATTGACCATAAAGAGACTACATTTGCCTGGTGTCCGCCCAGTGTCCTGTGTCGATATTATTGCGTAATCTGTAGGTCCATGCGCATTCCATTTCAACTGCCACGAAGGATTTATCGTCGATAGATATGTGAAAAACACCTTGAGGATTGATTCTAAACATTGGTTTGCCATGTTTCTGTCGATATTATGGAAAAAAGTTCGCGTTTTAATGACTTAATTTTCCCTTTTTTTTCTTACCCAAATGTGATGAAGAATGATGAAGAAAACGGAGCGATTTGTCAACACAAATAATATTTTTTGTAAAAACGGAACATTTGCTATCTAACTGAGAGTCTCCTCATTGAAAACATCTTTCTTCAAAGATAAATGATTTTATTTGAATCCTTTTCTGTTTTTTGTGAAAATGTTGCATGCTGAAAGCCAGGCATAATCCTATGCTAGGCTATTAATACTGTTACGCAAATGCTTGTTTAGCTATGGTTCAAAAGCATATTTTGAAAATCTGAGATGACAGTGTTGTTAACAAAAGGCTAAGCTTGAGAGAAAATAGATTCATTTCATTTCATTTGCGATTTTCATGAATAGTTAACGTTGCGTTATGGTAATGAGCTTGAGGCTGTAGTCACGATACCGGATCCGGGATGGCTCGACGCAGGAAGTTAAACTAAAGGCGCTGTGAATTATGGGCCTGCTCTGACATATGTGATAGTTGGCTTCTAAATGAGTTGGAAAAAGTGGGTTTGGTGTCAATTGGTATCAGTTTGGTGTCAGAATGACATCTAATTGACTGATGGACACTGACTTGCTAGTTGACTTTTGTACATTTGCAATGTGTTTAAACGGAGAGGGACCATCACCAAAATGGCATTCTGAAATCAACACAAAAAATGGCATCACCATAATCTCTAGGCCATGCCGAGTTCAACGAGATATCCCGCTTGACCGTAGCTCGCTCGGTCTAAGCGCAGCGACCATTAGAAAAGTAGGCCCAAAATGAAGCCTGCCCCACAACGTCATTTGCTTTTTCCCAATCTGTGCAAGCCTAACCTTGACCGTGTGGCATTAACTCTTAACAGTTAAAAGAAGGTGTTTACTTCAAACAGTTTGCATTGACTTCTCTCCCCATAGGAATACATTGCCTGCACTCCTAAATTCAACCTGAAGCCTATGTGGGTTATGAATGCCTTATGAACCTGTCTTCGATGACAGTCCATCAGACCACTATGAGGTCTACCTGTGTCAATTCTAAGCTTCCTGAAGCAACCGGAAGTGGTTAAATCCACCCAAAAGGTATTTTGATGTACATAACCTGCAAATGTGAAAATGACTGCATTCAACCCTGTGTAGATCAGTCAGTTCTTAACTTAAAGACTTAAAACTCAGGATTCTGTAAGAGGCTACCTCAGTCAAGACATGTGTTTACCTATAGCTTCCTGTGCCAACTGGATGTGCCTTTAATTGGGTCACACTGTCTGTTTCGAAGGGTTAGAAAAGTCACATCTCTCCAAAACTTCATATGTGTGACTAGGTAACCCTCCTGAACTGTAAATCAGTCATTTCTCCCAACAGATCTCAAAGAAAAGCTCCCTCACACACAGGAAGGATGGAGTGACAAAGTGCGGTGCTTAAAGACACAGAGAGCAGGCAATGGCATTACCATAATCCCTAGGCCGTGCCGAGTTCAACGAGATATCCTGCTTGACCGTAGCTTGCTCAGTCTAAGCGCAGCGACCATTAGAATAGTAGGCCCAAAATGAAGCCTGCACCACAACGTCATTTGCTTTTGGGTGACAGTGAGAGAACCGTTAGGGTGAGAAGCACAATTCGACCTCAGGTACGTTCCTAAGGTCCTCCCGATCCGTTCAAGCCTAACTTTGACCGTGTGGCATTAACCCTTAATAGTTAAAAGAAGGTGTTTACTTCAAAGATTGCATTGACTTCTCTCCCCATAGGAATACATTGCCTGCACCCCTAAATTCAACCTGAAGCCTATGTGGGTTATGAATGCCGTATGAACCTGTCTTCGGTAACAGTCCATCAGGCCACTACGAGGTCTACCTGTGTTGATCCTAAGCATCCTGGACCAACCGGAAGTGGTTAAAATCGCCCTAAAAGTGTATATCCATACCCTGCCTGCAGTTTGATAGACATAGTGCATTCAACCCTGTGTAAATCAGTCAGTTCTTAACGTAAGGACTTAAAACTCAGGATTATGTAAAAGCATACCCCAATGAGGATATGTGTTGATTTATAGCTTCCTGTGCCAACCGGAAGTGCCATAATTGGTGTCTCAGGGGCTGTTTCGAGGGGTTAAAAATGTCAGATCTTTCCAAAACTTCATAAATGTGATTAGGCAACCCCCATGAACTGTAAATCAGTCATTTTTCCCATAAGATTTCAAAGCAAAACTAAATCACACACACACACAGCTTGGAAGGAGGGACGTATTGGGGTGCGTAGAGACATACACTGCCTGCATTAGTTAACCTTGTTGGAACTTTTAAAGAACCGTCAGACCTAGAGTTCCGAAACTTTAGAATCCTGTTCTAGACGTCAGGTCGATAGGGCGTGATTTCTCGGACCGAGAAACAGCCTCGTACATTTTCAATGACTTCAATTAATTTTTGCATCACGAAAATTACGACATTTAGAAATGTCCCAGAGTCGCAAGACTAGGTGCATTGCGACCGTCTCAGCCCATATAGACAGACCCCAACGTTTCTGTCCGATAGCTCTTTCAAGGACCCCGTAGCAAGTCATGGAAAAAAGTGGATTTTCAGCACCAATTAGGGTTTTGCTCGGACACCAAATTACCTATCGAGCCGAAACTTGGGATTCGGGGTCGCCTCAGCTAGACCTACACATAACATCAGAAATGGACTCGCAGCTAGAACGTAACTACGTGTTTTATGTTTTTTTAATGGTTTGAACCGAAGGCATTGTGAATTTTGGGCCAGCTCTGAAGTATGTGATAGTTGGCTACTTAACGAGTTGGAAAAAGTGGGTTTGGTGTCAGTTTGTATCAGTTTGGTGTCAGAATGATATCTAATTGACTGATGGATGGTGACTTGCTGGTGACTCTTGTCCATTTGCAATATGTTTAAACAGTGAGGTACCATCACCAAAGTGACATTCTGAAATCAACCCTAACGAGCGATTGAGATGAACCAGAATCACTGCCCAGCCATCCCGAGTTCATCGGGCCAGTCAATTTCGCATTCCTGCAGGATTTTTATAGCATGACAAATTTGTGATGGTAAATGCCCATTGAACCATATTGCAAATGCACAGTGACTTAGCAAAAGTGAGAAAACATAAACAAATGGACATAATGAAATCAACACAACGAGCGATGGAGAAGACCCACTATCAATGCCCGGCCATCCTGTGTTCATCAGGCCAGTCAATGTTGCATTTCTGCAGGATTTTTGAGCATGACAAATTTGTGATGGTAAATGCCCATTGAACCATATTGCAAATGCACGTGCACTTGCAATATGATTCAACAGTGAAAAAACATCACCAACTGGACATGATGAAGTCAACACAACGAGCGATGGAAAGGAGCAACTATCACTGCCAGGCCATCCTGTGTTCATCAAGGCCAGTCAATTTTGCATTTCTGCATCATTTTTGAGCATGCCAAATTCGTGATGGTAAATGCCCATTGAAACATATTGCAAATGCACGTGCATTTGCAATATGATTCTATAGTGAAAAATATCACCAAATGGACATGATTTACATTTACATTTAAGTCATTTAGCAGACGCTCTTATCCAGAGCGACTTACAAATTGGTGCATTCACCTTATGACATCCAGTGGAACAGTAGTGCATCTAAATCTTTTAAGGGGGGTGAGAGGGATTACTTTATCCTATCCTAGGTATTCCTTAAAGAGGTGGGGTTTCAGGTGTCTCCGGAAGGTGGTGATTGACTCCGCTGTCCTGGCGTCGTGAGGGAGTTTGTTCCACCATTGGGGGGCCAGA
Organism: Oncorhynchus nerka; assembly: GCF_034236695.1. Taxonomy (NCBI): domain Eukaryota; kingdom Metazoa; phylum Chordata; class Actinopteri; order Salmoniformes; family Salmonidae; genus Oncorhynchus; species Oncorhynchus nerka. Next base: position 37,774,096 of record NC_088403.1, read on the forward strand.
GCAGCGAACAGTTTTGACTGGGCTGAGCGGGAACTGTACTTCCTCAGTGGTAGGGAGGCGAGCAGGCCAGAGGTGGATGAACGCAGTGCCCTTGTTTGGGTGTAGGGCCTGATCAGAGCCTGGAGGTACTGAGGTGCCGTTCCCCTCACAGCTCCGTAGGCAAGCACCATGGTCTTGTAGCGGATGCGAGCTTCAACTGGAAGCCAGTGGAGAGAGCGGAGGAGCGGGGTGATGTGAGAGAACTTGGGAAGGTTGAACACCAGACGGGCTGCGGCGTTCTGGATGAGTTGTAGGGGTTTAATGGCACAGGCAGGGAGCCCAGCCAACAGCGAGTTGCAGTAATCCAGACGGGAGATGACAAGTGCCTGGATTAGGACCTGCGCCGCTTCCTGTGTGAGGCAGGGTCGTACTCTGCGGATGTTGTAGATTATGAACCTGCAGGAACGGGCCACCGCCTTGATGTTAGTTGAGAACGACAGGGTGTTGTCCAGGATCACGCCAAGGTTCTTAGCGCTCTGGGAGGAGGACACAATGGAGTTGTCAACCGTGATGGCGAGATCATGGAACGGGCAGTCCTTCCCCGGGAGGAAGAGCAGCTCCTGGTCATCAGAAGGGGGAAAGGAGAAGATTAATTGTGTGTCGTCTGCATAGCAATGATAGGAGAGACCATGTGAGGTTATGACACAGCCAAGTGACTTGGTGTATAGCGAGAATAGGAGAGGGCCTAGAACAGAGCCCTGGGGGACACCAGTGGTGAGAGCACGTGGTGTGGAGACGGATTCTCGCCACGCCACCTGGTAGGAGCGACCTGTCAGGTAGGACGCAATCCAAGCGTGGGCCGCGCCGGAGATGCCCAACTCGGAGAGGGTGGAGAGGAGGATCTGATGGTTCACAGTATCGAAGGCAGCCGATAGGTCTAGCAGGATGAGAGCAGAGGAGAGAGAGTTAGCTTTAGCAGTGCGGAGCGCCTCCGTGATACAGAGAAGAGCAGTCTCAGTTGAATGACTAGTCTTGAAACCTGACTGATATGGATCAAGAAGGTCATTCTGAGAAAGATAGCGGGAGAGCTGGCCAAGGACGGCACGTTCAAGAGTTTTGGAGAGAAAAGAAAGAAGGGATACTGGTCTGTAGTTGTTGACATCGGAGGGATCGAGTGTAGGTTTTTTCAGAAGGGGTGCAACTCTCGCTCTCTTGAAGACGGAAGGGACATAGCCAGCGGTCAGGGATGAGTTGATGAGCGAGGTGAGGTAAGGGAGAAGGTCTCCGGAAATGGTCTGGAGAAGAGAGGAGGGGATAGGGTCAAGCGGGCAGGTTGTTGGGCGGCCGGCCGTCACAAGACGCGAGATTTCATCTGGAGAGAGAGGGGAGAAAGAGGTCAGAGCACAGGGTAGGGCAGTGTGAGCAGAACCAGCGGTGTCGTTTGACTTAGCAAACGAGGATCGGATGTCGTCGACCTTCTTTTCAAAATGGTTGACGAAGTCATCTGCAGAGAGGGAGGAGGGGGAGGGGGAGGAGGATTCAGGAGGGAGGAGAAGGTGGCAAAGAGCTTCCTAGGGTTAGAGGCAGATGCTTGGAATTTAGAGTGGTAGAAAGTGGCTTTAGCAGCAGAGAGAGAAGAGGAAAATGTAGAGAGGAGGGAGTGAAAGGATGCCAGGTCCGCAGGGAGGCGAGTTTTCCTCCATTTCCGCTCGGCTGCCCGGAGCCCTGTTCTGTGAGCTCGCAATGAGTCGTCGAGCCACGGAGCGGGAGGGGAGGACCGAGCCGGCCTGGAGGATAGGGGACATAGAGAGTCAAAGGATGCAGAAAGGGAGGAGAGGAGGGTTGAGGAGGCAGAATCAGGAGATAGGTTGGAGAAGGTTTGAGCAGAGGGAAGAGATGATAGGATGGAAGAGGAGAGAGTAGCGGGGGAGAGAGAGCGAAGGTTGGGACGGCGCGATACCATCCGAGTAGGGGCAGTGTGGGAAGTGTTGGATGAGAGCGAGAGGGAAAAGGATACAAGGTAGTGGTCGGAGACTTGGAGGGGAGTTGCAATGAGGTTAGTGTAATGGAAGAACAGCATCTAGTAAAGATGAGGTCGAGCGTATTTCCTGCCTTGTGAGTAGGGGGGGAAGGTGAGAGGGTGAGGTCAAAAGAGGAGAGGAGTGGAAAGAAGGAGGCAGAGAGGAATGAATCAAAGGTAGACGTGGGGAGGTTAAAGTCGCCCAGAACTGTGAGAGGTGAGCCGTCCTCAGGAAAGGAGCTTATCAAGGCATCAAGCTCATTGATGAACTCTCCGAGGGAACCTGGAGGGCGATAAATGATAAGGATGTTAAGCTTGAAAGGGCTGGTAACTGTGACAGCATGGAATTCAAAGGAGGCGATAGACAGATGGGTAAGGGGAGAAAGAGAGAATGACCACTTGGGAGAGATGAGGATCCCGGTGCCACCACCCCGCTGACCAGAAGCTCTCGGGGTGTGCGAGAACACGTGGGCAGACGAAGAGAGAGCAGTAGGGGTAGCAGTGTTGTCTGTGGTGATCCATGTTTCCGTCAGTGCCAAGAAGTCGAGGGACTGGAGGGAGGCATAGGCTGAGATGAACTCTGCCTTGTTGGCCGCAGATCGGCAGTTCCAGAGGCTACCGGAGACCTGGAACTCCACGTGGGTCGTGCGCGCTGGGACCACCAGATTAGGGTGGCCGCGGCCACGCGGTGTGGAGCGTTTGTATGGTCTGTGCAGAGAGGAGAGAACAGGGATAGACAGACACATAGTTGACAGGCTACACAAGAGGCTACGCTAATGCAAAGGAGATTGGAATGACAAGTGGACTACACGTCTCGAGTGTTCAGAAAGTTAAGCTTACGTAGCAAGAATCTTATTGACTAAAATGATTAAAATGATACAGTACTGCTGAAGTAGGCTAGCTGGCAGAGGCTGCGTTGTTGACTATGTAGGCTAGCTGGCAGTGGCTGCGTTGTTGACACTACACTAATCAAGTCGTTCCGTTGAGTGTAATAGTTTCTACTGTGCTGCTATTCGGGGCTAGCTGGCTAGCTAGCAGTGTTGATTACGTTACGTTGCGTTAAAAGAACGACAATAGCTGGCTAGCTAACCTAGGAAATCGCTCTAGACTACACAATTATCTTTGATACAAAGACGGCTATGTAGCTAGCTATGTAGCTAGCTACGATCAAACAAATCAATCCGTTGTACTGTAATGAAATGAAATGAAAAATGTGATACTACCTGTGGAGCGAAGCGAAATGCGACCGGGTTGTTGAGTGCGGAAGTTCTGTTCGGTAGACGTTGGCTAGCTGTTGGCTAGCTAGCAGTGTCTCCTACGTTAAGGGCGACAAATAGCTGGCTAGCTAACCTCGGTACATTAAGATAATCACTCTAAAACTACACCCTCTAAACTACACAATTATCTTGGATACTAAGACAGCAAAGACAACTATGTAGCTAGCTAACACTACACTAATCAAGTCGTTCAGTTGAGTGTAATAGTTGTGCTGCTAATCGGTAGACGGTGGACGTTAGCTAGCTGGCTAGCTGCAGGGCAGATAGCAGTGTAGACTGCGTTAGGACGACGATGTGTTGATGAAATCAACACAACGAGTGATGGAAAGGAACAACTATCACTGCCCGGCCATCCTGTGTTCCCATAGCGGGCATTAATATCAGAATGACCGGTAAATGCATTTACAACCATATTTTTATTTTTGGTTTACCAGGTGCCTATTTTCAATCACCAGTTGCACAACAATGCGTATCCATCAGAATATTTTAAACTGTCCATAAAGCACTCAGGGCGGCCCCTACGGATAGAGGACCGTAGTAGGGTTCTCACATAGCGGGCATGGACAATAGGAGTACCGGTAAATGCATTTACAACCATATTTTTATTTTTGGGTTACCAGGTGCCTATTTTCAATCACCAGTTGCACACATATGTGACCATTACAATCTATGCAAGAATCAGAATGCATGATTTATCAATAGAACTTGAAAATGTTCAGTCAATCATGTAACCTCTCACTCTCACTCTGAGCGATTCAGTGTTGTTGTTTATGTATGTAGCTAGTGAGATAAGCTGTAACATTAGCAATGTCTTTCAAAAGGAGACAACTCACAAATGTGGAAATTCTGGAGATCTTTCAAATTCTGACAATGAGTCTGAGTATGAAAGTCATACTCAGACCCACTGTTCACCCAAACATTAATACTTACTGGCTAAACCTTTTCACACGTACCAACACACGGGTGTGATCATGAGTATGAAAGTCATACTCAGACCACTGCCGATGTCCCAGGTCCCTTTGAAGATGCTGGTGGTGATGGAGGCAGACCGACAGTGGAATAAGTATAGGAGTTCTGTGGTAGCTGGAAGGCCACCAGTCATTTCACCCCTCCTGGCCCTGCAGTTTGCTTTGATGAGTCCTAGTCTGGAGTGCAATGCCCCTTGCCGTTTCCATCTGAGACAGAGTGCTTCAAGCTGTTTCTGACAGAGGAGCTGGTAGGAGACATAGTAGAGGAGACTAATCGCTACGCTTTGGAGCTACAGGAGAAGAGAGAGCCAGAAGTGAGGGGGAAACTCCCTAAATGGGTGACAACCACAATTAGTCAAATGTATACCTTCCTGGTGACAATCCTTCTCATGGGAATAGTAAAGAAGAACTCCCTAAGAGAATACTGGAGCACAGATCCTGTTTGCAACTCCCTTCTTTGCCACCCTCTTTTCCCAAGACCGCTTCCTTGTTCTGCTGCGATGCCTGCATTTAGTTGACAATGCTACTGCCATCCTAAATGACCCGTTATACAAAATAAGTAATGTTCTTACCAGCCTGATATCAGAATTTGGTCGGGTCTTTGTGCTATACAAAGACTTATGCATCAATGAGTCCCTGATGTTATGGAAATGTAGGCTGGCATTCCGTCAATATATTCCCTCCAGAAGGCACATGTTTGGGGTCAAGTTCTTTGTCATGTGCGATGTGAAGACAGGATTTGTCGAGGACATTATAGTTTACACAGGGTCCACCACTGACATCCAACATTATGAGGGGCTTGGTGTGTCCGGGTCCGTGGTGATGACCATGCTGGTATGTGGACAATTGTTACAGCAGTCTCACACTCTTCCAGCATCTACAGTTCAAGGAGACCGGTCACCAGCTGGCAGTAAAGTGGCATGACAAACGAGACGTCCATGTCCTCTCCACTGTCCATACAGCAACCATGTCGGCCACAGGGAAGGTGGAACACCTGACGGGAGAGAAATATCAAACCAGACTCTGTGCTTGACTGTAACCTCAAAATGGGGGCAGTGGATAAGGCAGACATGATAAACAGCTTAGTGGAATGCAGTCGGAAAACCAAGATATTTCATTGACACTGTAGGTGTTATTGGAAAAAATAGTTAACTGAAAAAGGTATTTTTTGTAATTGGACATACAGTTCACATATAAATACTATTATAGTAAAGCACTTAATTTGATATAAACCCAGACTGGATTAGAACCAGGGTGTCTCTAGTTACACCTCTAGCACTGAGATTCTGTGCCTTAGACCACTGCGCCACTTGAGAGAGGACAAGGTAGCTTCAAATTACAACACAAGCTAATACTTCTTTGACACAATTAGCATTGTTTTACAGAGCTAATAGAATAATGTAGCTAGCTACATAAGCACAATTGAATATAACAGCATAAAGGTTAGGCAATGAGGAACGTTACCTCGTGTGTACACGGTTAAAAGGAATATTCACAAATACGTTATGGTCCATACATACAGTGAGCTACAGTAGAAACAACATAACACAACATACAGAAACTATTATAACGTAATAAGGCACTTACTTTGATAGAAACACACACATTTCCAAAGTTATTATTGGTAATGAAAACAATACTGACTGCGATGAGGATAACAGACGGAAAATGTGAACATGTGTGTGCAGATCCTGTTCTGATGGGAGATGTGCAAATGTTTGCAGACTTGAACTGCACAAAATATTGGGAAGTGCTTGGGGAATTTTGTCCGGGTCAGAAATGTCAAAAAATGAATTGTCCACAAGATAGATAGAGATAACCTCTGTTAAGTTTGTTGTTTGACAAAGCAAAATAGTTACGGTTGGAAATTGAACTCCAAATGATTCCCTCACACACATTTTAGATGGGCATGTTTATTGGCTGCTGTTTCAGTCAAAGCAATTTAAAATTCAAGCCACAGTGTTATTTCCCAAGGAGATGAAGAGAGATAGTGGGTAATACATATGTGTCTACAGCATATCATGGACATATTAGAGACCACATTCAATACATTTCTGCCAACATAAATCCATAATCAAAATGAAAGGTAGATAGGGATTATCACCTCGCCAAGCACTCTAAAACCAACTCCAAAGCACTAGAGGGATAGTAGGCTGTTGAGAATGGTACAGGACAGGTGGGCGAGATTTGCTTCAGGCTAAAGTGATGGGCCGTTATTGTAAATAAGAATTTGTTCTTAACTTCTTAGGGATGAGACGGGCTGAAATCCTGTTAATGTGATCGATTTGACAACAGCCATTTACAGAAATACTCAACATAAATGTTGATGAAAATACAAGTGTTATGCATGGAATTCAAGATATACCTCTCCTTAATGCAACCGCTGTGTCAGATTTCAAAAAGGCTTCACGGAAAAAGCACACCATGCAATAATCTAAGTACAGCACTCAGGCACCAAAACAAGCCATACAGATACCCGCCATGTTGTCGAGTCAACAGAAGTCAGAAATTTGGCTTGGCCCCTAAGACCCTCACAAACTTTTACAGATGCACAATTGAGAGCATCCTGTCGGGCTGTATCACTGCCTGGTAAGGCAACTGCACCGTCCGCAACCGCAGGGCTCTCCAAAAGGGTGGTCCTCATCACAAGGACACCTACAGCATCCGATGTCACAGGAAGGCCAAAAAGATCATCGAGTACATTAAATCAGGGGCTCCCGAGATGTGCAGCAGTCTAAGGCACTGCATCTCAGTGCTTGAGGTGTCACTACAGACAACCTAGTTCAAATCCAGGCTGTATCACATCCGGCCGTGATTGGGAGTCCCATAGGGCGGCACACAATAGGCCCGGGTTTGGCCAGGGTAGGCCGTCATTGTAAATAAGAATTTGTTATTCACTGACTTGCCGAGTTAAATAAAGGTTACACAACCACCCGAGCCACTGCCTGTTCACCCCACTATCATCCAGAAGGCGTACAGGTGCATCAAAGCTGGGACTGAGAAACTGAAAAAAAGCTTCTATCTCAAGGCCATCAGACTGTTAAATAGCCATCACTAGCCAGCTACCACCTGGTAGCCACTTTTAATAATGGAACACTAGTCATTTTAATAATGTTAACATCCTGCTTTACTCATCTCATCTGTATATACTGTATTCTGTTCTACTGTGTTTTAGTCAATGCCACTCCGACATTGCTCGTCCTTAAATTTATATGTTTTGTAATTCCATTGTTTTACCTTAGATTTGTGTGTATTGTTAGATCATACTGCACTGTTGGAACTAGGAACAGAAGCATTTTGCTACACCCTTACATCTACTAAAAATGTTAATCTGACCAATACATTTGATTTGATACCATTCTTCGACAGTTGCCAGGGGCTTACGCTGTCATAGTCCATGTGGGGTCAAATGACATTAGGAGGGCTAGCTCAGAACAGCTGGAAATTGATTTTAAAGAACTGATTCTAGCTCTGAAAGATTCCAAAAAACGGCCAATTATTTTGTAAACAGAAGATGCTCTACAGCAGGTATTCCCAAACGGGTGTACGTGCAATGCCGTTGGGGGTACGCCAAATAAAAATGTGATTCACACTTTAAAACATATTTTAAAAAAAATTAATGTATAGCCAGACGGGCACTTTAACCGTTACTCTCTCGCGGGAATGCTGCTAATTCCGTTTTCTCGAAATTGTTTAAAAAAGTAAGGCCCACATCCATAGAAACACATACCAGCTCTATTGGTAGTACTGCTACTACCAGCATGTGCTTCCACGAGCACATCCAATGCTAGCATCAGTAATTTAACATTTGTTGTTAGCCCAGCTAGTATAGACACTGACAGTTGTGAATATGATGCAGCCAAAGAACTACTGCCCCCATACCCCGGAAAGCACCGAACAACAGACAGGGACGTTGGACCATCGAAGAGGCACAAATATGATGAGAACTACATTGATTTGGGGTTCACTTATATTGGAAGTAGTGCCTTTCCTCAGCCACATTGTGTTTATATGTGCAAAAGTACTTTATCACAACTAGATGAAACCTTCACTCTTGCACAGACATTTAGAAACAACAATGCTGGGGGAAGGCCCAAAAACTATACAGACAATTCCTTCATCAAACAACACTGTTTCACTGTTAAACACTGTTGCTGCAAAGGGAATGCCTGACAGCTAGAAAGATGTTTTGGACGCTACAGTGGAAATGGTTAACTTTGTTAAAGCAAGGCCCCTGAACTCTCATGTAATTTCTGCACTCTGCAATGATATGGGCAGCGACCATGTGAAGCTTTTACAACATACAGAAATACGCTGATTATCAAGGGGCAAAGTATTGACACGTTTTTATGAATTGAGAGACAAACTTAAAGTTTTCTTTCCTGACCATAATTTTCACTTGTCTGACCGCTTGCATGATGACAAGTTTCTCACACAACTGGCCTATCTGGGTGATGTTTTTTCTCTCCTGAATGATCTGAATCTAGGATTACAGGGACTCTCCGCAACCATATTCAATGTGCGGGACAAAATTGAGGCTATGATTAAAAAGTTGGAGCTCTTCTCTGTCTGCATTAACAAGGACAACACACAGGTCCATCATTGTATGAATTTTGTGTGCAAATGAACTCAATCTTACGGACAAGGTCAAATGTGATATAGTGAAGCACCTGAGTGAGTTGGGTGCGCAATTACACAGGTACTTTCCCAAAACGGATGACATGAACAACTGGATTCGTTATCCCTTCATGCCCTGCCTCCAGTCCACTTATCGATATCTGAACAAGAAAGCCTCATTTAAATTGCAACAAGCGGTTCTGTGAAAATGTAATTTAATCAGAAGCCATTGCCAGATTTCTGGATTGGGCTGCGCTCAGAGTATCCTGCCTTGGCAAATCGCGCTGTTAAGACACTGATGCCCTTTGCAACCACGTACCTATGTGAGAGTGGATTCTCGGCCCTCACTAGCATGAAAACTAAATACAGACACAGACTGTGTGTGGACAATGATTTAAGACTGAGACTCTCCAACACTACCCAACATTGCAGAGTTATGTGCATTCTTTCAATTACACCCTTCTCATTAACCTGTGGTCAGTTATTCACAATTTTCGATTAAGAAATAAAGTTTTATATGTAAGATGGCTAAATAAAGAGCAAAATTATTGGTTATTATTATATGTGCCCTTGTCCTATAAGAGCTCTATCACTTACCACGAGCCGGGTTATGACAAAAACTCACACTCATTCTTATGTTTAATAAATGTATCTATCATGTAGTGTATGTGTGTGTGGCAGGCTTACAATGATGGCAAAAAACAACATTTTAGAGTGTGCTGACTCTGGTGCTAGAGGGGGTATGCAGCTGGAGGTTGACTGTTTGAAGGTGTACGGGACTACAAAAGGTTTGGGAACCACTGCTCTACAGGAATGACCAGAGTCCATCCAAATAATCTAGGCTCCTGGACCCTGTCTGTGCATTTCAAGGCTGCGTTGAGACAATGAGTTTTCTCTGACCCAAGCCCTGCTCAGATAATCTTACAGTTGTGTCACTTAATTGTTGTAGTGCTGCTGCAAATGTACATTGTCCCAGGAGGGTTAGCAGTCAAAATGTAAGTAACCATATTTACAATGCCTTCGAAAAGTATTCAGAACTCTTGACTTTTTCCACATTGTTATTTTAAAGCCTTATTTTAAAATGGATGAAAAAAACAATACCCAATAATGAGAAAGTGAAAACAGGTTTTTTGAATTTTTTTGCAAATGTATTCAAATTAAAAAACAGATACCTTACTCAAAATTGAGCTCAGGTGCATCCTGTTTCCATTGATCATTCTTGAGATGTAGCTACAACTTCATGAGGTCCACCTGTGATAAATTAAACTGGGATTGGACATTATTTGAGCCATGAGGTCGACGGAATTGTCTGTAGAGCTCAGAGACAGGATTGTGTCGATGCACATATCTAGGGAAGGGTACCAAAACATTTCTGCAGCATTGAAGGTCCTCAAGAACACAGTGGCATCCATCATTTTTAAATGGAAGAAGTGTGGAACTACTAAAGACTCTTTCTAGAGTTGGCCGCCCGGCCAAACTGAGCAATCGGGGGAAAGGGTCATGGTCAGGGACGTCACCAAGAACACGATGGTCACTCTGACAGAGCTCTAGAGTTCCTCTGTAGAGATAGGAGAACCTTCCAGAAGGACAACCATCCCTGCAGCACTCCACCAGTCAGGCCTTTATGGTGACCAGACGGAAGCCACGCCTCGTTAAAAGTTACATTACAGCCCGCTTGGAGTTTGTCAAAAGGCACTTAAAGATTATCAGATCATGAGAAACAAGATTCTCTGGTCTGATGAAACCAAGATTGAACTCTTTGTCCTCTTTGAATGCCAAGCGTCCCGTCTGGAGGAAACCTGACACCATCCCAACGGTGAAGCACGCTGGTGGCAGCTTCATGCTGTGGGGATGTTTTTCAGTGCAGGGACTGGGATACTAGTCAGGATCGAGGCAAATATGAATGGAGCAAAGTACAGAGAGATCCTCAATGAAAACCTGCTCCAGAGCGCTCAGGACTTCAAACTGGGGCTAAGGTTCACCTTCCAACATGACAACGACCCTAAGCACACAGCCAAGACAATGCATGAGTGGCTTCAGGACAAGACTCTGAATGTCCTTGAGTGGCCCAGCCAGAGCCCAGACTTGAACCACATTGAACATCTCTGGACAGACCTGAAAATAACTGTGCAGCAATGCTCCCATCCAACTTGACATAACATGAGAGGATCTGCAGAGAAGAATGGGAGAAACTCCCCAAATACAGGTGTGCCAAGCCAATAGCGTCATACCCAAGAAGACTCAAGGCTGTAATCGCTGACAAAGGTGCTTCAACAAAGTACTGAGTAAAGGGTATGAATACTTCTGTAAATTTGCTATTTCGTTTTTTTATTTGTAATAAATTAGGAAAAACTTTTACAAACCTGTTTTTGCTTTGTATTGTGTGTAGATTGGTGAGGGAACTTCTTTAAATCAATTTTAGAGTAAGGCTGTAACCTAAGAAAATGTGGAAAAAGTCAAGGAGTCTAAATACTTTCCGAAGGCACTGTATGTCCTTCTAACTCCCCTGAATGCCTCTGTCAATCCTACAGCTATTGTATGCAACAATCATGTACCTAGGAACCTGAGTTATACTGTTAGAACTGAGGCTGTTTGCTCTCGTAGGAAGTACACTGTGTGCAGCTCACCCTGCACTATCAGAACAAACATAAACATCACTCTCATGTCTACCTCTGATAAGCCTCCCAGTAAAGCAATAAAAACAATCAAGAATCCCAGAAAAGTGCTGAAAAATAGCCCATATGTTGCCTAATAAACAAAGTTCATGAAATCAATAACTTGTTTAAGAACACATGAAAGTCATATACTGTACTGACTGTCATTGAAACTCACTTAAATTAAACATTTGATGATACAGTGGTAGCAATACATGGTTTCAACATCTTCAGAACAGACAGGAATGCCACTGGTGGAAGCATTGCTTTTTATGTTCAGAGTCATATTCCTGTAAAGCTTAGAGAGGATCATGTCAAATGCTGTTGAAGTAATTTGGCTACAGGTTCACCTGCCTCACGTAAAGCCCATTATTTTGGGAAGCTGCTATCGACTACCAAGTGCTAACAGTTAGTATCTGGATAATAAGTTGCTCTGGATAAGAGCGTCTGCTAAATGACTTAAATGTAAATGTAAATGTAATATGTGTTAAATGCTTGATAATGTATGTAATATCAAAGGAGTTATATTTTCTGGGTGACCTAAATATTGACTGGTTTTGATTAAGCTGCCCACTCAAGAAAAAGCTTCAAACTGTAACCAGTGCCTGCAACTAGGTTCAGGTTTTCAGTCAGGGTATTTACAAGCAGCACAGGAATTAAATCATACACATGTATTGATCATATCTTTACAAATGCTGCAGAAATCTGCTCTAAAGCAGCATCCAAATCCATCGGATGCAGTGGTCATACTATAGTAGCCATATCTAGGCTGGGCATAATATGTTTTTTTTTAGAGGTCATTAAAATACGATTTGTAGTGATTCCTATGTTGAATATGAAAATAATATTTGCTGGTCTGTGGTGAGGAAGACACAGTGATGCCGAGACATTGGTGTTTTTTTACCCAATAAATTACTGGGAGGTTATACATATGGAGTGTGCGACTCTCTTTGTTTTATAGCTTACAGTTTATTCACCGTTAGTCACTAATTCTACACTAAATTATTTTCGCTGCACCAGCTCATGCTTTTATTAGTGTAATGAGGAGCATGACACATTTATGACATTTCTTATTTCAGTTACTAATAAGCATGCACCCATTTAGAAAATGACTGTAAAAAAACATGTGGGATTGATGAAGAATGGAAACATTTTATGGTTGAGAGGGACAGGGAAAAACGAATGGCAAATAAATCTGACTGCACAATCCACTGGAGAAGGTGCTGTAAATTGTGAAATCATGTGACTAAACTGAACAAAAAGAAGAAGAAACTGTACTATGAAACAAGCATTGATGCACCTTAAATGAAAAGTTGAGCAAAAAGGCAAGCTTGCCTCTATCATTCACTGAATCAGATGGCTCATTCATCACAAATCACACTGATATTTCCAACTAATGTAATGATTTTTTCATTGGCAAGATGAGCAAACTACATGCCAACAACAAATTCTGTACCTAGACAGCCATGCATACAAAACTGACCAAGACTATGAAAGATGGGTGTGTGTAAGAGGTGAAAAAGTTGCTGTTGTCTATCAACAATGACAAGCCACCTTGTATGTCACGTGCACCGAATACAATAGGTGTATTCATGAAATACTTACTTACAGGCCCTAACCAACAGTGCAAGTAAGTAAAAATAGGTGTTAGGTAAACAATAGATAAGTAAGGAAATAAAAAACAACAGTAAAAAGACAGTGAATAATAACAGTAACGAGGCTATATATAGTAGCGAGGCTATAACAGTAGCGAGGCTATATAAAGGCAACGGTTAGTCAGGCTAATTGAGGTAGTATGTACATGTGGGTATGGTTAAAGTGACTATACATATATGATAAACAGAGTAGCAGTAGCATAAAAGAGGGGTTGGGGTATAGAATGCAAATTATCCGGGTAGCCATTTGATTATCTGTTCAGGAGTCTTATGGCTTGGGAGTAAAAGCTGTCGAGAAGCCTTTTGGTACTAGACTTGGCGTTCCGGTACTGCTTGCCATGCTGTAGTAGAGAGAACAGTCTATGACTGGGGTGGGTGGGGTCTTTGACAATTTTTAGGGCCTTCCTCTGACACCACCGGGTGTAGAGGTCCTGGATGGCAGGCAGCTTAGCCCCAGGGATGAACTGGGGCCCGAGCAGTTGCCGTACCAGGCAGTGAAGCTGATGGTGCAGCTGTAGAACCTTTTGAGGATCTGAGGACCCATGCCAGTTATCTGAGGGGGAATCGGCTTTGTCGTGCCCTCTTCATGACTGTCTTGGTGTGTTTGGACCATTCTTGGTGATGTGGACACCAAGGAACTTGAAGCTCTCAACCTGCACCACTACAGCCCCGTGGATGAGAATGGGGGTGTGCTCGGTCCTCCTTTTCCTGTAGTCCACAATCATCTCCTTTGTCTTGATTATGTTGAGGGATAGGTTGTTATTCTGGCACCACCCGGCCAGGTCTCCTCCTCCTGACCTCCTCCCTATATGCTGTCTCGTCGTTGTTGGTGATCAGGCCTACCACTGCTATGTCGTCTGCAAACTTAATGATGGTGTTGGGGTCGTACCTGGCCACGCAGTCGTGGGTGAACAGGGAGTACAGGATGGGACTGAGCACACACCCCTGAGGGGCTCCAGTAATGAGGATCAGCGTGGCAGATGTGTTGCTACCTACCCTCACCACCTGGGGGTGGCCCGTCAGGAAGTCCAGGATCCAGTTGTAGAGGGAGGTACTTAGTCCCAGGATCCTTAGCTTAGTGATGAGCTTTGAGGGTACTATGGTGTTGAACGCTGAGCTCTAGTCAATGAATAGCATTCTCACGTAGGTGTTCCTTTTGTCCAGGTGGGAAAGGGCAGTGTGGAGTGCAATAGAGATTGCATCATATGGATCTGTTTGGGTGGTATGCATATTGGAGTGGGTCTAGGGTTTCTGGGATAATGGTGTTGATGTGAGCCATTAATAGCCTTTCAAAACACTTCATGGCTACAGACGTGAGTGCTACGGGTCTGTTGTCGTTTAGGCAAGTTGCCTTTGTGTTATTGGGCGCAGGGACTATGTTGGTTTGTTTGAAACATGTTGGTATTATGGATAACAACATATCATGGACATGTTGAAAATATCAGTGAAGACACCTGCCAGTTCGTCAGTACATGCCCGGAGCACATGTTCTGGTAATCCGTCTTGCCCTGCAGCCTTGTAAATGTTGACCTGTTTAAAGGTCTTACTCACGTCGGCTACGGAGAGAGTGATCACACAGTTATCTGAAACAGCTGATGCTCTCATGCATGCATCAGTGTTGCTTGCCTCGAAGCGAGCATAGAAGTGATTCAGCTCATCTGGTATGCTCGTGTCACTGGGCAGCTCGCAGCTGTGCTTCCCTTTGTAGTCTCTAATAGTTTGCAAGCCCTGCCACAAGACAAGCGTCAGAGCTGGTGTAGTACGATTCAATCTTAGCCCTGTTTTCAAACTTTGCCTGTTTGATGGTTCGTCGGAGGGCATAGCGGGAATTCTTATAAGCTTTATAGTTCCACACCTGAAAGCGGCAACTCTACACTTTAGCTTAGTGCGAATGTTGCCTGTAATCCATGGCTTCTGGTTGGGGTATGTACGTACAGTCACTGTGGGGATGACGTCCTCGATGCACTTATTGATAAAGCCAGTGACTGATGTGGTGTAATCTCTGAACATATTCCAGTCTGTGCTAGCAAAACAGTCCTGTAGCTTAGCATCTGCTTCATATGACCACTTTTTTAATAGACTGAGTAACTGGTGCTTCCTGCTTTAATTTTTGCTTGTAAGCAAGAATCAGGGGGATAGAATTGTGGTCAGATTTACCAAATGGAGGGCGAGGGAGAGCTTTGTATGCTTCTCTATGTGTGGAGTACAGGTGATCTAGAATTGTTTTCCCTCAGGATGCGCATTTAACATGTTGATAGAAATCAGGTAAAACAGATTTAAGCTTCCCTGCATTAAAGTCTCCAGCCACTAGGAGCTCTGCCTCTGGGTGAGTGGTTTCCTGTTTGCTTATTTTCTTATACAGCTGACCTAGTGCGGTCTTAGTGCCAGCGTCCGTCTTTGGTGGTAAATAAACAGCCACGAAAAGTGTAGATGAAAACTCTCTTGGCAAATAGTGTGTTCTGCAGTTTATCATAAGATTCTCTACTTCAGACAAGCGAAATATTGCAACTCCTATTTGCCATCTCTTCAATCCAAGCTTACAGGAAAGTGTGTGCCCTCAGGCCTGGGGGGAAGCAAACGTCATTCAGCTACCCAAGAATAGCAAAACACTTTACTGGCTCAAACAGGCAATAATCAGCCTACCAACCCTTTTTAAAAGATTGTGGGATCTGTTTTGTTAGAGTTTAGTGCAACTTTTGACATGATCAATTATAATCTGCTGCTGGAAAAACGTCTGTTATGGCTTTACATCAGCTGCTGTAAGGATCGTTGCTGGTAGACGAGAAGCAGGTACAGGGAGTGAACATTTAATTACCAACGTACATGGAACAGGACAGGACAGCATCTGGACATGAACACATAATGACATTAATGCTGACACAGGGATCAAACGGGGGAGCAGACACTTATAGATGGGGCAATCAACAAAGAGAAGGACTCCAGGTGAATCCAATGAGCGCTGCTAGGTATAATGATGGTGGCCCTCGAGCGCCAGAGAGGGAGATTGGGTGCAGGCGTGACAGTACCAGGGGCGTCCCACCTAGGCGAGCCTGACGGGCCGGCCGAGGCATGGGCGATGGACAAGCCAGCTGGGGAGTGTAGAAGCCCGAGAAACTGGCTGAGGCGTGGGAGCCTCGCAATCTGGCTGAGGCGTGGCAGCCCGACAATCCTGCTGAGGCGTGGGAGCCTGATTGGCCAGATGAAGCAAAACTCCCTGATGCTTCTTTTATGGGTGTCAGCATTCTGTAAGGATCAACGCTGGTAGACGAGAAGCAGGTACAGGAAGTGAACATTTAATTACCAACGGACATGGAAAAGGACAGGACAGAGTCTGGACATGAACACATAATGACTTTAACCTTTTGTGACTAGGGGGCAGTATTTTCATTTTTGGAAAAATAACGTTCCCGTAGTAAACGGGATATTTTATCAGGACAAGATGCTAGAATATGTATATAATTGACAGCTTAGGATGGAAAACACTCTAAAGTTTCCAAAACTGTAAAAATATTGTCTGTGAGTATAACAGAACTGATGTTGCAGGCGAAAGCCTGAGAAAAATCCAAACAGGAAGGGACTCTTATTTAGAAGGCTCTGCGTTCCTATGCGTCCCTATTTAGCAGTGAATGGGCTATCAACCAGATTACTTTTTCTATGGCTTCCCTAATGTGTCTAGTGTCACAATACATAGTTTCAGGCTGTTATTCTGAAAAATGAACCTGAACGTCAACATTGCGTCAGTGGTCAGCTGAAGTCTCTCATAGTGTTTGGTGCGTAACGGACAAATGCGGCCATTGTTTCTCTCTCTCCTACTAAGAAGCCACCAGTCCCGGTTGATATATTATCGAATAGATATTTGAAAAACACCTTGAGGATTGATTATAAACAACGTTTGCCATGTTTCTGTCGATATTATGGAGCTAATTTGGAATATTTTTCGCCATTTTCGTGACAGCAATTTCCGGTCGATTTCTCAGCCAAACGTGAAGAACCTCCACCTACAAAAATAATATATTTGGCAAAAAGGAACATTTGCTATCTAAATGGGAGTCTCGTGAGTGAAAACATCCGAAGCTCATCAAAGGTTAACGATTTCATTTGATTGCTTTTCTGATTTTCGTGACCAAGTTACCTGCTGCTAGCTGGACATAATGCTATGCTAGGCTATCGATAAACTTACACAAATGCTTGTCTTGCTTTGGCTGTAAAGCATTTTTTGAAAATGTGAGATGACAGGGTGATTAACAAAATATATTTCAATATATTTCACTTGTGATTTTCATGAATAGGAATATTTTCTAGTAATATTCATGTCCGTTGCGTTATGCTAATTTAGGGTCAGTCGATGATTACGCTCCCGGACCCGGGATGGGGTGTCACTAGAAGTTAAAGAGATACCCCCCTACTTTTTTCAATTTCCGCCTGAAGACATACCCAAATCTAACTGTCTGTAGCTCTAGCCCAGAAGCAAGGATATGCATATTCTTGAAAGAAAACCCTCTGAAGTTTGTGTAAATGTAAATTGAATGTCTGAGAATATAACACAATAGATCTGGTTTAGATAATACAATGGAAAAAAAAACATACGTTTTTTATTTGTATTGTTGTATCATCATCTTTAAAATGAACAAGATAAAACAAACATTCTGATAGGATGATGGGGACAATTTCAGTGAAAAATATAAGAGGGCAACAGTACTTGTGCAAAGTTTCAGTATGATAACTTCCAAAATGAGTGTGCTATACATGACATTTATCATGAAGTCACCCAGATGTCCCACACAAGTAGCCCAAATGAAGTGGCCAAATTGGTGAAGTTATACATTTTGAATGGAATAACTATATACAAAATGCGAAAATGGTATTGTAACACACCCCCCCCCCCCACAAAAAAATGGAGGGGAAAAAATGGGGGAAAAAATATATACATTTACAAAATAACATGGGTAACTATTTACACACTTTCAATATTTGGAAGACTCCCAGTCCTCTATCAAATCAAATGTATTTCTACAGTCCTTCGTACATCAGCTAATATCTCAAAGTACTGTACAGAAACCCAGCCTCAAACCCCAAACAGCAAGCAATGCAGGTGTAGAAGCACGGTGGCTAGGAAAAACTCCCTAGAAAGGCCAAAACCTAGAAAGAAACCTAGAGAGGAACCAGGCTATGAGGGATGGCCAGTCCTCTTCTGGCTGTGCCGGGTGGAGATTATAACAGAACATGGCCGAGATTTTCAAACGTTCAAAGATGAACAACAGGGTCAAATAATAATAATCACAGTAGTTGTAGAGGATGCAACAGGACAGCACCTCAAGAGTAAATATGAACAGTTTAGGGTTCCATAGCCGCAGGCAGAACAGTTGAAACTGGAACAGCAGCAAGGCCAGGTGGACTGGGGACAGCAAGGAGTCATCATGCCTGGTAGTCCTGACGCATGGTCCTAGGGCTCAGGTCCTCCTCCTCCGAGAGAGAATTAGAGAGTGCATACCTAAATTCACACAGGACACCAGATAAGACAGAAGAAGTACTCCAGATATAACAAACTGACCCTAGCCCCCCGACACATGAACTACTGCAGCATAAATACTGGAGGCTGAGACAGGAGGGGTCAGGAGACACTATGGCCCCATCCGATGAGACCCCCGGACAGGGCCAAACAGGAAGGATATAAACCCATCCACTTTGCCAAAGCTCTACACAAGTGCCCTTTGATGCCAGGTGCCATAGCAGTCTCTTTCTGCTGTAAAGCAGAGGGTCACCAAGCATGTGGAGCAGGTGATGGGGGACTTAGTTTTACAAAGAACACAGCGACGCCTCCATGCTGTGCCCTTTTGGCCCTGAGGCATATCCATGCCTGCAGAAATACATTTGGGCAGATAAACATCACTTGTGGCAGGAGCTGGATGAACCAGCTTCAGTGGGGGATGGACACCTTGGCACTGGGGGCTCCCATTTGTCAGTGTCACTGTGAAAGAAAATGTTCAGTTAGAATAGTTTCACATATGAGCCCTGTATCAACAGGTACAATAAACAGATATATATAGAGTACAGGGAACACAAGGTTGAATATATTATTATAGACCTGCTAGATCTACTGTCTCTTTTATATTATGACATTTCAGCTAGATCTACTGCCTCTATTATATTATGACAGACCAGCTAGATCTACTGTCTCCATTTCACGTTGGCCATTGTTGTGGGCCTGCCCTCCCGTCAACAGCCTCAAATAGGCTATTTCATGTGAGTTGGGGTGGGGCGGCAGACACACACATCTCACATTTCATTACATTGCATTTTGATATATTGCTTCTAAAATTTAAAAAAAATCACAAATAATATTTTATATTATTAATTTCAAACAAGGGCATTATCATGAGAAGAACTTACCAGTCCAAAACGATGTCCTCTCCGTTAAAAAAATATTCCTCCACTTGGGAATCGCTAAATGAATCGTCCTACAACAATCTCTGTCTCACTTTCCCGATTGTGTGTACGTCTGTATATCTGTGTGTACGTCTGTAAATTGTGTGTACGTCTGTATATCTAGACTTAGATTTAGCTTTCCCTGACTTAGTCGCCATACTGATTGATATATAAACAGCTGAATCTGTACGTTTACCAAAACAATGCTGTGCATAATATGCGTTGCTCCTTCCGGTATGAAACTTAAATGCGAATGACTCTCTTTACGCCAGAGTTTACCACATGGGTTGGTCTTCTAACGCATAACCATTACTTATTGCCATTTATCTCATTGGCTATCTACCCAGCTAGATTTCAAGACGATCAGTGGTCATTGGGTTAAAATACAGTCAATCAACGAAACAGTGGTCATATCATTGGTGCACATTGATGTCATTACTTGTTGTCTTCAAATCGGTTTCTTTCAGTCGATATGTCCCGCGAAATGGCCCATCACGTTCGGTTGTGTTACAAACAAACTAGTTGATTGGAATGAAACCAAACATGACTGGAAAAGTCACGTTTTGTGTGGGTATTTACCTCGAATGTGTCATCGAAAATGGAATGAGACGGAATTCACGACACAGGAGGTTCATAAAATGTTTCGTGTTAGGCTATAAAACGGATTTTATCAAACAAAAGATAATTCATTGTGTAACAATGAGCATTGGGATTTATTTTTATTTTTACCATATTTAACTAGGCAAGTCAGCTAAGAACAAATTCTTATTTTCAATGACAGCCTAGAAACAGTGGGCAGAACAACAGATTTGTACCTTGTCAGCTCAGGGGTTTGAACTTGCAATCTTCCAGTTACTAGTCCAACGCTCTAACCACTAGGCTACCCTGCCGATTGCAAACAGACAAAGATTGTCAAAGGTAAACTATTTATTTTAATGCAGTTTGTGATTTTGTTACGCCTGTGCTGGTTGAAATATTTGGTTTGATGGGGCTCTATCCTCAGATAATCGCGTCGTATCCTTTCGCAGTAAATCATTTTTTAAATCTGACGCAGTTGGATTAGCAAGATTCTATGCTTTCGATACATGCAAATTTAATCCCGCTAACAGGTTCGGTGCTTAGAGAGGTTAACACCTGCCCGCTTCACCTGGAAGCCAGCCGCACCAATGTGTATTCTATTAATTGTAGAATAATAATAACTATGAAATAACACGCATGGAATCATGTACTAACCAAAAAAGTGTTAAACATTCAGACTGGCATTCTCTCAACCAGATTCATGAGGTAGTCACCTGGAATGCATTTCAATTAACATGGAACTGTATTCCACATCAAGTAACTTATGCAAGCAGTAAAATCAGATTTAAAAATCGGATAAAAATACACCTTATAGAACAGCGGAAACTGAAAAGACACACCCAGGCAGACACTCGCATACACACACGATAACATACACACTATACACATGTACACATGGATTTTGTGTTGTAGATATATGGTAGTAGAGTAATGGCCTGAGGTCACACAAGTATTGGGCTGTGAAATATGTTGTGAAATGTAATGTAATGTTTTTAATCGTATATACACTGAACAAAAAATATAAACGCAACATGTTTCATGAGCTGAAATAAAAAATAAAAATGAAATGTCTATACACTCAAAAAGGTAATTTGTTAACATCACTGTTAGTGAGCATTTCTCCTTTGCCAAGATACTGTAATCCATTCCCCTGACAGGTATGGTATATGAAGAAGCTGATTAAACAGCATGATCATTACACAGGTGCACCTTGTGCTGGGGACCATAAATCGCAACTTTAAAATATGCAGTTTTGTCACACAACACAATGCCACAGATGTCTCAAGTTTGGCATGCAATTGGCATGATGACTGCAGAAATGTCCACCAGAGCTGTTGTCAGATAATTTAATGTCAATGTTTCTACTGTAATCTGCCTCCAACGTTGTTTTAGAGAACTTGGCTGTACGTCCAACTGGCCTCACAACCACAGACAATGTGCAACCATGCCAGCCCAGGACCTCCACATCCGGCTTCTTCACCTGCACGATCGTCTGAGGGGGGAGGGGTGCTGAGGAGTATTTCTTTTTTGTAAAGAAAAAAAAATCTGATTGGCTGGGCCTGACTCCCCAGTGGGTGGGCCTAGCTGCCAATTGGGTGGGGCCTATGCCCTCCCAGGCCCACTTATGGCTGCACCCCTGCCCAGTCATGTGAAATCCATAGAATAGGGCCTAATTTATTTACTTCAATTGACTGATATCCTGAAATGAAGTCTAACTTGGTAAAAGCTTTGAAATTGTTGCATGTTGCATGTATATTTTTGTTCAGTATAACGGCCTTAATTTTGATGGGCCCCAGGAAGATTAGCTGCTGCCTTGGTTAATGCGGATCAATAATAAACATGAAAACCTCCCTATTCAGCTGCATGTGGACACACATACACATGACCCCTCCACCACCCTGCCTACTCCCCAAATACCATACCTCCCCTCCTCCGTCCATCCCCAGCAGTCTGTAGTCTAAGCAGGTTGTCATGAATTGTAGAGATAATTCTTATTGATATGTTTAGCTGGCTGATTTCCTGTCTTCTGGGCCAGCCAATAAAGGCCAGCGCATTTCTATTCACTCAGTCCCACAATCAAAATGACCCTAAGGGTGACAACAAGGACGACAGCCAGGGTTGTCAATTTGCCTGAATAACTGAATGAGTCATGTCCTTTGAAGATGAATTACTTTGCAAAGTGGCTGAGACAAGCCGTGTGTGTATTCGTTTAAAGTTAGATTTATGTATTTCAAAGCCCCAATGCTAGGCCTACGTGCCAGATTGCACAAAGTGCCTAATTCAGACATATTACAACTAAAGTAGAGCAAATCTGACACTCATCACGTAGAAAATGATTAATGGATTCAATGTACCCACTCAGAGTTGGAGGATAAAAAGGCTTTCAAAGATGTTTACACCTCAACACGATTGTGTCAAACTGTCTGGTGGTCAACAATGTGAACTTCAGGTTAAAGTTTGTCAAATCTGATTCAATTAAAAAAATTTAAAAGTTTTTTTGCTCAGTCGTGATAAATTTTGAGTTGAGTTGACAATCTGAAAGGACCACGTGCATGTGGTGTGTGTGTGCACGTCTATGCCCTCTGAGCGTGTATCCTCTGATTGAACAACAACTCTCATGTCTGTTTGCATGGCCACTTATCAGCCTAATGTCCCTGCCTTCACGTCTGTCTTCACACACTCCGAATCTAACCGAGAACTGAGGGGCGTCCTGTTACTTCCAGATGGCTGGAACATGGAGCATCTGATTCTAACTACCGTACGCCACGGTGTTGTGCACCCATTAGGCCAGTGACGCACCACAGCATCTCTTCCACAGGCTAATGTGATGTCAGCTTTTGTTATCTCTGTCACTGCCTGTTCTGCCTGCCTACTCTCCTGGAACTCTTCTTTGAGCTCAGAAAAACATAATTAAGACCAAAGATGAGAGGCCTTATTTTTCATTTGAGCACTTCATTTTGGGATGGCTACACATCAAACCTATTTAGAGTAGACAAATTGACTCAATTCTCTCCATGTTTGTATCATACCTTAATTCCGCCATGCCCCCTCTGTTCGGCTAAGTGTGAGAAGAAACACAACATTGTTGTCGGTTTGTCCTTTTTGCTGGTTTGTGATGGGAACATCCAAGGACGATGATCGTCTTTTCTTTCTCAATCTAATTTAAATGTAACCAGAGAGATGAAGGCATTGAAATAATGTGATTAATGTAAGTACAATACTTTGGCTACATCCCAAATGGCATCCCGTTCCCTATATAGTGCACTACTTTTGACCAGAGACCTATGGGACTATGTAGTGAGCCAATTTGGGATGTAACCTGTGAGATTAGGACTAAGGAACTGTCATGACTCTCTGTTCTTGGTGAGGATCAAAAGGACCCATGGGCTAGGCAAAAGTTTGAAGATAGCCGTACCCCCCTCTCCTGTGGGAGTTTGGAAGGTTTTATGACTTAACGACCAGTCGTACACTTTCTCTCTCTTGACCCTGCAGTATAGAGAAGTTAAAAATCCTTTTGTTACAACAGAGAGAGACTTTGACAAAACTTCAAATGAATGAACATTGGGACAATACATTTCAATATCCAAATGTTGGGAGTTATGACAGATGGAATATGGAAAATTAATGTATATTTTGTGATGTCATTAAAATTATCAGAAAGACTGTATAACAATATATATTTTTATTTATTTAACCTTTATTTAACTAGGCAAGTCAGTTAAGAACAAAGTCTTATTTTCAATGACGGTCTACCGGCGAACAGTGGGTTAACTTCCTTGTTCAGGGGCAGAATTACAGATTTTTATCATGTCAGCTTGGTGATTCGATCCAGAAACCTTTCGGTTACTGGCCCAACGTTCTAACCACTAGGCAACCTGCCACCAACTACGGACATTGTGACCTCTGGTGGACAACCAGAGACTTACATCAAACTACTCGCCATAGACGGATAGAGTGGTATCAACAGAGAGATGACAGAGAATTGTAACTCTGAAAGTGTACAAATCTTAGTTATCAGGTTTGCACATAAATGCTGTATAAAATAAATTATTATGTATAAGAATACTTTTGAAAAAAATTTAAAAGTGATTTTAGCCTTCTGAATGAGATAATGGCTTTTCATATAAACCTGGGCCAAGTCAGTAAGCATGCCCACGTGAGCACAGACATTGTGTCGGAGTGATGGAACCACCTTTCTGACCAGAGTGTTTAAAATGACTTGTAACTAAATTTACATTAGACCAAGCAGGCGGACGATGTGAGCCGGACTTCACGAAATGGTTAAAACTACAAGACCAGAAAATGGTAAGACCCTCTGAAACTCTCGACGAGCGAAGAAGTTGAAGACTATACCAAAACATTCCCAGTCTGCAGCTGGTATGTAATGTAGTCTAGGACAATTGACCAAGATGAGAGGGAAGGACAAATCTCTCTTACCATCATAGGTACCTCTGAGGTACCTATTATAACGAACAGAGGGAAGTACAGATGCCTCTGAACACAATGTGGTACACCTCTGATGTATCCATCTAACAAACACTCCGAGACAAAGAAGTCTAGAACTAAGGACATTGTGACCTCTGGTGGACAACCAGTAACTTACATTGAACTACTCACCATAGACGGATAGAGTGGTTTCAACAGAGACAACAGAGAAAGACGCGTAAATATATGTTGCAATTCTAATCCGAATGAGCGGTTGATAGAGTGTATTTTCCAAGTGTATGTAAGATGAGTCAACTCTCTTTGTCTCTCCTGCTCTTTACCCCCCTTTCATTGAGTAACAAGCCGTCATATCGGTTTAGTCCACCAAGGGACTTTTCATATGCATTATGTTAGTAATCGATAACCTATACCTTGTGTGTGTGTTTATGTATCTGTGTGATTATTATTATTTATTTAGTAAATAAATAATTAAGCCAATTTGTGTATCGCTGATTCAACACTTAGGCTATGGTTCTTGCGGACAAAAGGAAGTGGATGGAGGAATCTTTTAAACTTTTAAATTCGGACAACACAGAGATGCTAGTTCTAGGTCCCAAGAAACAAAGAGTTCTTCTGTTGGATCTGACAATTAATATTGATGGTTGTACAGTCATCTCAAATAAAATTGTGAAGGACCTCGGCGTTACTCTGGACCCTGATCTCTCTTTTGACGAACATATCAAGACTGTTTCAAGGACAGCTTTTTCCATCTACGTAACATTGCAAAAATCAGAAACTTTCTGTCCAAAAATGATTCATTTTCAACTGTTCTGCTTGCTATGGAACCCTGACCTGTTCACTGGATGTGCTACCTTGTCCCAGACTTGCTGTTTTGGACTCTCTCTCTACCGCACCTGCTGTCTCAAAATCTGAATGATCAGCTATGAAAAGCCAACTGACATTTACTCCTGAGGTGCTGACCTGTTGCACCCTCTACAACCACTGTGATTATTATTATCTGACCCTTCTTGTCATCTATGAACTTTTATCATCTTGGCCATGTTCTGTTATAATCTTCACCCGGCACAGCCAGAGGAGGACTGGCCACCCCTCAGAGCCTGGTTCCTCTCTAGGTTTCTTCCTAGGTTTTGGCCTTGAGAGTTTTTCCTAGCCACCGTGCTTCTACATCTGCATTGCTTGCTGTTTGGGGCTTTTTTGGCTGGGTTTCTGTACGGACATTTGTGACATCGGCTGATGTAAAAAGGGCTTTATAAATTAATTTGATTGATAGTTTGATGTTGAATTGTGAACATAGATAGTTTTAATAGCTAAATAATATATTTTTTCACTAAGGATTATCA
The DNA here is from genome assembly GCF_034236695.1 of Oncorhynchus nerka. Taxonomy (NCBI): domain Eukaryota; kingdom Metazoa; phylum Chordata; class Actinopteri; order Salmoniformes; family Salmonidae; genus Oncorhynchus; species Oncorhynchus nerka. The sequence continues at coordinate 37,800,057 of NC_088403.1, forward strand.
AAGGTCTGATGGAATTAATACTTAACTTTTTATGGCTGCAGGGGCAGTATTGAGTAGCTTGGATGAAAAGGTGCCCATTGTAAACGGCCAGCTCCTCAGTCTCAGTTGCTAATATATGCATATTATTATTAGTATTGGATAGAAAACACTCTAAAGTTTCAAAAACTGTCAAAATACTGTCTGTGAGTATAACATAACTGATATTGCAGGCGAAACCCTGAGGAAAATCTAAACAGGAAGTGGTTTCTATTTTGAAAACTCCATGTTACATAGCCTCCCTTTGCTGGATTTAAAGGGATATTAACCAGATTCCTTTTCCTATCGCTTCCTCAAGGTGTCAACAGTCTTCAGACATAGTTTCAGGCTTTTATTTTGAGCCAGAACAATAACATCGCGTCAAGTGGTCATATGAGTTTTGCTCAGGCAACAGAATTTGGATAGGTATTGCTTTTCCCTCTCGTACTGTGAAAGACATTTGCGCTTGATATATTATTGATTATATATTTTAAAAACAACCTGAGGATTGATTATAAAAAACGTTTGACATGTTACTGTGGACATTATGGAAACTATTTGGAATTTTCGTCTGCGTTGTCGTGACTGCTCTTTCCTGGGGATTTCTGAACATAACGCGAAAAGCAAACGGAGGTATTTTGGATATAAAAATAATCTTTATGGAACAAATGGAACATTTGTTGTGTAACTGGGAGTCACGTGAGTGAAAACATCTGAAGATCATCAAAAGTAAATGATTAATTTGATTGCTTTTCTGATTTTAGTGACCAAGCTTCCTGATACTAAGTGTACTTAATGTTTTATCATGCGATCGATGAACTTACATAAAGGCTTGGATTGCTTTCGCTGAAAAGCATAATTTCAAAATCTGACACGACAGGTGGATTAACAAAAGGCTAAACTGTGTTTTGCACTTGTTATTTCATGAATATAAATATTTGTAGTAATATTTATTGAATGTAGCGCTATGCCAATCAGCGGTTGTTCATGACACTTATTCCGATATCGGGATTGCAGCCATAACAAGTTAAGACAGCTGGGGAGTTCTGAGAATGGGATACACAGTAATTTGCATTCAGAGCTAAACTAAGGTTTTGCCAAGGGAAAGTAAACACTTTGAAACTGGAGCAGTGGCATCTACATGTAAATATACATTTTTAGATAGTGACAGTGTTTAATTTAATTTCAGAACCGCTGTATTTTCCTGGGGGCCTGTCATGCAAAACAATGTGATTCAATAAACTTTTAGCGGCCGTTGCTATATCAATGGTGGGATGGCCTAATGATTCGAATTTTGGAGATCATTACAGCATAAATGACATACTTTTCATTCCCACTATGGAAACAAGGCTGATTTCCGCATCAATCTTTCTGTTTAACAAACCTCCAGACGAGCTTCAAAGCCAACTGCTTCAATGCCAACTGCTTTAAATACAAGTAAAACGAAATGCATGCTCTTCAACCAATTGCTGCCCGCACCTGCACGCAGTTTAGCATCACTACTCTGGAGGGTTCTGACTTAGAATATGTGGACAACTACAAATGCCTAGGTGTCTGGTTAGACTGTAAACTCTCCTTCCAGACTCACGTCAAGCATCTCCAATCCAAAATTAAATCTAGAATCGGCTTCATTTTTCTCAACAGAGCATCCTTCTCTCATGCTGCCAAACATACTCTCGTAAAACTGACTATCCTAGCGATCCTTGACTTCGGCAATGTCATTTCCAAAATAGCCTCCATCACTCTACTCAGCCAATTGGATGCAGTCTATCACAGTGCCATCCGTTTTGTCACCCACCACTGCGACCTGTATGCTCTCGTTGGCTGGCCCTCACTACATATTCATCGCCAAACCCACTGGCTCCAGGTCATCTACTAGGTTTTGCTAGGTAAAGCCCCGCCTTATCTCAGCTCACTGGTCACAATAGCAGTCACCCACCCGTAGCACGCACTCCAGCAGTTATATTTCACTGGTCACACCCAAAGCCAACTCCTCTTTGGCCGCCTTTCCTTCCAGTTCTCTGCTGCCAATGACTGGAACGAATTGCAAAACTTTTTGATGCTGGAGACTCATATCTCCCTCACTAACTTTAAGCACCTTTAAGCACCAGCTGTCAGAGCATCTTACAGATCATTGCACCTGTACATAGCCCATCTGTTCCGCTAGCAGAACCCCTGCCCTAGGAAAACATTACTTCGACACTGCTTTTGGGTACCTTGTTAACATTTCAACAACATGAAATCCATGTCTTAAACGTTGCCATGTTTCAAAAATAGCAAAGAAAATGTGTAATCTGCTTGACACATTATTAATGTTACTTAAAACTTGTTATGGATAGGGGGCAGTATTTCCCCTTTGGATGAATTGCGTGCCCATAGTGAACTGCATCAAAATCTGTCCGAAATTGGTCATATATGCATATTATAATATTGGATAGAAAACACTCTGAAGTTTCTAAAACCGTTTGAATTATGTCTGTGAGTATAACTGTCATGTTATGTCTTGTCCCTGTGCTTTCCCTTCTCTTCGTTTCCCCCTGCTGGTCGTATTAGGTTACTCTCTCTCTCTCTATCGTTCTGTTCCTGCTCCCAGCTGTTCCTCATTCTCCTAACGACCTCGTTTACTCTCTCACACCTGTCCCCTCTTTTGCCCTCTGATTAAGTCTCTATTTCTCTCTCTGTTTCTGCTTCTGTCCTTGTCGGATTCTTGTTTGCTTTGCCCTTGTCCCGTCCTGTCGTAATCTGCCTCTTCATCAGATGCTGCGTGTGAGCAGGTGTCTCTGTCCTCTACGGCCCGCGCCTACCCAGAGGGACCTGCAGTCTGTTGCCGCTAGCCCTGCAATTCTCCTCTACTACTAGAAGGAGGACTCTCCTGCAAAGATAGAGGATTTATGTTTTCCCTGTTTGGACATCTCCTGTAAAGATTGAGGATTTATGTTTTCCCTGTTTGGACATTAAAAGACTCTGTTTCTGTTGAATCGCTGTTGGGTCCTCACTCATCTGCATAACAATAACAGAACTCACAGGGCAGGCAATCTTGCAAACTAGTTTTGAAATCCTGAAAGTTGGGGCAACTTTGACGTCATTGCCCCCTCCCTTCCCAACAAGTTATGGATCTGGAAACACTTCCTATGTCTTCCACTAGATGTCCTCATTCAGTAGAAAGTGTAATGGAGCATTTGCTGTGAACTTTGACCTAATGGGAAGGAAAGTGCTAGAGTGTCGCAAAAGATTCATGTGCTTGAAGGCGCGTTTGGAGTGCTTCATCTGTTCCAATCAGCCCGATATGAACTAGGATTGCCCGGTTGGAATGCCATTCGTTTTGTACGTTTATAACATCCTGAAGATTGATTCTGCACTTAGTTTGACCAGTTTCGTCGACCTGTAATATGTAATTTGGAAGTTTTGATGCAAAATTATCCTGGACCAGAAGTAATTTTTTGGGCATTTGAGCTAAAAGTGGTAGCAGATGCTGCTACATGGACACTAGAATTGAACATTATGAAACAAAACGATTTATTGTTGAAGTAGGACTCCTTGCACTACATTCTGATCAAAGACCATCAAAGGTAAGGGAATATTTATGTTGTAATTTTGTATTTCTGTTGACTCCAACATGGCGGTTACGTCTGAGCACCGTCTCAGATTATTGCAATGTTAGGCTTTTTCCGTAACGTTTAAATAGAATCTGACACAGCGGTTGCATTAAGAACCAGTGTATCTTTAATTATATGTAGAACATGTATCTTTAGTCAAAGTTTATGATGAGTATTTCTGTTATCTGGCGTTGCTTTCTATAATTTCTCCGGATATTTTGGAGGAATTTCTGAACATGGCATCAATGTAAACCGAGATTTGTGGATATAAAAATGCATATTATCGAACAAAACATAAATGTACTGTGTAACATGTCATATGACTGTCATCTGATGAAGATTTTCAAGAGGTTAGTGATTCATTTTATTTCTAATCCAGCTTTTGTGATTTTATCTTTGGCTGGAAAAAATGGCTGCGTTTTTTTCTTTGGTTTGGTGGTGGTCTAACATAAATATATGTTGTGTTTTTGCTGTAAAACATTATTAAAATCTGACATGATGGGTAGATGAACAAGATGTTTATCTTTCATTTGAGGTATTGGACTTGTTAATGTGAGGAACTCCTTGCCCCAACAGGTTTTAACAAACCTCCAGACAAAACTCCTTCCATGGCCTCCAACTGCTCTTAAATTCTAGTAAATGAAAATGCATGCTCTTCAACCGATCGCTGCCCGCACCCGCCCGCCTGACTAGCATCACTACTCTGGACGGTTCTGACTTAGAATATGTGGACAACTATAATATCCACTCATGCTGCCAAACATACCCTGATAAAACTGACTATTCTATTCTTCGGCGATGTTATTAACAAAATAGCCTCCAACACTCTACTCAACAAATTGGATGCAGTCTATCACAGTGCCATCTGTTTTGTCACCAAAGCCTCACATACTACCCACCATTGCGACCTCTATGCTCTCGTTGGCTGGTCCTCGCTACGTATTCGTCACCAAACCCACTGGCTCCAGGTCATCTATAAGTCTTTGCTAGGTAAAGCTCTGCCTTATCTCAGCTCTCTGGTCACCCACCAGTAGCACACGCTCCAGCAGGTATATTTCATCCCCAAAGCCAACACCTCCTTTGGCCACCTTTCCGTCAAGTGCCCTGCTTCCAATGACTGGAACGAATTGAAAAAATCACTAAAGTTGGAGACTTATATCTCCCTCACTAACTTTAAGCGTCAGCTGTCGGAGCAACTTACCGATCGCTGCAGCTGTACACAGCCCATCTGTAAATAGCCAACTACCTACCTCATCCCCACATTTGTTTTTGTTTTTCTGCTCTTTTGCACACCAGTATTTCTACTTGCCCATCATCATCTGCACATCTATCACTCTAGTGTGAATTGTAATTACTTTGCCACTACTGGCCTATTTATTGCCTTATCTCCTTACTTCATTTGCACACACTGTATACATATTTTTCTATTGTGTTATTGACTGTACATTTGTGTTGTTGTTTTTGTCGCACCGCTTTGCTTTATTTTGGCCAGGTCGCAGCTGTAAATGAGAACTTGTTCTCAACTGGGCTACCTGATTAAATAAAGGTGAAATAAAAAAATGTAAAAATTTAGATTGAATCATCTATTGATCTGTTGGGGCGGTATGCATGGCTAAAGACATAAGTGCTACAGGTCGGTAGTCATGTAGGCAGGTTACCTTAGTGTTCATGGGCACAGGGACTGTGGTGGTCTGCTTGAAACATGTTGGTTTTACAGACTCAATCAAGGACATGTTGAAAATGTCAGTGAAGACACTTCCCAGTTGGTCAGTGCATGCTCAGAGTACACATCCTGGTAATCTGTCTGGCCCTGCAGCCTTGTGAAAGATGACCTGTTTACAGGTCTTACTCACGCCGGCTGCGGAGAGTGTGATCACACAGTCATCCGGAACGGTGTACTCCTCAATGCCATCAAAAGAATCCCAGAAAATATTCCAGTCTGTGCTAGCAAAACTGTCCTGTAGCTTAGCATCAGCTTCATCTGATCACTTTTTTATTGACCGTCACTCACTTTAATTTTATATTGTAAGCAGGAATCAGGAGGATAGAATTACGGTTAGATTTGCCAAATGGAGGGCGAGGTAGAGCTTTATATGCGTCTCTGTGTGTGGAGTGAAGGTGGTCTAGAGTTTTTTTCCCCTATGGTTGCACATTTAACATGCTGGTTGAAATTAGTTAAAACAGATTTAAGTTTCCCTGCATTAAAGTCCCCGGCCACTAGGGGTGCCGTCTCTGGATGAGCGTTTTCCTGTTTGCTTATGGCCATATACAGTGCCTTGCGAAAGTATTCGGCCCCCTTCAACTTTGCGACCTTTTGCCACATTTCAGGCTTCAAACATAAAGATATAAAACTGTATTTTTTGTGAAGAATCAACAACAAGTGGGACACAATCATGAAGTGGAACGACATTTATTGGATATTTCAAACTTTTTTAACAAATGAAAAACTGAAAAATTGGGCGTGCAAAATTATTCAGCCCCTTTACTTTCAGTGCAGCAAACTCTCTCCAGAAGTTCAGTGAGGATCTCTGAATGATCCAATGTTGACCTAAATGACTAATGATGATAAATACAATCCACCTGTGTGTAATCAAGTCTCTGTAAAAATGCACCTGCACTGTGATAGTCTCAGAGGTCCGTTAAAAGTGCAGAGAGCATCATGAAGAACAAGGAACACACCATGCAGGTCCGAGATACTGTTTTGAAGAAGTTTAAAGGCGGATTTGGATACAAAAAGATTTCCCAAGCTTTAAACATCCCAAGGAGCACTGTGCAAGCGATAATATTGAAATGGAAGGAGTATCAGACCACTGCAAATCTACCAAGACCTGGCCGTCCCTCTAAACTTTCAGCTCATACAAGGAGAAGACTGATCAGAGATGCAGCCAAGAGGCCCATTATCACTCTGGATGAACTGCAGAGATCTACAGCTGAGGTGGGAGACTCTGTCCATAGGACAACAATCAGTCGTATATTGCACAAATCTGGCCTTTTTGGAAGAGTGGCAAGATGAAGGCCATTTCTTAAAGATATCCATAAAAAGTGTTGTTTAAAGTTTGCCACAAGCCACCTGGGAGACACACCAAACATGTGGAAGAAGGTGCTCTGGTCAGATGAAACCAAAATTGAACTTTTTGGCAACAATGCGAAACGTTATGTTTGGCGTAAAAGCAACACAGCCCATCACCCTGAACATACCATCCCCACTGTCAAACATGGTGGTGGCAGCATCATGGTTTGGGCCTGCTTTTCTTCAGCAGGGACAGGAAAGATGGTTAAAATCGATGGGAAGATGGATGTAGCCAAATACAGGACCATTCTGGAAGAAAACCTGATGGAGTCTGCAAAAGACCTGAGACTGGGACGGAGATTTGTCTTCCAACAAGACAATGATCCAAAACATAAAGTAAAATCTACAATGGAATGGTTCAAAAATAAACATATCCAGGTGTTAGAATGGCCAAGTCAAAGTCCAGACCTGAATCCAATCGAGAATCTGTGGAAAGAACTGAAAACTGCAGTTCACAAATGCTCTCCATCCAACCTCACTGAGCTCGAGCTGTTTTGCAAGGAGGAATGGGAAAAACTTTCAGTCTCTCGATGTGCAAAACTGATAGAGACATACCCCAAGCGACTTACAGCTGTAATCGCAGCAAAAGGTGGCGCTACAAAGTATTAACTTAAGGGGGCTGAATAATTTTGCACGCCCAATTTTTCAGTTTTTGATTTGTTAAAAAAGTTTGAAATATCCAATAAATGTCGTTCCACTTCATGATTGTGTCCCACTTGTTGTTGATTCTTCACAAAAAAATAAAGTTTTATATCTTTATGTTTGAAGCCTGAAATGTGGCAAAAGGTCGCAAAGTTCAAGGGGGCCGAATACTTTCGCAAGGCACTGTACAGCTCATTGAGTGCAGTCTTAGTGCCAGCATCAGTTTGTGGTGGTAAATAGACAGCTACGAAGAATATAGATGAAAAATCTCTAGGTAGAGAGTGTGGTCTACAGTTTATCACAAGATACTCTACCTCAGGCAAGTAAAACCTAGAGATTTCCTTAGATATCGTGCACCAGCTGTATATATACATTTACATTTACATTACATTTAAGTCATTTAGCAGACGCTCTTATCCAGAGCGACTTACAAATTGGTGCATTCACCTTAAGACATCCAGTGGAACAGCCACTTTACAATAGTGCATCTAAATCTTTTAAGGGGGAGGTGAGAAGGATTACTTTATCCTATCCTAGGTATTCCTGAAAGAGGTGGGGTTTCAGGTGTCTCCGGAAGGTGGTGATTGACTCCGCTGTCCTGGCGTCGTGAGGGAGTTTGTTCCACCATTGGGGGGCCAGAGCAGCGAACAGTTTTGACTGGGCTGCGCGGGAACTGTACTTCCTCAGTGGTAGGGAGGCGAGCAGGCCAGAGGTGGATGAACGCAGTGCCCTTGTTTGGGTGTAGGGCCTGATCAGAGCCTGGAGGTACTGAGGTGCCGTTCCCCTCACAGCTCCGTAGGCAAGCACCATGGTCTTGTAGCGGATGCGAGCTTCAACTGGAAGCCAGTGGAGAGAGCGGAGGAGCGGGGTGACGTGAGAGAACTTGGGAAGGTTGAACACCAGACGGGCTGCGGCGTTCTGGATGAGTTGTAGGGGTTTAATGGCACAGGCAGGGAGCCCAGCCAACAGCGAGTTGCAGTAATCCAGACGGGAGATGACAAGTGCCTGGATTAGGACCTGCGCTGCTTCCTGTGTGAGGCAGGGTCGTACTCTGCGGATGTTGTAGAGCATGAACCTACAAGAACGGGCCACCGCCTTGATGTTAGTTGAGAACGACAGGGTGTTGTCCAGGATCACGCCAAGGTTCTTAGCGCTCTGGGAGGAGGACACAATGGAGTTGTCAACCGTGATGGCGAGATCATGGAACGGGCAGTCCTTCCCGGGAGGAAGAGCAGCTCCGTCTTGCCGAGGTTCAGCTTGAGGTGGTGATCCGTCATCCACACTGATATGTCTGCCAGACATGCAGAGATGCGATTCGCCACCTGGTCATCAGAAGGGGGAAAGGAGAAGATTAATTGTGTGTCGTCTGCATAGCAATGATAGGAGAGACCATGTGAGGTTATGACAGAGCCAAGTGACTTGGTGTATAGCGAGAATAGGAGAGGGCCTAGAACAGAGCCCTGGGGGACACCAGTGGTGAGAGCACGTGGTGTGGAGACGGATTCTCGCCACGCCACCTGGTAGGAGCGACCTGTCAGGTAGGACGCAATCCAAGCGTGGGCCGCGCCGGAGATGCCCAACTCGGAGAGGGTGGAGAGGAGGATCTGATGGTTCACAGTATCGAAGGCAGCCGATAGGTCTAGAAGGATGAGAGCAGAGGAGAGAGAGTTAGCTTTAGCAGTGCGGAGGGCCTCCGTGATACAGAGAAGAGCAGTCTCAGTTGAATGACTAGTCTTGAAACCTGACTGATTTGGATCAAGAAGGTCATTCTGAGAGAGATAGCGGGAGAGCTGGCCAAGGACGGCACGTTCAAGAGTTTTGGAGAGAAAAGAAAGAAGGGATACTGGTCTGTAGTTGTTGACATCGGAGGGATCGAGTATACATAGACCGCCACCCCTTGTCTTACCAGAGGCTGCTGTATGTTATTCATGTTGTTGTTCAGCCACGACTCAGTGAAACATAAGATATTACAGTTTTTAATGTCTTGTTGGTAGGATATACGTGCTTGTAGTTCGTCCACTTGGCCAATAGTACCGATGGTAAAGGCAGATTAGCCACTCGTCACCGAATCCTCACAAGGCACCCAGATCTCTTCCGCGATACCTTTTTCCACCTGTTCGGGTGCCTGGAGTAAATCCCTCTCGACCATTAAAGACAAATGATTCATCCAGTTCAAGGTGAGTAATCGCTGTTCTGATTCTGAAGCTCTTTTCGGTCTTAAGAGGAGGAAGCAGCAATATTATGCACAAAATAATTTACAAACAATGTGAAAAAAATATAAAAAATTGCACTGTTGTATAAGAGCCCATAAAACAGCAGCCATCCCCTCTGGCGCCATCATACATCAATACATACATGTTCTGAGTGTTTGCATTGCTAGTGTTATTTAGTATGTTTGTCTCACATATTACATGGCCAGTATGATAGAGCGATACATATTTGTTAGCAGATAATGACAACATGACAATAACAGTATGTGTAGATGACGTAATGAAAAGTTGGAGCGTGGTTGGTAATGGGGGAAATCAGGTGGTTGGGCTGAATTAGATTTTTTTTTTCATTGAACCTTTATTTAACTAGGCAAGTCAGTTAAGAACAAAATCTTATATACAATGACAGCCTACATTGGCCAAACCCAGACAACACTGGGCCAATTGTGCACCACTCTATGGGACTCCCAATCACAGCTGTTTGTGATACAGCCTGGACTTGAACCAGGGTGTCTGTAGTGACACCTCCAGCACTGAGATGTAGTGCCTTAGACTGCTGCGCCACTCGGGAACCCCTAGGTCCTGGAGAACAAGAACAGAGTTAAAGGGAACAGGGTAGGAGTGTCGTGGAAATTCTAATCAATAATGAAGTGAGAAAAGGTCAATTACCAATCAGGATATTACTTTATTTAAAACGCATTAAAAACATTGATTAATTAATGCAATAATGAAGCTTGTCAACAACCCACCCTTAGTTGATTAGTTGAGAGCCCAACGAGCGGATATGAGCCACAGCATTTTATAGCAAAGTACATCCTCCTAAATGTTCAATACAAACAACAGATGTATGGAATGGGTCACAAAGTTAGGATTTGTATGAAAATACTAATAATTCACAGCAGACAGTATCTGCTTTAAAGACTGTTCTTATTGTGTAGAATGGAGGGTTTGGCCCCCAAAACAAAGTTCCTCTCATTATTATCCATTCCGGAGCCATCTCCACCCTTGTACCTCCCAGCACACAAACACCAACTCATTCTATGGAATGCGAGCTCCGAGAGAGGACAAGACCATCATAAATCAGTTGCTGGAGTTAAATTTCAGAAGCTCCTCTCAGTTCACAGAGTGTCACGTCATGACCTTAGTTCCTTTTTTAATTCTCTGTTTTAGTTTGGTCAGGGCGTGAGTTGGGGTGGGCATTCTAAGTCTTGTAGTCTAGGTTTTGTATTTCTGTGTTTGGCCTGGTATAGTTCCCAATCAGAGGCAGCTGTCGATCGTTGTCTGATTGAGAACCATACTTAGGCAGCCTGTTTTCGCCCTTGAGTTGTGGGTAGTTGTTTTCTGTCTCTGTACCAGATAGGACTGTTTCGTTTGTTCCGTTTTGTTCTTTTTGTTCTAGTGTTCAGTGTAATTAAAATATCATGATCCACCAACGACAACCGTTACAGAGACACAATATAGTTCTAAGAACCTTATTTTGTTGCACAAAACAACGATTTGATGCAATAACATTATTATTGTTAATCTTGTAATTTTACTCTCACAGGAGACAGAGACGTAACAAGCAAACACAAATGTTAAACTTTACTGTGAGAAAATTTGATGGATTAGTGTAGTGTTATAAATGGGAGACACAGAGCATTCAGAAAGTATTCAGAGCCCTTGCCTTTCCCACATTTTCTTACGTTACATTCTTATTCTAAAATTGATTAAATCATTTTCCCCCTTATCAATTAAACACAATACCCCATAATGACAAAGCAAAAAACGGAAATATCTAATTTACTTAAGTATTCAGACCCTTTACTCAGTACTTTTTTGAAGCACATTTGGCAGCGATTACAGGCTCGAGTCTTCTTGGTTATGATGCTACTAGCTTGGCACACCTGTATTTGGGGAGTTTCTCCCATTCTTCTCTGCAGATCCTCTCAAGCTATGTCAGATTGGATGGGGAGCTTTGCTACACAGCTATTTTCAGATCTCTCCAGAGATGTTAGATTGGCTTCAAGTCCGGGCTCTGGCTGAGCCACTCAAGGACATTAAGAGAATTGTCGCGACGCCACTCCTGCGTTGTCTTAGCTGTGTGCTGAGGGTCCTGTTGGAAGGTTAACATTCGTCAGAGTCTGAGGTCCTGTGCGCTCTGGAGCAGGATTTCTTTGAAGATCTCTGTACTTTGCTCCGTTCATCTTTCACTTGATCCTGATTAGTCGCCCAGTCCCTGCTGCTGAAAACCATCCCCACAGCATGATGCTGCCACCACCAAGCTTCACCGTAATGATGGTGCCAGGTTTACTCCAGACGTGACACTTGGCATTCAGGCCAAAGAGTTTAATCTTGGTTTCATCAGACTAGAGAATCTTGTTTCTCATGGTCTGAGAGTTAGATGCCTTTTGACAAACTCCAAGCTGGCTTTCATGTGCCGTTTACTGAGGAGTGGCATCTGTCTGACCACTATATGATATGCCTGATTGGAGTGCTGCAGAGGTGGATGTCCTTCTGGAAGATGGTTTTCCTTCTGGAAGGTTCTCATATCTCCACAGAGTTCCTCTGTCCAATGTCTGTGTTCTTTTGCCCATCGTAATATTTTATTTTTATTGGCATCTGAGATATGGCGTTTTCTTTGAAACGCTGCCTAGAAGGCCGACATCCCGGAGTCACCTCTTCACTGTTGACTTTGAGACTGGTGTTTTGCGGTGCCATTTAATGAAGCATTTAATGAGGTGTCTTTTCTCAAACTAGACATTCTAATGTACTTGTCCTCTTGCTCAGTTGTGCACCGGGGCCTCCCAATCCTCTTTCTATTCTGGTTAGACAGTTTTCACTGTTCTGTGAAGGGAGTAGTACACCGCGTTGTATGAGATCTTCCGATTCTTGGCAATTTCTCGCATGGAATAACCTTCATTTCTCAGAACAAAAATAGACTGATGGTTGTTTTTTTCTGGCCATTTTGAGCCTGTAATCAAACCCACAAATGCTGATGCTCCAGATACTCAACTAGCCTAAACAAGGCCAGTTTTATTGAACAAGAGAACAACAGTTTTCAGCTGTGCTAACATAATTGCACAAGGGTTTTCTAATGATCAATTAGCCTTAAAAAATGATAAACTTGGATTAGCTGGCACAACGTGCCATTGGAACACAGGAGTGATGGTTGCTGATAATGGGCCCCTGTACGCCTACGTAGATATCAGCTGTTTCAGCTACAATAGTAATTAACATTATTAGCAATGTCAACCCTGTATTTGTAACTACCCATCCCGGGTCCGGGAGCGTTGTCATCATCTGACACTAATTAGCATAACGCATAGGACGTAAATATTCCTAGAAAATATTCATATCCATGAAATCACAAGTGAAATATATTGAAACACAGCTTAGCCTTTTGTTAATCACCCTGTCATCTCTGATTTTGAAAATAAAATGGCTTCACAGCCAAAGCAAAACAAGCATTTGTGTAAGTTTATCGATAGCCTAGCATAGCATTATGCCTAGCTAGCAGCAGGCAACCTTGTCACGAAAATCAGAAAAGCAATCCAATTCAATCGTTTACCTTTGAACTTCGGATGTTTTCACTCACGAGACTCCCAGGTAGATAGCCAAAGTTCATTTTTTCACAAAATATAATTTTTGTAGTCCGTTTGTTCTTCACGTTTGGCTGAGAAATAGACCGGAAATTGCGGTCATGACAACTCTGAAAAATATTCCAAATTAGCTCCATAATATCGACAGAAATATGGCAAACGTTGTTTAGAATCAATCCTCAAGGTGGTGTCTATTCAAATGTCTATTCGATAATATATCCACCGGGACAATTGGTTTCTCAGTAGAAGCGATTGGAATAATGGCTACCTCTGTACTTTACGCAAGATTTTCTCCGGGAGCATCATGTGACCACTGCGCAATGTAGCTCCCTACGGCTATTCTTCAACATAAATGCGTAAATCTACGTCACAATGCTGTAGATGCCTTAGGGAATATGTAGAAAGCGTAAGCTGGTTCATAGCACATTCACAGCTCAATGGGGACTCATTGGCACGCAAGCGCTTTCAAAATATGGGGGACTTCCGGATTGGATTTTTCTCAGGCTTTCGCCTGCAACATCAGTTCTGTTATACTCACAGACAATATCTTTACAGTTTTGGAAATGTTAGAGTGTTTTCTATCCAAAGCTGTAAATTATATGCATATTCTAGCATCTTGTCTTGACAAAGTATCCTGTTTAAAACGGGAACATTTTTTTTCCAAAAATGAAAATACTGCCCCTAGAGTCGCAACAGGTTAAGAGGCTCCTCTGTCCTCCACTCATTAGCTGTATTAATGGCACCTGTTTGAACTTGTTATCAGTATAAAAGACACCTGTCCACAACCTCAAACAGTCACACTCCAAACTCCACTATGGCCAAGACCAAAGATCTGTCAAAGGACACCAGAAACAAAATTGTAGACCTGCACCCGGCTGGGAAGACTGAATCTGCAATAGGTAAGCAGCTTGGTTTGAAGAAATCAACTGTGGGAGCAATTATTAGGAAATACAAAACCACTGATAATCTCCCTCGATCTTGGGCTCCACGCAAGATCTCATCCTGTGAGGTCAAAATGATCACAAGAACGGTGAGAAAAAATCCCAGAACCACACGGGGGGACCTAGTGAATGACCTGCAGAGAGCTGGGACCAAAGTAACAAAGCCTACCATCAGTAACACACTACGCCGCCAGGGACTCAAATCCTGCAGTGCCAGACGTATCCCCCTGCTTAAGCCAGTACATGTCCAGTTCCATCTGAAGTTTGCTAGAGATCATTTGGATGATCCAGAACAAGATTGGGAGTATGTCATATGGTCAGATGAAACCAAAATATAACTTTTTGGTAAAAACTCAACTCGTCGTGTTTGGAGGACAAAGAATGCTGAGTTGCATCCAAAGAACACCATACCTACTGTGAAGCATGGGGGTGGAAACATCATGCTTTGGGGCTGTTTTTCTGCAAAGGGACCAGGACGAATGATCCGTGTAAAGGAAAGAATGAATGGGGCCATGTATCGTGAGATTTTGAGAGAAAACCTCCTTCCATCAGCAACGGCATTGAAGATTAAACGTGGCTGGGTCTTTCAGCATGACAATGATTCCAAACACACCGCCCGGGCGGTGACGAGTGGCTTCCACAAACGAGTGGCTTCGTAAGAAGCATTTCAAGATCCTGGAGTGGCCTAGCCAGTCTCCAGATCTCAACCCCATAGAAAATCTTTGGAGGGAGTTGAAAGTCTGTGTTGCCCAGCAACAGCCCCAAAACATCACTGCTCTAGAGGAGATCTGCATGGAGGAATGTGCCACAAAAACAGCAACAGTGTGTGAAAACCTTGTGAAGACTTACAGAAAACATTTGACCTCTGTCATTGCCAACAAAGGGTATATAACAAAGTATTGAGATAAACGTTTGTTATTGACCAGATGTCAGGCCTCTCATCTTTTTAAGTGGGAGAACTTGCACAATTGATGGCTGACTAAATAATTTTTGCCCCACTGTATATACACTATAATCCTTGAGTAATTTTGGATCTAGAGTGACTTAAAAGAACAACTGAAGTTAAGAGCCTTAACCAACTCTCCTACCACTAGCCTACTTGCCTAAAAATATATGTTTTGCTCATTTGGAACACATTACAGCATGTTTCATAAGTGAATATAAACAATATATAATGTGTAATATATTGAATAATTCATTTGTTTAGATGCAATATTCATTAAAAAAAAGTTAATAACTCGACCCTGTCACAGGTTTTACAACCCTGTTACAATGAAACATGTGCCAGCGTTGAGTATGACGGGGTTGAGCTTTTTTTGAGCCTCTGCTCCTCATGTGGTGAAGGACAGGAGACCACATGGTGTGCATGAAATTAATAGATTGTATATTTTAATGGATTAAAGTATAATTGTGATAAGTACTAGTTTTCCATCTTTATTTCATGTAATAGGCTTGACGATCCCCACCTGACTTAAAAAAAAAATACAGATATAAAATAATGTGATTATTTGCCTGTTTCTGTACCATGCAGTTGAACATTGTTGAAAGATGTCACTTCCTGTTAATGATGGCACATAAGGGTGGACTGACTATTTCTATTGGCGTAGTTTGGTTGCCGTGACAGGGTTGACTAAGGGACAGAGTTAATTGTGTGATTTTAATCAATAATCATGCATTTATTTGATAAACATACTTTCTCAACAAAATAACACAAATAGATGTTTACATTGATGGCAAAAGTTATTAATTATGTGCACATTTTAACATTCATTTCCCAAGTAAAAATGAAGTGAAACACCTGGGGGACATGTCACAATTCTTAGTGTCAGTAAATAAATATTATTTTTTTATAATAAGGTTCAAATTAATGCTATATTTATTTAAATTCATTATAACTGGACATTTCAATTTATATAAAAAGTATTTTAACATTTTATTTTGGTGACCCAATACTTAAATACTTATAAAAGTCAGAGGGACGGAAATATTACCCGAGCCCAAGAATGACCCTTAAATTATTTCTTCCTATGCAATATTTTCTTATATAAAGACAAATATATGGTAAAGAAAGAGTGTTCTCTTTCCAGTCTTTTCGGTCCTCTGAAGCTGTAGGTAGTCAGCAGGTAGTCACTGTCAAAAATACCATCCTTGGAGAGCAATTCTGAGGTAATAATTTTGCGTGGACTGAGCGAGCGCTTATAAGGTGAAATAGAACTAGAACTGCCCGCGTCCTGTGTGACCGATGTGAAGTAAAATAGAGCCAAGCTTTTTGACAGGGGGACACTATTTGGCATGACAGGCCCACGGTGTTTAAGAGATCAAGTTGTTTGTAAAACATTTCTGGGGACAAATTATATACTTTACTAGATTATCCTTGTCAATGGACAATTCTCACCTTCATGTTTACAAGTCAAATAATTTACATGATCTATATGTTGTTTCTCAATCTTTATGCTGCAAAAATCCCTCAACCTATGTCTGGTTTCTTCTCTCCTACCCCTCACGTCCCTAGCTAGCGGGCCCAGACAACCTTGAATATTTAGAGGGGTGAGGAGGACATTAAATCAATAGACTCCAAGTGAACGGAAACGGTGCTGTAGTTATCAAACAGTTGTAAACCGGGGAGGGGTTAGATTGTGAGTTGGGGGAACATTGTCAGCAAGGCAACTGCCCTTTAAATACATTACTCATTGCTTCAAGCCACACCTCGCCACACCCACCAAACGGGAGCAAACGTACCTCAAAGTCTGTTCAAGAACATACAGGAACGTTTTGAGGAAATGTGTTGTTCAGTACAAAACGTTCCGCAACGTAGGAAACATCCCAGCTAGCACATGAACGCTGACACGGTCACCAGGTGTACAGTGTTTCCTCCGGCACATTGGCGGGGTTGTGTTTCGGAAGACGTACGACCTTTGCTTTTCCCGAGACCATACGGGAGTTGCAGTGATGAGACAAGACAATTGGATATGACGAAAAGGGGCAAAATATATATATACATATAAATAAATACAATTATTTAAAATTGTGGATGGTTATAATTTTTATGTATAAAATGTATAATAGTACTATTTGAAATGACTAAATCGGGTAAATGTGTATACATTTATTTAAATTTGCATCGGGCTGCTTCTGGGGGGATTCTGGTAAGAAGTCGGCTGAATCCTGGTAGATGGAAACTGGTAAGAAGTCGATTCTGATAAGAAGTCAGCCGATTCTGAGCAGTCATTCATTTTGATACCAGGCCAAGTCCGACACCCGATTTCGGGCCGATTCAATCAGTTCCGGCCCCCCGGAAGAGGCCCGCTTCTGGGCTGATTCCTCATTGCTAGCTGGGATTCAAGGGAACTGAACGCACCTCAGGTTAATAGCACTGGTGTTTTTGTAATCAAGATCATCAACTATTAATAAGCTATTGATTAGAGTCAGCTGCTGAGAATTAAAGGCAGCCCGGGGAAAGTATTGTCCTTGTCTCCACAATGACACAGCCTGGTCTAGGGTGAGATGGGAGGGATGAAAGAGAGGGAGGGAGAGGAATAAATAAATAAAAAGGGAGAAAAGGGGAGGGAGGAAGAGAGACAAGGAGAGGGAGATAAGGAAGAGGATTGGAAAGAGAAAGAGGGAAGGAGGGTGGAAGAAAGAGGGATAGAGAGAGACAGAGAATGGCCTGCTGTTTTGGGTTAGCTGATGTAGAAATTGAGAGACCAGACTAATGATGAAGAGAAGGTGAAGGTTGAGAAAAAGCAAATTCTCTAATCAGCATCAGTAATGGATCTATCTATCTGACCTGTCTGCTCTGGTCTCTCCTGTGAGACCCAGCTCTGGTTTGATCAAAAATCTGTTTTTTTCAAAGCTAAAATATAGAAAATGTATTCATTTTATTTAACTTTTCTATCAACCCCAGAGGTGGAAAAGCTTTGAGAAATATTATTTAGTATCATCTTGGCTTTTTGGATATATTGCTGTTTACTATTTATTTTTCAAAATATGACAATTGGAATGCATATCTTCAAAACTTCACATTTCAAAGCAAGGGCTGAACATAACAAGAGTATTGGATTGGAATTCAAATTAATCGTATTCTTCTGTCTCTTTGTGACTAAATATTTGGCATTCAACTGGTCCTCAAGTTGATGTCATCACTTCATCAATCTCTAATTGATTATTGGGTTTCAAACTTGTTTTGGACTACTTTTCCCTTTTCAAGGTTGAACAATTTTCTAAAGTTCTGTTTAAAACTTACAATCCCTTTAAAAATGGATTTCTCCCCTAAAATCTTTGAAGTAATGTCTTGAATGCAGATTAGACAAAGTAGTGTTGATAAATTGGGGGGGAAAGCTTCAGATACAAATCCCTCTCTTTTAATTCTGCTATGCCCCAGAGGAATGCAACTAAAAATAACAATCTAGCCCAAATAAACATAATTATCACAGAACTCAGTCAGCGCTAACATGAAAACGCTGAAAAGGGGAAACATGTCAAATACAAAACATCTCTCAGCTTTGAAAAACAGTACATTCAGGTTCTGAATGTTCTCAATGGCAATCCCTTATTACTTCTCCTGCCCTTGTGGATTGTATGTAGGCCTAACTGCAGCCAAGAGTATTACATTTTTATTATGCTCTAAATCTCATGAATCATATAAGAACATGGCAATCATTATCATATTGTATGAGGAATTTGAGATATATGTTTGATTGCTTATAGCAAATCTAAATCATATGTCTTGTGTACATTTCAAATGAATCAATAACTCAACTCAATCAATAGCTCATTAACCAAATGCATACCGGCGTATTATCTGTTAGCTTTATTCCCAGAAAGACAGAGAGTCCAACGCCTATCGTCTTATACAACCCCACTATTCCCCCATTACCAGCTGGAAAACATTTGTTTTAGTTAATGGAGCCGTCAACAATACCTTTGGTGGAGGGAGTCAGATTGACTATGACTCTTCAGAGAGAGAGAGACACACATCTCTCTCGATCATTACCGTCGACATTACTGGGAGCCCATACAGGCGTGGATGGAGCACAGCTGGACACCCAGGTCTTCAAAGATGATCATGCTATAAATTCCCCACACTGTATAATAGGTCTGTCACTCTGAAAGCTGGGGCTGTTGGACAAGAGAAATAATGCCCTGCAGATTTTACCCTCCCATAGGGATCCTTCCACCGCAAAAAGCAGAAGAAAGAGGATTTTGACAACCACCATCTCAGATTGTTCTGAAATCTTTCCTGTTGTTAAAAACATATAATATTAATAGCATTACTGCAATAGCATTACTGCAACATCATTTTGTTGAAATATAATTTGATCTCTGAACAAATCAAGCTAATTGATTACACCTATATTAGCATTTTCACACTTTATGCCCAAATCATCCAAAAGTATCTAAAAATGGATTGTGTAACTCAATGATGTTACCTATCGATGATTTGGATATGAAGCGAGAAAATGCTAATAAAGGTAACATTGACTTGCACTGTATTTGTGCCACATATTCGAAAAAGGTAGCATTTGAAACAGTGGCCAGGTAAACAAAACCGAAGGATTGGTTGCTGTCCGAGCCGCAGCTCCACACTACTTGTCAAACATGGAGAACTGATACTACAGTATGTACTCGTTAATGGGGTGAGATTGGCGTGGGGTGTGGGGGGATCTATGGATGGCTTTTGACCACTTATTTGGATTCCTCATGTCTTAGCCATTGTTAGAAAAAGTTTGGTCCAAATCAGATGCTAAGTACTATCATTATTGGATATTATAGGAATCCTATACATTAAAATTGCCAATTTGGGTGCAATCAATTCACTTACTTTTTTAGGGATCAAGTTACATTTAAAAAAAATTATGTTTCCGGAATGCTTATCTGATCTGTTTCTGAGTACGAAATGATAAAAAAAAATCTGCAATGGTGGGTCTCATGGCTTGCTGAAATGATATGGAACGACCTAACGTGCTTCTGCTGATTACTTTTAAGTAAGAGATCCTTCACTTGTTTATTTAACGGGCTCGTCGTAAATATGTCCAGTCTGTAGCTTTTTATTGTGATCGCCACCGTCCAATAGCCCTATGTCCCTTTCAATCACCACGTTATCGTTAAATCTAGATGGATGTTATTAGCAATTGTAATTGTGCTACTTTAAACAGGCCTACAAGCCCCCAGTCCAGCCTCTCTCAGCCTATTGCAGACAGTCTGAGCACTGATTGTGCGTTCCTGGTATAACTCAGCAGTTGTTGTTGCCATCCTGTACCTGTCCCGCAGGTGTGATGTTCGGATGCCCGATCCTGTGCAGGTGTTGTTACAAGTTGTCTGCCACTGCAAGGACGATCAGCTGTCCTTCCTGTCTCCCTGTAGCGCTGTCTTAGGCGTCTCACTGTACGGACATTGCAATGTATTGCCCTAGCCACATCTGCAGTCCTCATGTCTCCTTGCAGCATGCCTAAGGCACGTTCACGCAGATTAGCAGGGACCCTGGGCAGGGACCTTCTTTATTTTGGTGTTTTTCATAGTCAGTAGAAAGGCCTCTTTAGTGTCCTAAGTTTTCATTACTGTGACCTTAATTGCCTACAATCTGTAAGCTGTCAGTGTCTTAACGACCGTTCCACAGGTGCATGTTCATTAATTGTTTATGGTTCATTGAACAAGCATGGGAAAGAGTGTTTAAACCCTTTACAATGAAGATCTGTGAAGTTATTTGGATTTTTACGAATTATCTATGAAAGACAATGTCCTGAAAGTTTACGTGAGAGTTTATGTGAGATTCTAAGCAACTATGTTTTCATTCTAATTCAATTCTTAAACACAATTCAAGTGTTTAATAAAACCTCATTTTGAGGGGCTAGTTTGACCCTAATATAGTGTTCTGAAACTGATGGTTTTCAGGCGTGCAAGTCACATTATGATTGCTTGTATATAGTGATGTGTAATTCCTATCGGAATCTAGCCAAAGTGGGGATATCCAGCATTTATTATTTATATTTTCCCACTTTCAGGGATGTAAGGATGCATGAGTTTGGAGGAGATGCACTTCATCACTTCAATTTGAGCTGGTAAAACTATTTCTGAATAAATTCTATTTAATTATCATTAAAATTCCATGAAAGACGATAGAACGACAAACCAAATAAATATGTGTAGCAGCCTAGAGGTAGGTAAATGGTAGTTCATTCCCTGTCTTCTCTCTGGTGGTGGTGAAAATGATGAAAAACTATATAGGCTACATGTGTGCCTGTCAAAGGCTTGACCACTTTTGCCAATAATAACTTTTTATTTGACCATAATTTAACAAGTCAGTTAAGAACAAATTCTTATTTTCAATGACAGCCTAGGAACAGTGGGTTAACTGCCTGTTCAGGGGCAGAATGATAGATTTGTACCTTGTCAGCTCGAGGTTTTGAACTTGCAACCTTCTGGTTCCTAGTCCAACGCTCTAACCACTAGGCTACCCTGCCGCAACCAACCTTGAAAAAAAATCCTAATTCAATGCGTATCTGCCTTTCTGGTCATAAAACTCCAAGCAACCCCCTCTCTACTCTTGCGAAGTGGAATCCAGAACTATATGTGACCACTTGGTTACGGCGACACCGGTCTGCCGAGGACACCCAAACCTGATTTGCCACCACAAAGCCCAAGGAGCCTGATCCTCTCTGGAAATTACTGTAGCCCTGCTTTGGATACAGTGCCTTCGGAAAGTATTCAGACCCCTTGGCCTTTTTCACATTTTGTTACATTACAGCCTAATTCTAAAATTGATTAAATACATAAAAATCCTAAGGAATCTACACACAATTCCCCATAATGACAATGTGAAAAGAGGTTTTTAGAAATGTTTGCTGAATTATTTGCTAAATTATTCAGACTATGAGACTAGAAATTGAGCTCAGTTGCATCCTGTTTCCATTGATTGACATCCACCTGCAGTAAATTCAATTGATTGGACATGATTTGGAAATGCACACATCTGTCTATGTAAGGTCCCAAAGTTGACAGTGCATGTCAGAGCAAAAACAAAGCCATTTTATCCGTTATTTTACCAGGTAAGTTGACTGAGAACAACATTCTCATTTGCAGCAACGACCTGGAGAATAGTTACAGGGGAGAGGATGGGGATGAATGAGCAAATTGTAAACTGGGGATTATTAGGTGACCGTGATGGTTTGAGGGCCAGATTGGGAATTTAGTCAGGACACCGGGGTTAACACCCCTACTCTTACGAAAAGTGCCATGGGATCTTTAACGACCTCAGAGAGTCAGGACACCCGTCTAACGTCTCATCCGAAAGACGGATGAGGAAGGAATGAGGAAGGAATTATCCGTAGAGCTCCGAGACAGGATTGTGTCGATACATAGATCTGTGGAAGGGTACCAAAAATGGCTGCAGCATTGAAGGTCCCCAAGAACACAGTGGCCTCCGCCATTCTTAAATGGAAGACGTTTGGAACCACCAAGGGACAGACCGAAGCCACTCCTCAGTAAAAGGCACATGATAGGCCAAAAGGCTAATGAAGCACTCTCAGACAGTGAGAAAAAAACGCATGGACTGGGAGACTAGTCAGGATTGAGGGAAAGATTAAAAGATCAATGTACAGAGATATCTTTGATTAAAACCTGCTCCAGGGAGCTCAGGACCTCAAACTGGGGTGAAGGTTCACCTTCCAACAGGACAACAATCCTAAGCACACAGCCAGGAGTGGCTTCGGGACAAGTTTCTGAATGTCTTTGAGTGGACCAGCCAGACGCTGGACTTGAATTTGATCGAACATCTCTGGAGAAATCTGAAAATAGCTGTGCAGCAACTCTCCCGTTCCAACCTGACATAGCTTGAGAGGATCTGCAGAGAATGGGAAAAACTCCCCAAATACAGGTGTGCCAAACTTGTAGCGTCATACCCAAGAAGATTTGAGGCTGTAGTCGCTGCCAAAGGTGCTTCAACAAAGTACTGAGTAAAGGGTCTGAATACTTATGTAAATGTGATATATCTGGGGTTTTTGTAATGAAAAACCCTGCTTTTGCTTGTCATTATGGGGTATTGTTTGTAGATTGATAAGAGGGGGAAAAACTATTTAATCAATGTTAGAATAATGCTGTAACCTAGCCCCACTCTTTCCCGGAAAACACATCAGCAGCCAGAGGCCAGACACACCTCTACTTTAATGAACAAACACAGGGATGGAATGACGGAAAAGGAAGTCTTCATTTGTGAAATGGCCCCCGGAATTCTGTTAATTCCAGTTCTCCTCTCGAACACTGTGAATGTTCGAGAGAGTCACAGTGTCTTACCCTCCCGCAGTGTGTGATATGAATCCAGGTATTTATTTTAGCTATTCTCAGGGTGAAGGCTGTCACCAGGAGTCCTTGGTATGGCCCCACCCAACGTGCTGCTTCCCGTCTATTCTCTTCGGGGACTGGATTGAGTGAATCATCTTATCCCGTAGTTCACCTGTAGTGCATAAATCTTGGACATACAGGTTTGGTTAACAAACAGTTTCTCATATGTTCTATCTGATTATTTCTTTAAGTGTCTTATCTACTTTAAGAGGTATCTGTGTTCATTTCCTCTCTGCTCTCAAATCTTCAAGGTCTCAGCAGTGCGGGGAGGACTTCCTCTGTCTGCCCTTTCCCCTATCTGTCTGATGTGTTGCTTCCAAATTTTAACTAAATGTCTCACTGTTTGGCTTTATCTAAACTCATGGATTTTTTTAGAAAAACATGTCTATGGTGTCAATTTCTAAAGTTCTTATATAGGTTAATTAAGGTTCTCGATCCTATCCCTAATCCTGATCACCACATATGTCATATATCCCTGTCAAACTTTAATACTATTTAAATACAAATATTCTAATGGTTAATTAAAGCCAAAACGAATGCTAACCATATCCCTAAGAACTGCAACTTATTTATATTCATAAATAATTTTAATGCTTATAAAATCACCTTTTCTATCATGTATTTTCCTGCCCTATTGGCTTAACTTAGAACCACCCATCCCGGATCTGGTATATTTGTCATCAGCAACGCTGAATAGCATAGCGCAACAGTCAAATAATATTACTAAAAAATATTCATATTCATGAAATCACAAGTGAAATATAGCGAAACACAGTTTAGCCTTTTGTTAATCACCCTGTCGTCTCAGATTTTGAAATTATGCTTTACAGCGAAAGCAATACAAGCGTTTGTGTAAGTTTATCGATAGCAAAACAAAACAATAAGTACACCTAGCATCAGCTAACTTGGTCATGAATATCAGAAAAGCAATCAAATGAATCGTTTACTTTTGATGATCTTCGGATGTTTTCACTCACGAGACTCCCAGTTAGACAACAAATGTTCCTTTTGTTCCATAAAGGTATTTTTTATATCCACATACCTCTGTTAGTTTGGTGCGTTATGCCCAGGAATCCACCGTAAACAGTGGTCACGACAACGCAGAAAAAAAATCCAAATTATATCCATAATGTACACAGAAACATGTCAAACGTTTTTATAATCAATCCTCAAGGTGTTTTTCAAATATCTATTCGATAATATATCAACCGGGACAGTTGGCTTTTCACTAGGACCGGGAGTAACAATGGCCGCCTCTCTCTTTTGCGCACAAATCACTCTGAGAGCCCCCCACCTGTCCACTTACGCAATGTGGTCGTTCACGCTCATTTTTCAAAATAATAGCCTGAAACTATGTCAAAAGGCTGTTGACACCTTAGGGGAGCCATAAAAAAGGAATCAGGTTGATATCCCTTTCAATGGGCAATAGGGATGCATAGGAACACAAGGGGTTTCAAATTAAGAGTCATTTCCTAATTGGATTTTTCTCAGGCTTTCGGCTGCAATATCCGTTCTTTATACTCAGACATTATTTTTACAGTTTTGGAAACTTTAGTGTTTTCTATCCTTAGCTGTCAATTAAATGCATATTCTAGCATCTGGTCCTGAGAAATAGGCCGTTTACTTTGGGAACGTTATTTTTCCAAACATAAAAATAGTGTCCCCTAGCTTCAAGTAAACTGTGTCCTGTCCAAACCTCAAAAGACCATCCTCCCCCATTTATTATCGATGATTAACATGATTTCTGTTCCTGTTGTAGTACTAAATCAATAGTAGCCAATTTGAACCCTTCACAGCCAATGTTTTAAACAGAACCCTGAACCTGGCCTTCTTCCTCACTAGTGTTTGTTCCTCTGCTCCCCATAATTTGTCCTGCCTCAATTCCTCTTTCTCCTCTGTGGTTCAAAACTAATAATTGTGGTTCTAAACTAATAATTATGTCCAAGAGCTATAAACTCATTATAATTCATTTACCTTATAAACCAGTACCACCCATGACCACAAATTCATTATTCAAATGGCTCTCCCCTGCGGCTGATCAGACCACCTGGGAATGCCATGAAAAACTGGTGAAAGTTTACACCACCCCTTTACATCCGTGTTTCATACCATATTATACATATTAAAGAACCCTTTATCTTAAACATTTTTACTTTATTTTTTACTTGTCCACAGGGCATATGTTTTGTCCATTTGCAATATGATTTCATAGGAAGTCAAAAGTCACTTTTTGGAGAGGGGGCAAATGCCATAAGAAATGTCCAAATAGAAAGATTTGAAAGTGCCAAATCAGGATGTTATGTCCATTTGCCACGTACAATCAATGGAAGTCGGTTTACAAACCCAAAAGTCAGGGAACCATGTCCAAAAGGCATTTATACTGCCAAAATGTTATATAGCACTATGTTAAGCCATGAATCAACCTAGACGGTCTATTTGTCATGTATGATGAGGGAGAAGTGGGACTGTTGTGGGACTGTTGATTTTTTGAAAAACGTCCAAAATGACAAGAGGCCCCCTATAGGATGGGCACGGGTGCGGGGTGCTCCCTACCCAACCGTGGACCCCTTGCTACCCCATAATGGCATTAAAACCCATTTTAAAAATGTGCTCCTGGTAACCCGTTCCAATCACCAGGTGCACTGCTGTGCATTTGCATTATGTTTCAATGTGCATTTACCATCACGAATTTGGTATGCTCAAAAATCCTTTAGAAATGCAAAATTGACTGGCCCGATGAACTCGGGATGGCCGGGCAGTGATAGTTGTTCCTTTCCATCACTCGTTGTGTTGATTTCATCACGTCCATTTGGTGATGTTTTTTCACTATAGAATCATATTGCAAATGCATGTGCATTTGCAATATGTTTCAATGGGCATTTACCATCACAAATTTGTTGTGCTCAAAAATCCTGCAAGAATGCAAAATTGACTGACCTGATGAACACAGGATGGCCGGGCAGTGATAGTGGGTCTTCTCCATCGCTCGTTGTGTTGATTTCATTATGTCCATTTGTTTATGTTTTCTCACTTTTGCAAAGTCACTGCGCATTTGCAATATGGTTCAATGGGCATTTACCATCACGAATTTGTCATGCTATAAAAATCCTGCAGGAATGCGAAATTGACTGGCCCGATGAACTCGGGATGGCTGGGCAGTGATTCTGGTTCCTCTCAATCAATCATTAGGGTTGATTTCAGAATGTCACTTTGGTGATGGTACCTCACTGTTTAAACATATTGCATATGGACAAGTCACCAGCAAGTCACCATCCATCAGTCAATTAGATATCATTCTGACACCAAACTGATACAAACTGACACCAAACCCACTTTTTCCAACTCGTTTAGTAGCCAACTATCACATACTACAGAGATGGCCCAAAATTCACAACGCATTCTATTCAAACCATAATAAAAACGTAAAACACGAAGTTACGTTCCAGCTGTGGGTCCAGTTCAGATGTCATGTGTAGGCCTAGCTGAGGCGACCCCGAATCCCAAGTTCCGGCTCGATAGGTCATTTGGTGTCCGAGCAAGACCCTAATTGGTGCTGAAAATCCACTTTTTTCCATGACTTGCTACGGGGTCCTTCAATGAGCTATCGGACAGAAACGTTGGGGTCCGTCTATATGGGCCGAGACGGTCGCAATGCACCTAGTCTTGCGACTCTGGGACATTTCTAAATGTAGTCATTTTCGTGATGCAAAAATGAATTGAAGTCATTGCAAATGTACGAGGCTGTTTCTCGGTCCGAGAACCTTCTAAGAGCCACGTAACTCACCTCGCACTATCGACCTGAGGTCTAGAACAGGATTCTAAAGTTTCGGAACTCTAGGTCTGATGGTTCTTTAAAAGTTCCAACAAGGTTAACTAATGCAGGCAGTGGATGTCTCTACGCACCCCAACATGTCCCTCCTTCCAAGCTGTGTGTGTGTGTGATTTAGTTTTCCTTTGAAATTTTATGGGAAAAATGACTGATTTACAGTTCATGGGGGTTGCCTAATCACACATATAAAGTTTTGGAAAGATCTGACTTTTTTAACCCTTCGAAACAGCCCCTGAGACACCAATTATGGCACTTCCGGTTGGCACAGGAAGCTATAAGTCAACACATATCCTCATTGGGGTATGCTTTTACAGAATCCTGAGTTTTAAGTCCTTACGTTAAGAACTGACTGATTTACACAGGGTCGAATGCACTATTTCTATCAAACTGCAGGTAGGGTATGGATATACACTTTTAGGGTGATTTTAACCACTTCCGGTTGGTCCAGGAAGCTTAGAATCGACACAGGTAGACCTCATAGTGTCCTGATGGACTGTCATCGAAGACAGGTTCATAAGGCATTCATAACCCACATAGGCTTCAGGTTGACTTTAGAGGAGCAGGCAATGTATTCCTACGGGGAGATATGTCATTGTAATCTGTGAGATCAAAAAACCCTGTTTTACTGTTAAGGGTTAATGCCACACGGTCAAGGTTACGCTTGCACAGATCGGGAGGAGCTCAGGATCGTACCTGAGGTCGAATTGTGCTTCTCACCCTGTCACCCAAAAGCAAATGACCTTTAGGGCCAGGCTTCATTTTGGGCCTACTTTTTTTCACGGTCGCTGCACTCACAGCGAGCTACGGTCAAGCGGGGCGTCTCGTTGAACTCGGCACAGTCTGGAGACTATGGTGATGCCATTTTTTGTGTTGATTTCAGAATGCCATTTTGGTGATGGTCCCTTTCCGTTTAAACATATTGCAAATGTACAAAAGTCAACTAGCAAGTCAGTGTCCATCAGAGCGAGCTACGGTCAAGCGGGGCATCTCGTTGAACTCGGCATGGCCTAGAGAATATGGAAATGCCATTGCAGGCTCTGTGTGTCTTTAAGCACCGCACTTTGTCACTCCATCCTTGCTGTGTGTCTGTGTATGTGTGAGAGAGAGCTTTTCTTTGACATCTGTTGGGAGAAAGGACTGACTTACAGTTCATGGGGGTTGCCTAATCACACGTATGAAGTTTTGAAAATATCTAACCTTTTTAACCCTTGGAAACAGCCACTATGACACCATTTAAGACACTTCCGGTTGGCACAGGATGCTATAAATAAACTCATATCCTGATTGTGGTATGCCTTTACAGAATCCTGAGTTTTAAGTATTTACGTTTAGAACTGAGTTAGTGAAAAAAAAGGGTTTAGTGAGTGTGTGTTATTTCAGAAAATTATAGAAAACCACAGAAATCTCGCAGAGCTCCGCAGCACACTTTAAAAAGATTCGTATGAACACCCTGCAACTGGATCTGTAACTGTTTTTAAAAAAAACTATTTTTGAACATCACCAATTTGACATTGTACGATTTCTCTTAAATGACGATAGATAAATGGCTGGTTCTTTTTTTATTGACACCGGAGGCTCCTTGACTTTGACGTGAAGTGGAAAAATCATTTCTCTATATTCATTTTGGACCTTTAATCCCAGAAATATGGCCATAACTCAAAAACCGTTGAGGCCTAGACGCCATTTTCTTCGGGGCCAACTGCCCATAATGCCAAACCTACGCTCACCAAGTTTCAGTTTTGGAGATAAGGCCACGTCGTGATTCGTGATGTTTTGTACATTTGCAATATGATTGCATATGCCCTCTTGTGGGATTTACCGGGACAGCGGAAAAATGACCAAAATTCGATTATTTTATAAAACGGAAACCGAATGTCCGAGAAAGTTTGTTTGATGACTTCCAGGTAGGTCAGGCCCTGCCGCTCGGCCCGACGTTGTCCGCGAATTTTACAAATGTTTTCGGACGTCTAGTAAGGGACCGTACATTTGCAATATGGACTTTCTCACTAACCATACGGCAAATGTCAAAATGTTCCCTTAAGGTTCCAACCATCTGCCTCCTATGTCTGCATTTGGGTTTCGCCGTGTGCCTTGATAAGGATGCATCCCAAATTGCACCATATTTCCTATGGGTGCCATTTGGGACACAAACCTAGACTGCCTGAACAGGCAGTTAACCCACTGTTCCTAGGCTGTCATTGAAAATAAGAATTTGTTCTTAACTGACTTGCCTAGTTAAATAAAGGTAAAATAAATAAAATAAAAACTCTGGCTTGAGAACCTGATTCCATATCAGCCACTTGTTTAGATCTGCCCCTACTTAGTCCATGCCCACATTCAGCCGGTGGTGCTCACACTTTTTCATTTTACATGCCTGTTATCTAATATCATTCAGTCTCTTTTCATTTAATCCATTCACCTCCATGACCACCCCATTCATCTCTTTATCTGTATATTGTTCTCTATGTAACTCTATTTGTGTATCTCTCTTTCTAATATCTCTTTCAACCTCTTTCTTTCTTTTTTCCTTTCAACAACCTTGCAATTTTGTTAAGCTTTCTCTCCTCCACCACTATCTGTGGTGTGGCGGCATCGGCGGCCGAGCCGGGTAGTGAGCGGCTCCTGGGCTGGGGCCCTGGAGAGCTGGGAAATCATAGAATGAAGATGTGCCAGTGATCAATCTTATGCCATGCTGCTATCCAACTCTATCTCTCCACTCTCTCTCCTTTCTGTCTGTCTCTGTTTCTCTTGTTCTCTGCGTCTCACTCTCTAACAATTCAATAAAAAGAGCTTTATTAGCATGGGAAACATGTTTACATTGCCAAGGCAAGTGACATAGACAATACATACAAGGGAAATAAACACAAGTTTTAAAAGTATAGACATTTCAAATGTAATATTACTGGCTATGTACAGTGTTGTAACAATGTGCAAATAGTTGAAGTGTGAAAGGGAAAATAAATAAACAGGTAAATAGGGGTTGTATTTACAATGGTGTTTGTGCTCCACTGCTTGTCCTTTTCTTGTGGCAACAGGTCATATATATAATATATACATTTATATATAAATTATATATATAAAAATAAATTAAATATTTAATAACAATATATAAATAAGCATGCCCATTCAAGAAAATTAGAACCAGGACTTGGTTCTCTCCAGACCTGACGGCCCTTAATTTCTTGCGGCGAGCCATCCGGGATCGTGAATACAGCCTCAAGCTCATTACCATAACGCAACGTTAACTATTCATGAAAATCGCAAATGAAATGAAATCAATATGCTAGCTCTCAAGCTTGGCCTTTTGTTAACAACACTGTCATCTCACATTTTCAAAAATATGCTTCTCAACCATAGCAAAACTAGCATTTAGCATTTAGCGTTAGCATTTAGCATTAGCATTTAGCGTTAGCATTAGCAGGCAACATTTTCACAAAAAACAGAAAAACATTGAAATAAATCATTTACCTTTGAAGAACTTTGGATGTTTTCAATGAGGAGACTCAGTTAGATAGCAAATGTTCAGTTTTCCTGAAAGATTATTTGTGCAGGAGAAATCGGTCTGTTTTCTGCGTCATGTTTGACTACCAAAAAAAACGAAAAATCAGTTATAAAAACGCCGAACTTTTTCCAAAATAACTCCATAATATCGACTGAAACATGGCAAACGTTTAGAATCAACCCTCAAGGTGTTTTTCTACATATCTCTTCGATGATGTATCGTTCCTGGAAGTGTGCTTCTCCCTCTGAATCGCATGGTAAAATGATTGCAGCTGAGAATTACGCACCAACTTAGACAAAGGACACCGGGCGGACCCCTGGCAAATGTAGTCTCTTATGGCCAATCTTCCAATGATATGCCTACAAATACATCACAATGCTGCAGACATCTTGGACGAACGGCAGTGAGCATAAGCTCGTTCACGGCACATTCACAGCCATATAAGGAGACGATAGTAAAACAGAGCCTCAAAGATTCTGCTCATTTCCTGTTTGAGGTTTCATCTTGGTTTCGCCTGTAGCATGAGTTCTGTGACACTCACAGAAAATATCTTTGCAGTTTTGAAAACGTCAGAGTGTTTTCTTTCCAAAGCTGCCAATTATATGCATAGTCGAGCATCTTTTCGTGACAAAATATTGCGCTTAAAACGGGAACGTTTTTTTTATCCAATAATGAAATAGCGCGCCCATAGCTTCAACTGGTTAACCAACACAAAACATCCTATGGCGTTCTGCATTAGCATCGAACAGCCCCTGTGATATGCAACTTTTCAGGGAAGCTTAGAAACCAACATATACAAGCAGTTAGAAAAGCCAAGGCCAGCTTTTTCAAGCAGAAATTTGCTTCCTGCAACACAAACTCAAAAAGGTTCTGGGACACTGTAAAGTCCATGGAGAATAAGAACACCTCCTCCCAGCTGCCCACTGCACTGAGGATTGGAAACACTGTCACCACCAATAAATCCACTATAATTGAGAATTTCAATAAGCATTTTTCTACGGCTGGCCATGCTTTCCACCTGGCTACCCCTACCCTGGTCAACAGCACTGCACCCCCCACAGCAACTCGCCCAAGCTTTCCCCATTTCTCCTTCTCCCAAATCCAGTCAGCTGATGTTCTGAAAGAGCTGCAAAATCTGGACCCCTACAAATCAGCCGGGCTAGACAATCTGGACCCTTTCTTTCTAAAATGATCTGCCGAAATTGTTGCAACCCTTATTACTAGGTTGTTCAACCTCTCTTTCGTGTCGTCTGAGATTCCCAAAGAATAGAAAGCAGCTGCAGTCATTCCTCTCTTCAAAGGGGGACACACTCTTGAACCAAAAATGCTACAGACCTATATCTTTCCTACCCTGCCTTTCTAAGGTCTTCGAAAGCCAAGTCAACAAACAGATTACCGACCATGCAATCTGGTTTCAGAGCTGGTCATGGGTGCACCTCAGCCACGCTCAAGGTCCTAAATGATATCTTAACCGCCATCGATAAGAAACAATACTGTGCAGCCGTATTCATTGACCTGGCCAAGGCTGTCAATCACCACATCCTCATCGGCAGACTCGATAGCCTTGATTTCTCAAATGATTGCCTCGCCTGGTTCACCAACTACTTCTGTAGTTCAGTGTGTAAAATTGGTGGGCCTGTTGTCTGGGCCTCTGGCAGTCTCTATGGGGGTGCCACAGGGTTCAATTATTGGACAGGCTCTCTTCTCTGTATACATCAATGATGTCGCTCTTGCTGCTGGTGATTCTCTGATCCACCTCTACGCAGACGACACCATTCTGTATACATCTGACCCTTCTTTGGACACTGTGCTAACAAACCTCCAAACAAGGCTTCAACACCATATAATACTCATTCCATGACCTCCAACTTCTTTCAAATGATAGTCAAACTAAGTGCATGCTCTTCAACCGATTGCTGCCTGTACCCTCCCGCCCGACTAGCATCACTACTCTGGACGGATCTGACCTAGAATATGTGGACAACTACAAATACCTAGGTGTCTGGTTAGACTGTAAACTCTCCTTCCAGACTCACATTAAGCATCTCCTATCCAAAATTAGATCTAGAATCGGCTTCCTATTTCACAACAAAGCCTCCTTCACTCATGTTGTCAAACATACCCTCGTAAAACAGACTATCCTACCAATCCTTGACTTTGGCAATGTCATTTACAAAATAGCCTCCAAAACAGTGCCATCCGTTTTGTCACCAAAACCCCATATACTACCCACCATTCCGACCTGTATCTCGTTGGCTGGCCCCCACTACATATTCGTCGCCAAACTTACTGGCTCCAGGTCATCTATAAGTCTCTGCTAGGTAAAGTCCCCCCTTATCTTAGCTCACTGGTCACCATAGCAACACCCACCCGTAGCACGCGCTCCAGCAGGTATATTTCACTGGTCATCCCCAAAGCCAACACTTACTTTGGTGCCTTTCCTTCCAGTTTTCTTCTGCCAATGACTGGAACGAATTTCAAAAGTCACTGAAGCTGGAGTCTTATATCTCCCTCTCTAACTTTAACCTCTTCAACCTATGGGGGCTCTATGTCATTATTGGATTAAAAAACGTGCCCGTTTTAAGCGCAATATTTTGTCACGAAAAGATGCTCGACTATGCATATAATTGGCAGCTTTGGAAAGAAAACACTCTGACGTTTTCAAAACCCCAAAGATATTATCTGTGAGTGCCACAGAACTCATGCTACAGGCGAAACCAAGATAAAACCTCAAACAGGAAATGAGCAGAATTTTTGAGGCTCTGTTTCCCATCGTCTCCTTATAAGGCTGTGAATGTGTGATGAATGAACCTAAGCTGTCTGCCGTTCGTCCAAGATGTCTGCAGCATTGTGACGTATTTGTAGGCATATCATTGGAAGATT
Source organism: Oncorhynchus nerka (assembly GCF_034236695.1). NCBI lineage: Eukaryota > Metazoa > Chordata > Actinopteri > Salmoniformes > Salmonidae > Oncorhynchus > Oncorhynchus nerka. Next base: position 37,833,662 of record NC_088403.1, read on the forward strand.
GGCCATAAGAGACTACATTTGCCAGGGGTCCGCCCGGTGTCCTTTGTCTAAATTGTTGCGTAATCTTCAGCTGCATGCATTTTGCCATGCGATTCAGAGGGGAAAGGACACTTCCACGAACCATATATCATCGAAGAGATATGTGAAAAACACCTTGAGGATTGGTTCTAAACAACGTTTGCCATGTTTCAGTCAATATTATGGAGTTAATTTGGAAAAAAGTTCGGCGTTTGGATAACTGAATTTTCGTTTTTTTTGGGTAGCCACACCAAACGGACCGATTTCTCCTGCACAAATAATCTTTCAGGAAAACTGAACAATTGCTATCTAACTGAGAGTCTCCTCATTGAAAACATCCGAAGTTCTTCAAAGGTAAATGATTTATTTGAATGTTTTTCTGTTTTTTGTGAAAATGTTGCCTGCTGATGCTAACGCTAAATGCTAATGCTAAATGCTAACGCGAAATGCTAAATGCTAGTTTTGCTATGGTTGAGAAGCATATTTTTGAAAATGTGAGATGACAGTGTGGTTAACAAAAGGCTGAGCTTGAGAGCTAGCATATTGATTTAATTTAATTTGCGATTTTCATGAATAGTTAACGTTGCGTTATGGTAATGAGCTTGAGGCTGTATTCACGATCCCGGATCCGGGATGGCTCGCCGCAAGAAGTTAAGCATCAGCTGTCAGAGCAGCTTACAGATCACTGTACCTGTACACAGCCAATCTGTAAATAGCACACCAAACTACCTCATCCCCATATTATTACTTACGCTCTTCCTCTTTTGCACCCAAGTATCTCTACTTGCACATCATCATCTGCACATCTATCACTCCAGTGTTAATGCTAAATTGTAATTATTTCACCTCCATGGCCTATTTGTTGTCTACTTCCTGACTCTTCTACATTTGCACACATTGTACATATATTTTCATATTGTTTTAGTCATACTGCTTTGGTTTAGCTTGGCCAGGTCGCAGTTGAAAATGAGAACTTGTTCTCAACTGGCCTACCTGGTTAAATAAAGGTGAAATAAAAAGAAATAAATACAAATGTTGTCATGACTGCCCTGGGGGTAGGATCATAGGCACCCCCCCCCTTTCTCTCTCTATCTTTCTCTCTATCTCTCTACAGTTTTATGACTTAACTACAGGTCGTAAATTTCTTGCAGAGACCCTCTACCCCTTTGGACATGCAGTATGGGGAGGATTTCACAGTGAGACAAAATATATTCTCCTGCCAAAACTCCTACATCCCCAAAATTGGAGAACAAAATAATATTTCTATTTTTGAGAATGTGGAACCGGTCGGTGGGAAATTAAAGAATGATCCTGTCAAATTTGTTTCATTTTGTGACATCATGAGACAGTAGACCAATATAACTGTAACTTTGGAAGTGTACATTCCTCAGTTATTAGCTTTCTACCGGAATGTTGTATAAAATGAATGATTAAGTATAAGACTACTTTTGGAAATATGTAATGTGATGTTAGTCTTCTAAATGAGAATTGTTTTTCATAGTAACTTATGATCAGTCAGTGGCCATGCCCCCGTGAGCACAGACATTTACACCGGTGTCATGGAAAGACCCCTTTTCTACTCCAGTATAAAACCTGCTTCCAACCAAATTTACAGTAGAACAGAAAGCATGAAGCTGTAGCTACATGTTGAAATCGTTGGAATTGAAATCTCTACAAACCAAGGAGACAGACGGTGTGAACTGGTCATCACAAATTGCTTAGACAATAGAAACCAATAGATTGCTACAGAAGGAGCAAATCCTAGACTCCCTTTACCAGTCTGCAACTGAAAATGTGCGTAAGTCTAGGACGAGGATACCGACAACCACGGAAGCATCTTCTCTATCAGATCAACTCTAGGAGAATGGTACGTCTCACGTATCCATTACAACAGACACTATCCAGAGCCCGCAGAGAGAACTACAACAACAAAAGACCTTGTAACTTCTGGGGTACACCCACCAGAGAATCTCTGATGAACTATTATCCAGCAGACGGACCGACGATCACAGAGAGGGACAACAAAGGCATACACTCGTGAATATGTAAATTGGAATTTATTTTCAAATGAGCAGCTGTTCATGTTGAAAGTATTCGCATTTCCATAAGTGTAGTTATCAACTGTATTACAGTGGGTCCACTCTGAGTTTCCCGATCTTGAGCTGTCCCCACCCCTTTCCCTTGTCTACCAAGCCGTCATATCGGTTTCATCCACTAGGGACATTTTCTTTGTATCATGTTAGTAGTCAATGTATGACCTAATGTGTGTGTGTTTATGTAATTCTGTGATTAATTAGTTAGTAGGTAAATAAATAATTAAGCCAATTTGTATATCGCTGATTCAGGATTTATGCTTGGGTTCATGCAGATATCCAAGGGTTTGTGGCATTCAGAATGAGAGTGATGAGGTAACAATACATTTATAGAAGACTGTAAATGATAAGAGCGTCTGCTAAATGACTTAAATGTAAATGTAAATAAGATAATAAAATATTATATTCGTGTTATATTCCTTGAAATTATAACTCTATAAACAACATTTTCCCGTTGTGCCCCGACTTCCCAGTTTATTACTATTCCGTGATTTGTTTACACATACAGAATTGATTTGATAATATAACAGTCTTCACATTTAAAGACAGCAAATGTTACGACAATGTGTATATACTGTAAGTTACAGTCAAAAACATAAACACATGTATTTTTGTAGTAGACAACTTGCTTGCACCAATTACATGTAATTACAGTAAAATACTGTAAAATACAAACCCCATCTCCCCTCAAAGAATGTAATTCACCAATTCATTCATTACAATTATTTTAATACTATTACAGTAATTTACTGTTGTTTTATTGAAACTTACAGACAGTAAGTTGCTGTAAAAACAACAGTATTTTTTTTCATTGTAAAGACCCGAATCTTAAACCTCTGTCTCACCTTCATTTTATTTTCTCTTGTCCTGTTGAAACAGTAACACAATTATCCTCTCCTCATGGTTTTGTTCTCCTCTCTAGCTATCTACATTTCAATGTCTAACCAAACACCCTGATCCATTTGAATATATAACAGCATTTTTCACTAATGCAGAAGTCTTCTTTTATAAGTAGTTTAAACATGTTAACCATGCAGGGGCCTTATAGGGCCTACAGAGCTGCAGTCAGGTATTGCTCTTAGTGTCTGTGTGTGATTGCTGAGATCAGAGAGGAGGTTTAACCTACTCTATCAGGCTAACTTAATGAGGCAATTAAAGTATTGGGTGGAATTAGAGGCTGACACTTCTCCTGCCCGTAGGCTGAGGCAGCTGGTTGTGTAGAGACGGAGGTAGCTGGTTGCGTAAAACAACAGTACAGTCCATTAACCTAATCTTATTACGGTAATTATAATCAGGTTGTATCTTGAAGAGATATAGATCCTATTTTTAAAATTCTGGATTGTCCATTGTGGTCATTCTAAGTCCATTGTGGTCATTCTTATTTCAGCATAGCATAAGTATACTCCCAAACACATAATGACATTTCTCAAGATCTGTTTCTTATCGATTGTCACCTTCAAAAGTCAGTTGATATCATAAAACCTGCTTTGTACTAATTAAAGCATTCCACTACACTTGCAATACCATCTGCCAACCATGTGTACGTGACCAATAAAATTTGATTTCATATACGATTGAAAAATAAGGTTACAATGAAAAAGAGTAACGTGTGATTTCTTCCATCCATTGGTGTTTCACTCACCAATGGATGGACGCAGCAGGTTTTTTTTACCTGTAGCTTTTCTAATTCTAAACACCACAGGAGCTCTGCAGTCGTTTCTCCAGTAATCACGTTTAAGTCTTATTACATTCTAGTGATCAATTTCTGTCCGTACTGGATACGCAATTAAGCTGGCTTCTCACATACACACATGCATACACACATGCACACACACACACTAACACACACACTTTCTAACAAAGTCAATTATACATCTTCAAAGGGAGGGTTCTGCAGAGAGGGTAAGAAGAGTGATTATTATTGAGTGGAAATGCCTGCGGGTGACACACACACACATCTTCATGTCATCTTCATGTTAACTCTTGGTAAAAATATAACATGATGATTAGCTGCATGACCTTTTCACCATTCACTGTCATTAACACCTTTCAACTGGATCAGCATGTGTCAGTGCATGGCACTTACGGCACAGTGTGACTGGCCTGGAACATTGTCACTTGTCATCTTGTTGCCCTTGAGTTGGCCTCTGATTTCAGTCACTGCGTCATACCACACAGGTATAACTGAGTTGTCTTCCTCTGCTCTTCAGATAAAAAATATATTGTTTTGTTTATCTAAGCGAGTCAATTAAGAACAAATTCTAATTTACAGTGATGGCCTGATGACAGTAGATCTCAGCTGGAACCAGCTCCCTGCTTCTCTTATTCCTGGGTCAGCAACATGTGATGTTTGACAGATAAGAAGGACAAAGAGGGAGAGGAGAGTGACATTTCATTCTCACCTTCTGAAACAACCTCTGCTCTCACTCTCTCACTTTCTGCTTTGACATCTCTCTCAGCATATGGCAAACGCCAAACCACAAGAAAGCACAGAGATCTACAGCTGAGGTGGGAGACTCTGTCCATAGGACAACAATCAGTCGTATATTGCACAAATCTGGCCTTTATGGAAGAGTGGCAAGAAGAAAGCCATTTCTTAAAGATATCCATAAAAAGTGTCGTTTAAAGTTTGCCACAAGCCACCTGGGAGACACAACAAACATGTGGAAGAAGGTGCTCTGGTCAGATGAAACCAAAATTGAACTTTTTGGCAACAATGCAAAACGTTATGTTTGGCGTGAAAGCAACACAGCTCATCTCCCTGAACACACCATCCCCACTGTCAAACATGGTGGTGGCAGCATCATGGTTTGGGCCTGCTTTTCTTCAGCAGGGACAGGGAAGATGGTTAAAATTGATGGGAAGATGGATGGAGCCAAATACAGGACCATTCTGGAAGAAAACCTGATGGAGTCTGCAAAAGACCTGAGACTGGGACGGAGATTTGTCTTCCAACAAGACAATGATCCAAAACATAAAGCAAAATCTACAATGGAATGGTTCAAAAATAAACATATCCAGGTGTTAGAATGGCCAAGTCAAAGTCCAGACCTGAATCCAATCGAGAATCTGTGGAAAGAACTGAAAACTGCTGTTTACAAATGCTCTCCATCCAACCTCACTGAGCTCGAGCTGTTTTGCAAGGAGGAATGGGAAAAAATGTCAGTCTCTCGATGTGCAAAACTGATAGAGACATACCCCAAGCGACTTACAGCTGTAATCGCAGCAAAAGGTGGCGCTACAAAGTATTAACTTAAGGGGGCTGAATCATTTTGCACGCCCAATTTTTCAGTTTTTGATTTGTTAAAAAAGTTTGAAATATCCAATAAATGTCGTTCCACTTCATGATTGTGTCCCACTTGTTGTTGATTCTTCACAAAAAAATACAGTTTTATATCTTTGTTTGAAGCCTGAAATGTGGCAAAAGGTCGCAAAGTTCAAGGGGGCCGAATACTTTCGCAAGGCACTGTAAATGCCTCATGAGCTTAGTTCAACTGTCGTACCCTATGAGAACCCAAAATATAAGCTTGTGTTACTCCAATGTTTCTAAACAATGTACATGTAAACACAGCCTCAAAACATGGATAAAACTGATTTTGATATCATGGATGGGCAGTCCTTGCATCCACAGCTCTGTGTATGAATTTGAGAGTGATTACATTTCTCCAGGCCCATCCCTCAGCTTTATACCAAAACAGAGGCAGGTGCCCACTTTGAAATTGTTTCAATTAAGGATTCTAGATTTAAGAGATTACTTAACACAATTTTCTACACACATCTAATTTTCTCTTCCATCAGTGTCCAGCGTTGGCCAGTGAATTTGTTGCATTTTTACATTTTTCGCTGTGGTTTTTCAGGCTCATTGAACTGAGAGAATATGACATTTAATTACTGCTGAGAAGTCAGGCAGTTCGGCTAATTACCATCCCCTGAGTTTAGTCATCATATCTAATTAACTTTGTGTGCATCCCAAATTACGCCCTGTTCCTTTATGTAGTGCACTACTTTTGACCAGGGCCATAGGTCTCTTGTCAGAAGTAATGTACTACATAGGGAATAGGGTGCCAATTGGAACATGTCCTTTCACTTTCATGAAAGCTTAATGCAGATCTCTCTGCTCAGTGCTGTACTTCAGGAATATTGATAACTGGTTTGGAAATTAATTTCAAATAATTTCCTCTTTACTATCTTGTTGAGATTAGACACACAGGCTGTGACTTGAATGGAAGTATTTTCTCTATAGTGCACGTGGTAAAAAGGTTCTGGTTTATAGTCGTGCACTACTCATTTGTGAATCATCCACAATGTAGTCTCCTACAATATAAACTATTTTGTAACGGTCAATCTCTTTTTATATAAAGTTGTTTAAGTTACTGTTAATACTAAGTATCACACACTTATATCAAATGGTCATTTTCAAGACCCTTTTCGAGTGTTGAAAAGGCAGGTCAAGCATTTAACAGCACCTATGTTATTAACAAAGATTGTCTTTCACAAAGTGAAGGTGTGGTGTGTGTTGCTGCCACAATTTCTGCCAATGTTGAGGCATCAAACAGGCTCTAGGACCTGGGGTTCCTTCCTCCAGAATAGACAGGGCTAATTGGTCACCGGAAATCCCTCAAGTACCTCCATGCTCCTGTCCCAGGCAGTTCTAAGGGTACCTCTTGTCATAGGATGGAGTGTGTGCTGCGCTGTGCTGAGCTGTGCTGTGCTGTTGTTTCTGTAATACTAAAAGGGTAGGTAGTGAGTTTGCCCCAGAAAACAAACATATGGTCAGAAGGGCCTCCTGGACCCCGGCTCTTGTTAAATGTCATAAAGATTTTTGTTGCTGGAGTTTTTTCCTGTAGCTTTTACCTATAACTGCAATATTCACATTTCAGTGAGATATTATTCACGTTGTTGTTGTTGTTGGGACAAATGAGCTATTACAGTTGGTATGTTTCCAAGACATAATATATAAGAGTAGGAGTAGTTGAATCTCAGGGCATAACCGCACTATCATCATCATCGTCATCATGTATACCCTACATATCATCATAGCATCAGAATGAATAAGGACCTAACCTAAATAAATATTTTATCATAATAATAATAATAATAACGATGACAGGACACATCAAAAAGCATAATCATGAATTTCCAGCACACTCAAAAGTGACCCTCACCTACAAGGCACTCTAACAGAGTCATATACAGTATGTTGAAAAGTGCAACCAAGCTGTCATATAATGCTGCAAAACATGAACTATACAACAACACGCCACTATGATGGATAACTCATATGCCTTTGTCACTGTGTCCTTCACTGGCCGAGGTCGATGAGACCACTCATTCCTGTAACGTGTCTGTATCGTTTTTTTTTCTTGTCTGTGTGTGTGTGTCAGAAGAAAGGTGGACAACCGGCAGTGGGTTAAATCACTCTGTCCACCCCTAGCCCTTGAGGACCATGTCTCTCTTGTCTTATCAATCTATCGACGTGGCACCTGCATTGCCCACGCTGTCTGGGGCCCGGGAGGCCGATTCTCTGGGCCCACCACAGAGGAATACTAATGTAGATGCAGATAGCAGCTTTCTGGGCTCGTTTGACCACCTCAGCAGACATTGATCCTTCTGCAGGGCCAGTGTGGAGAGGGAGACGGATGGAATGTCACCTCTGAAAGAAATGGATTTGGACCTCTCTCTCTCTGTCTAAGTGAGATATGTGTTCTGCTTCCTCTGGCATCGACACACATTCGCACACACACACATATTGATATAAGCATGCACGCATGTGCACAGTCATATACACACACACACACACACACTCACACTCACACTCACACTCACACTCACACTCACACTCACACACACACAAACACATACAAAGGGAGAGGGGGGGAGAGTGAGGGAGAGAGGGGGAAGAGGGAAAGAGAGAAACCACCAACTCAATTAGGAGACTCAAATGGGACTTACAGTATATAATACAGAACAATTGTGGATTATGATGAACCAGATGACATTGGGGGAATGGCAACATTTTACAATTTCCCCTCAGTATTAGATAATTGGTCAATGAAGAAAATGAGAAAGGATGTTTTGAAATGTTCATGTTCCTTATAATACCACTCAGCCTCCTGTGTGTATTTTTACCGTCAGGTTTCCTGGTTGCATGTTTGGCGTTGTGCTGTGCTTTAGAGAATACACATCAGTCATGTCTATCAGACAGGGGAGATCACATCAACATATTGGCTGACTGAATACATTCTCTGGACAACTTTACAATGATGCAGATAAAGGGTGATGTGTGTGCCATACAAACACACCCACAAACACATGCACGAACGCCACGCATGCACACACACAATCTGTTTGTGTGGACTTTTGAGCGATTTACACCTTCTAACAATATGTAAAGGCTTCCCTCTGTATTACTGTTATTACCATTATGTCTATACCTCTGACATTACACGTGTCTGTCTGCAATAAGATAATTTTCTTTGTAATGTCACTTAACATGTATTCAGTTTTCAACAGTCAGTTTGCCAGAGATATCTAGTTTCTAATGTGATTGAAGCTCTTCTCTTTAGTGTCACAGCGAGCATTGAAAGGGAGATGGAGGGAGGAACAATGACTACAGCCAGGCTCAGGAGAATATTAGTTGTGTGCCTCTCCTACTTCCCGTGTTCACATGCATAATGATCCCAAATAAGAACATCTAAATTAATGATTATACTTTTTCTGCCACCAAATGGGAATGTGTGCCTCTCTGGTTTTACATGTCTTGGGAGAAAGGCATTTTTGGGGGGGTTATATAGGCATACAAAAGGTAATGTAAAAAGCCTATTGGTTTAGTTGGAGGCTATTCAGCTGGATCTTGAGCTGAATGATAAAGGTCACTGCCCAAATGTGCATTTCCAGTACGGGTCTGTGTCCAAAATGATACCCTATTCCCTATTTTGTGCAATATTTTTGACCGGGGCCCATAGATATAGGGTGCTATTTGGGACACAGCACTGGTCTTATTGGAGAGTGTGACACCATTTAGCACTGTCAGGCTCCCTTCAGACCCCTTTACCTTTGCCTGAATAAAGGTCAAACAATCAGGCACATGGGTGAACAGCTAATTTGTCATAGCTTGACAAACATGTCAGCATCCAATTTTGTCCCTAGGATGACACTGGCATACCTTAACACTACAGAAAAGGTTAAGAGATTGAGAGTCTCACCTTGCTCTCTATCTAAACAAGTCAACAAGATGACATGCGGCGAACCAGAAAATTAAATATTTTTATTCAATAGTTCAAGAGCATATACGGTTGGTTTTCAAGGACCGCCCATGACTCAAAAGAGTCTTTAGCATGCTTGGATTCACAAAATGACACTCCGCCACAGGGACAAAGAGCACCACTGTCATGACATCACAATCAGGAACACTTTTCACTTCAACCTCCTTCACCTAAACAGACTAGCTGATTGCAGTCATATTATTTATACTGCCTTGTCGTTCTTGTTTTTTCCTTTCTCTAACATTGACTCTCTCTCTCTCAATTCAATTTGCTTTATTGGCATGACATATACAGAGGCGCGAAGCAGTGGTTACTGTCATTTGCCAGCGGTAACCTCTGCGGCGTGGAGCTCATTGTATTGTTTTCATGCTACTCTGGTGGTTTCCATCCAGGGTAATATAGTAGGACTGACAGCATGGTGTCAGAGAGACACAGAGAGAGGAGGGAGGGAGACAAAGAGAGGAAAATATAGAGTTTGTGTGTATGTGTGATGCTTAGAGAACATAATGTGGCAGAGGCTCACTTCAGGAATATTGTCACTATCCCTGCTGACTGGGTGACAGGCTGTCATTTGAGGCTTGCATGCAAGGGTATTTGCCTTGGCACGCCAAGCTATTTAATAAAATGGTTAAAAAAAAGTGAAATTGCATTTGTTTCGAAAATGTCTTCTAAAATGGCTACTGCTTTGGACCTGACTATGTTTGTGAGATTATTCCTTATGTGTGAAGATTATGTATCTTGAGTATAATTTTAAATGTCACAACAACAAGAAGGGGAGAAGTGTGTGGCGAAGATGCGCTAACAACTTCTCTCTCCAGAATGCGCTCTCTGTCTCCTGCCAAATCGTGCGCATTCGTTGTTTCATTTTGTGAATCGTTGCCCTTTGATTGTCTATGTTTATCATGATCAATTCCCCATTACATATAGTAAGGTCTGAAATTGACACCCTTGATAAAGATAAGCAATAATGACTGTATAAAATAAATTATTTCAAATACTGAGCTACAGTCCCCTTAGAAAGTATTCACACCCCATAATTTTTTATACATTTTGTTGTGTTACAGCCTTTTTTTTGTCACTGGCCTACACACAATACCCCATAATGTAAATGTGGAATTATGTTTTTCGAAATGTTTACTAATGAATAAATAAATAAAAGCTGAGTATTCAACACCTATGTTATCTAAATAAGCTCAGGAGTACAAATTTAACCAGTCACATAATAAGTTGTATGGACTCACTCTGTGTATAATAATAGTGTTTTAACATGATATTGTAATGGCTACCTCATCTCTGTATCCCACACCTACAATTATCTGTAAGGTCCCTCAGTCGGGCCCTCCCGAGTGTCTCAGCAGTCTAAGGCACTGATCAGTGCTTGAGGCGTCACTACAGATCCGTGTTCGATCCCGGGCTGTGTCACAGCTGGCCGCAATCGGGAGACCCATGAGGTGATGCACAATTGGCCCTGCGGCATTCAAGTTCGCCAATTGTACGGTGTTTCCTCAAACAAATTGGTGTGGCTGGCTTCCGGGTTAAGTAAGCAGTGTGTCAAGAAGCAGTGAGGCTTGGCAGGGTCATGTTTCGGAGGACACAAGGATCTCGACCTTCGCCTCTCCCGAGTCCGTACGGGAGTTGCAGCGACGGGACTAGACTGTAACTACCAATTGGATATCATGAAAATTGGGGAGAAAAAGGGGTAAAAAGTCAACAATAAAAAAAGGTCCCTCAGTCAAGAAGTGAATTTTTAACACAGACTCAACCACAAAGACCAGGGAGGTTTTCCAATGCCTCACAAAGAAGGGGCACCTGTTGGTAGATGGGTAAAACAAATAAACAGACATTGAATATGGTGAAGTTATTACACTTCGAATGGTGTATCAATACACTAAGTCACTTCAAAGATGTGGGCGTCCTTCCTAACTCCGTTGTCAGAGTGGAAGGAAACAACTCAGGAATTTCACCATGAGGCCAATGGTGACTTTAAAACAGTTACAAACCTGTTATGGCTGCATCCCTTTGTTCTCAATTTCCCCCTGAAGACATACCCAAATCTAACTGCCTGTAGCTCAGCCCCAGAGGCAAGGATATGCATATTCTTGGTATCATTTGAATGGAAACATTCTGAAGATTGTGGAAATGTTAATTGAATATAGGAGAATATAACACAGTAGATCTGGTGGAAGAAAAGAGAAAGAAAGAGCATACGTTTTTGTTTTTTATTGTTGTAGTATCATCTTTCACATGTACTAGAATAGCCAGATAGGATGCTGGATATAATTTTGATGGATGACACAAGAGGTTAACTGTAGGTGTGCAAAGTTTCAGACTGATAACTTCAGGAATGGGTGAGCTACATGACATTTAGTATGAAGTCACCCAGGTGTCCCACACAATTTGCCCAAATGTACCCAAGTGGCCGAATTGGTGAAATGACCTATAACTATATACAGCAGTGCAAATAACTATATACAACACATAAAAAAGCAATTCTAACACACACACACAAAATTTAAAAAAAATATATATATTAGAAAATAAATATAGAAGAAAAAAAAAACAGTACACCCCTTGGAAATCCTCGTCACAGTATTTTTCTGCCTGTGCCCTGTCCCATAGCAGTCTCTTTCTGATGTAAAGCAGAGGCAAACTGAACAAGTGGTGCATTTCATGCGACACAGAACACAACGACGCCTCCATGCTGTGCCCTTTTGGCCCTGAGGCACAGTCATGCCTGCAGTAATGAACTGTGGCATATGAACTCCACTGGGAGCACAGGTAGAGCAGGCAGCTTGGCACCGGGGCCTCCCAGTCGGAGTCGCTATCACTGTGAAAGAAAACATAAAACAAATATTTGTATTGTATGAGCCTTTTATCATCACATAAAATAAACAGATATGTATTGATTGTATTCCATTCAACTCCGGCCATTGTTGTGTATGTATATATATATATATATATATATACACACACACACACACACACCCAAACAAACCAACACACACAAAAACAAACTACACATTTCATTGCAAAACATTTTTATTTCATTTATATTTTTTATATATAATATATATATATATATATATTTTAATATTTCATGAAACGGCATTAGCACTTACCCATCCAGAAGTACGTCCTGTACTTGCAGGAACAGCTCCTCAGTTTGTTTGAATCATAACACTCCATGATTCCTCAAACCAAAAATGTGTCTCACTTTCACTTTTACTTTAGAGTTTGACTTGAGTTTAGCTTTACATGATGTATTCGCAAGGATATCTTCAATGAAATCGTTGAAACTACAACTTTCCGAAATACAGCTGCGCGTAAAAAGCCTTACAGCAACTCCTCTGATATAGTCAAGGCGAAAATGGAGTTCCCTGCGCGTGCGATTACAACCAAGGAATTGTGGTCCAACCCCAAACCATTACATACTGGCGTTTACCTCAGCTCATTGGCTATCTACCCAGCTAGATTTCAAGAAGGTCAGTGGTCATTGGGCAGAAATATAGTCAATCAATGAGGCTTCGCTAAAATTATTGGTGCGTCAGGTAGTCATTTATCGTTGTCTTCAAATTAACTCACTTCAGTCAATTCTCCCCGCAACAAAAACTATGAAGTTTGACTGTGTTGCAAACAGCACTGAAACCCACCATGACTATATAAACCATTGTTTACAGGGGCGAATCACGCCGAATGCTCCGTAAAAAAATTGATAGAGATGGAATTCACGGCAAAAATAGTTTACAAAATGTTTAGATTTAGGCTATAAATAAGGATTTTATCAAAGAAAACGGCACTTCATTTGATCAATGGGATACTCAGGAAGAGAAATAAGAGCAAGATATCAGAATGTAAGTCATAATTTTACCTTCAGATGTGAATGTGTAAAAACTGTCATGGCGGAAAATGTTTCTGTTCTTGAATGCTCTTCTCAAACAAAAGCATGGGATTTGTTCTCTGTAATAGCTATTTTAAATTGGAAAACGTAGTTTGATTACCAAGATTCGAATCTTTTGAAGGGTGTAAGACACCTGCATTTTCAAGAATGTTTAATGTTACGAAATTGTATTTTTAGTTGTCACTCTGAAATGTCCCCTGATGTTGGTCCCTGTACGGGGATTGCAGCCATAACAGGATTTATTAATGTATGTGATAGGAGAAAACTGAGGATGGATCAACAACATTGTAGTTACTGCACAACTCTTGCCTAAATTACAGAGTGAAAAGAAGGAAGTGTCGTGACGTGACTATCATTAATGTGATGACTGCTATTAAATCGATTAATTACCTCCTACGTTTAATTATTACTCGATTAAATCAATCATGTAACAATTCATTAATTAGTCATTTTGGGCACCACGGGAAAAGTTTATTTAACTCAAAAATATATCAATTGTCAGCGTCAGTGGTGTATAGGTGAGGACGGAGTCAAGCGCAGGAAACAGAACTGAGTAAAAATAACGTACTTTACCCGGGAAAAATAAACAGGACAATAAATCCACGTAGGGATAACAAACCCAAACACACAAGACTAACACATAACAGGAACAATCACGCACAAAACATAATGAGAACCACAGGGTTAAATAGGGAAATAATAATAACGTAATGGGAAGCAGGTGTGTACAATCAAGACATAACAAATGGAAAAAGAAATGTGGATTGCCGAATTTGGAAGTCGAACAAGGAGAGGCACCAACCTAGGGGGAAGTCGTGACATCAATATCATACCAGTCATCAATCAATTATTTCCTCATATCAGTCTCTTTCTGAATGTCGCATAATCCTTGGATATCTGCATGAACCCTAGCCAGTGATAAATCAGCGATACACAAATTGGCTTAATTATTAATTTACTAATTAACTAAATAATCATACAGAATTGCATAAACACACACACACTGTATAGGTTATATTGATCACTAACATAATGCGATGAAAAGTCCCTAGTGGACTAACCCGATATAATGGCTTGTTACACAAGGGAAAGGGGGTGAGGAATATTAAGAGCGGGAGAGACAAAGAGAGTGGGCTTATCATGCATACATGTGGAAGCTATGCTCATGGGAATATGAATACTTGAATAATTAAATAATTTCAATGTATATATTTATACTTGGACGTCTTTGTCGTCTCTCAGTTGAACTCGATCCATCTATTGGAAGTGGTTCAATGTAAGTCTCTGGTTGTGTATAAGTCTCTGGATGTCCACCAAAGGTCACAATGTCCTTCTTAGTTGTAGTAGGCTTCTTTGTCTTAGATTGTCCTTGGAATGTATACTCTGGAGGTGTACCACGCGGTGGTCAGAGATCTGTCCTTCCCTCTGTTCGTTATCATAGATACCTTAGAGATACCTATGATGGTGAGAGGGATTTGTCCTTCTCTCTCATCTTGGCTCGAGTTTTCTAGACTATGTTACATGCAGAGCTGCATGCGGTGCAAGTTTCAGTCTAGTCTTAACCTTTCTCACTTGTCGAGAGTTTCAGAGGGTCTTACCATTTTCTGGTCTTGTAGTTTTAATCATTTCCATCCATGTAGCCACCGCTCCACGCTGTCTGGTCTAATGTACATTTTTGTTACAAGTTCTTTTAAGCACTCTGGTCTGAAAGGCGGTTCCATCACACCAACACAATATCTGTGCTCATGTGAGCGTAGTTAGTGACTTGGCCCAGGTTAAAATCACATTTCTATCTTTTCAAAAGTATTCCTATACCTAATCATTTATTTTATACAACATTTAGATACAAACCCGATAACTTGGACATGTATACTTTCAGAGTTACAGTTATCTTGTTATAAAGTCTTTCTGATAATTTTAATGACATCACAAATTAGAAATACATTTTCCATACTCCATCTGTCATAATTCCCAACACTTGTATATTGAAATATATATTCCCAGTGTTTATTGTTTGAAGTTTTGAAAAGGTCTCTCTATGTTGTAACAAATGATTTCTTTCCCAATACTGCAGAGCCAAAGGAAGAGTTTCTGCAATGTATTTAAGTCATAAAACCAGGCCAACTATGGGGGAGTTTGGCTATCTGTCAATAATTGGCCTAGCTGATCCAGCACCTTTGATCCTCACCAAGGAGAGAGGGTCATGATAGAAGCATGTGCAGAATAAAAAATATTCCAAAACATGCATCCTGTTTGCAACAAGGAACTAAGGTAATACTGCAAAAAATGCAATTCACTTTTTGTCCTGAATACAAAGTGTTAAGTTTTGGGGTAAATCCAATACAACACATTACTGTCCATATTTTCAAGCACAGTGGTGGCTGCATCATGTTATGGTTTGCTTGTAATCGTTAAGGGCTGGGGAGTTTTTCAGGATAAAAATATACGAAATGGCGCTAAGCACAGGCAAAATCCTAGAGGAAAACCTGGTTCAGTTTGCTTTCCCTCCAGACACTTGGAGATGAATTCACCATTCAGCAGGACAATAACATAAAACACAAGGCCAAATGTACACTGGAGATGGTTACCAAGAAGACAGTGAATGTTCCTGAGAGGCCAAGTTACAGTTTTAACTTTAACCTGTTGCTTCTACTCGGGACGCTTGCGTCCCAACTAGAGCTCTGGAAATGCAAATGCGCTACGCTAAATGCTAATAGTATTAGTTAAAACTCAAAAGTTCATTAAAATACACATGCAGGGTATCGAATTAAAGCTACACTCGTGAATCCAGGCAACAAGTCAGATTTTTAAAATGATTTTCGGCGAAAGCATGAGAAGCTATTATCTGATAGCATGTAACACCCAAAAAGACCCACAGGGGACGTAAACAAAATAATTAGCATTTCGGCGTTACACAAACCGCACAATAAAATAGAAAACATTCATTACCTTTCACCATCTTCTTTGTTGGCACTCCTAGATGTCCCATAAACACTATTTGGGTCTTTATTTCGATTAAATCGGTCCATATAAAGCCTAGATATCGTTATATGTAGACTGTGTGATAAACGAAAAAAACATTGTTTCAAAACGTAACGTCATTTTTTAAAATTCAAAAAGTCGACGATAAACTTTCACAAAACACTTCGAAATACGTTTGTAATGCAACTTTAGGTATTAGTAAACATTAATAAGCGATACAATTCATCAGGAGGCGATGTAAAGATCATTAGCTGTCCGTCTGGAAAAATGTCCGGCTAGAAACTCAACGAAAATATCCGGTCCCAGACCGGATTAGATACGGTGTCCTGTATGTGTTTGACCAAGAAAAAACTCGAAGGGAAATGACAAGACTCTAGACACCCTGTGGAAGCTGTAGGTACTGCAACCTCAGGCAATTAATTGTGGTTCACGTTTATCAATGGGTTCAAGTAGCGCATGGATATATTTTCCCCATTTTCAGTGATCAGTTTTTCCTGTGCTTTTCGATGTAAATGCCGTTCTGGTAAAGCCACAGCAGTGATTTAACCAGTTTTTTAAACGTCTGAGTGTTTTCTATCCACACAGACTAAGCAAATGCATATACTATATTCCTGGCATGAGTAGCAGGGCGCTGAAATGTTGCGCGATTTTTAACAGAATGTTCAAAAAAGTAGAGGGTCGACTGAAGAGGTTAACCTCTTAAAGCAAGTATTGTACAATCCAGGTGTGCAAAACTCTTAGAGGCTTACCCAGAAAGACTCACAGCTGTAACCACTGCCAAAGGTGATTCTAACATCCATTGACTCATTGGTGAGAATACTTATTTAATTGTATTATTTTTATACTAATAAAATTGCTCAGAGAAATATATGTATAAATATATTAACAAGTAATACAAATAAATTCTCAAAAAGATACGGTTCAAAATTATAGACAAATTATTCTTATAAATATAGTCAAACGTTTAGTATTTGGTCCCATATTCCTAACACGCAATGACTACATCAAGCTTGTGACTACAAACTTGTTGGATGCATTTGCAGTTCATTTTGGTTGTGTTTAAGATTATTTTGTGCCCAATAAATACTAATGATGAATAATTGTGTCATTTTGTAATCCCTTTTATTTTAAATAAGAATAGAATATGTTTCTAAACACTTCTCCATTAATGTGGATGCTACCATGATTACGGATAATCCTGACTGAATCGTGAATAATTGTTTGAGAAAGTTAGAGGGTCAAAGATAATACCCCCAAGACATGCTAACTTTTATTGCTAATGTTTTAACATTCTCTCATATAGAGCACAGGTTCATAATAAACACATTTTCCCATCTCAAGAGGGAAAAAAATACTATAGGAAATGCCTATTATTTTATGATTTAAACAAAAAATATTACGTCCACAATGTGTCAAAGTATAGGTCTGTTAGGCGGAGCGACACAGCAGAACCTAAGAGCAGACTCAGATGAGGAAAAAAATATTTATTGTTACATAGGGAGATATGGAGTGCAGAACCTGGGCAGCTCGGATGAGTTACGGAAAAAACAGATGTAGAGACTGAGGTTGGAGTTAGCTGAGTAGAACAGGATTAAACAGGTCCGAGGGGAATCCAAGATAGTGGTGGTGAGTAAAATCTAGAGCAAGGTAGTTGGATGGTGAGATGTGGAACAGGAGACAGGAGCCAGAGACAGAGCGGTAACTGCAATGAGAGGATAAACGGTGTCAGGCAGGGACAGGCACGGCAGGATAACAGGAGCTTGAATAATCATAAATGGTTAGACTCATGAACTGACTGAGCAAAGATTGTGATCTGGCAGAGTGGAAGTGGCAGGACTGAGCATTTATATAGGTCTTGATTATGGAACAAGTTGCAGCTGGTAGGGATCTTCTCTGACTCCAGCACACCTGTCTCCAACCACACAATCACACAGAGAGGGAGAGGGAGAGAGTGTGTGTGTACAGGGGGAGTAACTGCAGGTCAAGAAGACACAGGATGAACACCAGAGGGCGTAGCAGGAGCAGATGTGATGAGGTCTAGGTCTTGTGCTTCCAAAGAGTGGTATTTTTTTATTAATTTTTTATTTAATGTTATTTAACCTTTATTTAACCAGGAAGGGCTCATTGAGATTTAAAATATATTTTTCAAGAGCGTCCTGGCCAAGATAGGCAGCACCAAGTCATTACAAAAAGTACAGACAAACAACATGAAAAACTTCAAGTAATCTAGTAAAAACCATAGAATTCACAAGAGTATAACAAAATCAAAAACAGCAAATTAAAAACATTGACAGGTCAGGGAATAAGTCTCAAGATCATTCATCAGTGATTTAAAAATACATATCGGGACAAGTTCTTCCAGTTTAAAAGTATTTTGTAAGGCGTTCCAAGACGATGGCAGAGTACATAAAAGCCCTTTTACCAAATTCAGTTCGGACATTTGGAACAGTTAGCAGGATAAATTCCAGCGAACGAAGAGAGTACCCACCACATTTTATAGAGAGTACCCAGCACACCACATATTATTTAAAAAAGTCTAGTTAAATCAGCCATGAATCCCCTTGTGACGGGGAATGGAAGCTTGTTGTATGAAACAGGGAGGGGCAATTGAATGCAAGATTCTTATTTTATATTGTTAAAATATTTCTAGGCTGCCTATCTATGGGTAACAGGGTTGACGTGTAATGCACGACCAGCTCAGTTTTTCACCAAAAAACACAAGATAATTGTAAAAAAAACAGTAGAACCAGCTCTCCTGAATTAACACTATGATTTGACTATTAGATGTTCAATGTTTATTTTTGAAAAAAATATTTAAAAAGGAATAGTTTCACTATAATAAAATGAGAGTTCAGTTCACACAATGGGGTTGACCTTCAAATGAGGGACAGATGTAAATGAATCAAATGTTATTGGTCACATAGACATGGTTAGCAGATGTTATTACAAGTGTAGCAAAATGCTTGTGCTTCTAGTTCCGACAGTTGCAGCAATATTTAACAAGTAATATCTAACAATTCCACTGTCACGGTCGCTATAATGATTGGACCAAGGCGCAGCGTGCGTAGAGTTACACATCTTTAAAAAAAATCAAAACTCACCAAACAAAACAATAAAGCACAAACGAAACGTGAAGCTAACAGTGCTACTAGGCAACTATACATAGTCAAGATCCAACAAATCACAATGGGGATAATGGCTACATAAATATGATCCCCAATCAGAGACAACGATAAACAGCTGTCCCTGATTGGGGACCATACCAGGCCAACATAAAACATTATTCACCTAGATGACCCGCCCTAGTCACTATCACTCCCCAACCAACATAGAGAATAAACAGCTCTCTATGGTCAGGGCGTGACATCCACAACAGATACCTAATATACACAAATCTAAATAAAGGAATGGAATAAGAAAATATACATATAACTATATGAATGAGCAATGACATAATTAATTAATAATCTTCAGCAATAACTTTGTCAGTGGTGAATTTTTTTGGGGGGGGTTAGTGAGTTAAAACCTTCCTAGAAGTCACACAGGGCCCACAGAGGGACAGGTCAAAATGCAGAATTTTGTCAATTTTATTCATATAAAAAATCTGACATAGTGAATTACTGTATCAATGTCGTCTAGATTAAAGGGCACTTAATATAACAGGCTTTTAAAATTATATTTTGGTGCATAATTTCTACTTAACATAGCAAAGGGATGCAAAAGGCATTCATTTCGTGGAACGACACAGTACACATGAAATCAAATCAAATTTTATTGGTCACATACACATGGTTAGCCGATGTTATTGCGAGTGTAGTGAAATTCTTGTGCTTCTAGTTCTGACACAGTTTTCACACTTGGTCCCGTCCAGACTTTTGTGAAATCAGTGCAGTTTGCAAAATAATTTGTGCAGTGTCAACACTCCAAAGGAACTCTGACCCCTCAAAAGAGCTCCTGAAGCAAACCAAACTAAGAGCATCGCGAGAGGTGGTCTCAGTTCAGTTCACTTAAAATCTGCGGTTTGGTTCCCTTTTTTAGGGCAATGTGAACACAAAGCTCCCCAGACTCCGCATGGCATTAATCTCGCACCACACACTATACTACTGAAACACCATTTCCCCTGCCATAAAAATGCATTATCTTTGACCATCACTCTATCTACCGCACAGCAACTCCACTCCCACTTGTCTCCAATTCCACATCCCAACCCTCAGCTTCCCTCAGCCCATTCCATTTCTCACTGTGGCCACCCTCTTCGGGTTTCTACGCAACTCATATCTTTCAACTATGCTGTGATGTTTAACATACAATTTCAATCTTTCTAATCTTATAGAAATTGTTACCAGAGCTCAAGCCACCCTCTGTTCACCTCATATCTCCACAGCTGTGCCCTTGAAAGATTATGAAAAGAACAGGATGGACTGAAGAACTGTGGTCACTCCCAGAGGCTCTTTGTCTTATGTGCAGCGTGACCAAGTCACTCAGACATAGAAGATGATTTAGTAACAATACAGGTCTATTTTGTTCCTCAAGGTTATCTCTATTTTTAATTTTTAATTTTATTTAACCTTTATTTTACTAGGCAAGTCAGTTAAGAACAAATTCTTAGTTTCAATGACGGCCTAGGAACAGTGCTACCCATCCCGGATCCGGGATCGTGACTACGGCTCAAGCTCATTACCATAACGCAAAATGCAAAAAAATATTCTTAGAAATATTTAACCTCCACACATTAACAAGTCCAATAGCTCAAATGAAAGATAAACACCTTGTTCATCTTCCCAGCAAGTCAGATTTCTAAAATGTTTTACGGTGAAAACATAGCACATATTTATATTAGATAACCACCGAAACAAAAGACAAGCGGCGGCCATTTTGTCCCAGAAAATATAAAATTTTAAAGTAGGATTAAAAAATAAATAATTCACTAACCTTTTGAAAATCTTCATCAGATGACAGTAATATTACATGTTACACAGTACATTTAATTTTATTTCAATAATATGCCATTTATATCCATAAATCTCTGTTTACAATGACGACATTTCAAAAAATGCTACTCAAATGTCCGGAGAAATGATGATAGCTCCGACAGATAACGTCAGATAACAAGCAATAAACATGACTAAATATACATGTTCTACATATAGTTACAAAGATACACTTCTTCTTAATGCAACAGCTGTATTACATTTATTTTTAACGTTACAGAAATCGTTCACTGGGCTATACAATGAGACGGCGCTCAGATATTAGCAGTATGTCTCCTCTACGTTTGGAGTCCACAGAAACCCAAAATAACCACATAAATATTCCCTTACCTTTGATGTTCTTCGATCAGAAGACATAGAAGGAGTCATACTTACCCAATACATCATTTGGTTTCACGTTGTTTGTCTCTGTATTAGCATATGCTAACAGCTTCAGCTGAAATGCACCCAAAATTACTTCTGGTCCCGCACTCTTGCGCATCAAAACTTCAAATTTACATATTATATGTCGACTAAACTGGTCAAACTATGTGCAGAATCGAACTTTATGATGTTTTTAACATGTAAAACAATGATCAGCACGAACAGACAAACCGGCTTCAATAGGTGTAGCTTGGAAAAGAACGTTCCCCAAATCGGCCGCGCGCAATAGAGTGCATGTATTTGAGAGTGACCCCAGCACTTTTGCCCGCCAAAAGACGAGGGCGCGCACCATTCTCGCAATGAACGCGCCATTTGAAAGCAGGCATCGTGCTGAAGAGATAGAGACTGTTCCCAGATCGGTAGCTGCCTGGGAAGGGTGGGGGCGATGACGTCAAAGTTGACCCAACTTTTCTGTTGCCAACAGAGAGTTTGGGAGAAAGGCTGCCCTGAGAGTTCTGCTTTACATACAGACATAATTTAATTTAAACGGTTTTAGAAACTTTAGAGTGTTTTCTATTCAATAATAATTATTATATGCATATATTAGCAATTTTGGGAAAAAATATTTTCAGTTTACTATGGGCATGCACTTTCTCCAAAGGGGGCAGTAATTCAGCCCTAGGCTTAACTGCCTGTTCAGGGGCAGAAACATCCCAAGCCGCCCCATGTCCTTGACTATACATCTAAACCAGCTGCAAGGAGCTAGAATGAAACCATCCCTTTACAGAAACACAATATTAGTCGAACAGAAATGTCTTACTATTGTTAAGCATATAATTGTCAGGTAAATACGTAATTTTTCTCTCACAAGCCTTATTCTAAAATGTATTAAATAGTTTTTTCCCCTCATCAATCTACACACAATACCCTATAATGACAAAGAAAAAAACGTTTTTTATAAATGTTTGCTAATAAATAAAAACATTAAAAGCTGAAATATCACATTTACATACTGTGTCAGAAATTAGCTTTGTGGCTAATCCTTGCCAGTACACTTGTTTGAACTGAAGTAGCTATCTAGCCACTATCCGCATGGTTTTAAGACAATTACACTATCACTCGTATCTCATATGTCAAAGCGATTCACCGATACGTATCCTCTGATGCTGGTAAAGTTTTGTCTCGCGCATCTGCCTCTGCACTTGAATGCAGACACACTCCTCAAAGCTCTGGGAAAGTGCTGGTCATAAAAAAAGCTAGCGAGCTGATGGATGCAAACAATGTTCTTCCCCAAAAACCTAGCAAACGACATAATCTGTTTCAGTAGCTTTAGTTTGCTAGCTAACTATCAAGTTAGGTGTCGAAATCTAAAAAAAAGACTAATTTACAAGACCGTTTTAATTGATTAATGATGGTCAGACCCTTCTATGTGAAGGTAGACACAATAAGGATAAGCCACAATAGTGGAATTTGCGGTTCGCCTTCACAGTATAAGTCTCTGATTGAAAGTGATCCAAATGAATACAAACAGTGCCATAATGGATTAGATCATGCTAAACGAGGTTGGAATGTTGTTATATAAATTCAACAAAAGACAATAATTTGTTAATTTGACAAAAAGCTGTTTAAATCACACTGTGGATGTATTAGACTTTAGAATTGCATTGGGGGCATACTTATTTCACTGTACAGTGGGGCAAAAAAGTATTTAGTCAGCAAACAATTGTGCAAGTTCTCCCACTTAAAAAGATGAGAAGAGCCTGTAATTTTCATCATAGGTACACTTCAACTATGACAGACAAAATGAGAAAAAAAATCCAGAAAATCACATTGTAGGATTTTTAATGAGGAAAAAGGCACTTGGGAACTGAGTAGACTGATACCCCATTTCATTGATCCAAAATCCTTAGGTAAGGCTTTACAGTGAAATATTAATGTCAATATGCACAATAGGCTGACTAGGGCGGCAGGGTAGCCTAGTGGTTAGAGCGTTGGACTAGTAACCGGAAGGTTGCAAGTTCAAACCCTGTTGTTCTGCCCCTGAACAGGCAGTGTTCCTAGGCCGTCATTGAAAATAAGCATTTGTTCTTAACTTGCCTAGTTAAATAAAGGTAAAATAAAATGTTCCATAGCCTAAGTCGTGCAATAAGAGCTATGATGCTAATATTTGCGTAAACTTCACAGTTGCATTCTGTGGGTGTCACCAAGAAGACTGATACCCCATTTTATTGCTCCACATTCCAACACTACACAACATTATCTGGTCTAAATATGGCATGATTCCAGAAATAGCAATTTGCGTCACTTTCAAACAGGACTTTTATTTTGAGGGCAAACAGCAAATTCCTTATTGTGGCTGCTTTCACAACACATAACCCTGTTCGGTCAAGCCTCACTGAAGCTAACTGGCTGCTTATAACATTAGCTTTGGGCAACAGGATTAAATAGCTGAATACCTAATTATTTTCATGAACTGAAATTTGATTCCCATAGGAGAACAACAAGTGGCTACCCAGCTAATACTTACATGCATTCCTAAATCATTGCTAAGAATATTGAAAATGACTTCAGTTTCTACTGTTAATTGTTTTCAGGCTGCTTGCATTGGCGGGTACCACGCTAAAGCTAGTTAGTTACCCCAGAAGTTTCAAATTGATCCTGCTTGTATCAAATTAATCCTGCTTGTTTGCTCCTGCTCTTATTTAAAATTCACTCTGACATTTTAAAACGAATAATGCCTTATTACAAATGCGATATTGTAAACACATTGTGGCCCGTATGTGTGCTTATTTGCAGACTTTTTTTGTACAGCTTTGACAGTGCTACTGAACGTAGTGGTGGCGCTTGACTTGCACGTGCAAATTAAGCACACACAACATTCTATATTAGAATTGTGTTATTTTACGTGTCAAATTAAAAGCTTATTTGACGTGTCAAATAGTGTTACTTCAAGTGTATCTTTTTTGACAAGCAAAGGCCCAAACGCTGTTCCATTAAATAGTAACATTTCAACTTTATCTCTAATAAGATATATAATATAGCTAGCTATGTCTTACCTTTTAAGCAGAACAAAATGCAAATTCTGGGTCGATTTTTAACCCATTCAACTTCCTTACTTCTCTCCACTTTGTGAACGCAAATCCGAGGTTTACTCCGTCTTGGCCCAGGCTCTATTGCTCCCCAAATGTATCTGTATCTTTGGCTTAGATAGAGGAGTAGTTGCTGCTGGGTCGGGTATTTTGGC
Source organism: Oncorhynchus nerka (assembly GCF_034236695.1). Lineage (NCBI taxonomy): Eukaryota > Metazoa > Chordata > Actinopteri > Salmoniformes > Salmonidae > Oncorhynchus > Oncorhynchus nerka. The sequence goes on from NC_088403.1 coordinate 37,858,516, forward strand.
CCTCATGTCTGCCATGTCTTTTAAGCTAGCTATCTTTGATAGCCATTAGCCAAGTGTTTAACATAAAAAATACAAAACTTTACATATTACAGGTTTAAATTGAAGAATATGGAGGTAACTTATCTTTGGTATATACATTTCTAACAACAAACCTAGATCAATGTATACCTGTTTATGATGCTATGATAAATTAAAATAAAACCTTTTTCTTTTCAAACTTTTCTCTTCCAACATCTGTCAATTGCTACACCTCAATTATTTTTTATCAAGCGAGCAGATACACAGCAAATTGGCCAGTGTAACCTAGTTTATATTTTTCTGTGTAACATTTCTAGTGTTGAGGAATTAAATTTACTTTGTAAGATAAAAGCATTTTCGTCAATTAAACGAAACAAAACATTATTTATAAAAAGCTATATATTCATGTTTTTTTAACACTGTAGTTTGTTTACAAGAATGATAGATGTACTTTTAGTTTATGGTTGACACAGCTTGTTGATCATTAGCCAATCAGTGTTTTTCAGCGAGTTCAAAGCATGTGAATGCATCAAACTGGTTTTTACGACTTCACAACTGGTAATTACTAATTTCCAATTTAGCTATGAACGCAGCATACAATGTATTGCCATAAAGAGTTGAATTTTAATGATTACATTCACCTAGGACAGGGGTGGTCAAATTACGGAAGGGGGGGGGGTGAAAATAAAGATTTTAGATGGGTATACTATGAATCAAGCTATATCTACTCAGGGGTTTCTAAAGTTACCCAGCTTCAATTAGCTTCCGATTGCAGATCTGTCCGTTGGTGAATATTGATCGTCAACCTGCCGCTAACTCTAGCAGACTTGTACTGCGCGTGCATGTCGCACATGGCTAGTCTAACACAAAACTCTTAATTGAGACGACGCTGAAACATCAATCAGTGCAACATTTTCATTTGCACCGGAAGCAAAATTCAGCAGGCTATCGTGTTAAATAGACTTTTAGTGCTGTCTTTATTTTATTACTTTGGTGTGCTTTGTTGTGGTTATCAATGCACAAGCACATTTTTTCTCACTCCCATCAACAAAAGTTTGAAATGCATTTGTCATGACTAAATATCTCATGTGAATCAGTTCTGATTTCATTGGTCCTCAACTTGCACCTCAAACATTTAATTCAGGAAAAATGTAGCTTAGCTCTAAATTAGCCTGTGCAGAGCAAGTTAGATGTGACGGATTCATTGACATAGAAATTTACCTGGTTAAAAGATGATCCACTAGCCTCCCGAGTGGCGAGGTGAATCAAAATCAAATAAAATAAACATGTATTTATAAAGCCCTTCTTACATCAGCTGATATCTCAAAGTGCTGTACAGAAACCCAGCCTAAAACCCCAAACAGCAAGCAATGCAGGTGTAGAAGCACGGTGGCTAGGTAAAACTCCCTAGAAAGGCCAGAACCTAGGGAGAAACCTAGAGAGGAACCAGGCTATGAGGGGTGGCCAGTCCTCTTCTGGCTGTGCTAGGTGGAGATTATAACAGAACATGGCCAAGATGTTCAAATGTTCATAGATGACCAACAGGGTCAAATAATAATAATCACAGGGGTTGTCGAGGGTGCAACAGGTCAGGACCTCAGGAGTAAATGTCAGTTGGCTTTTCGTAGCCGATCACATTCAGAGTACCTCTACCGCTCCTGCTGTCTCTAGAGAGTTGAAAACAGCAGGTCTGGGACAGGTAGCACGTCCGGTGAACAGGTCAGGGTTCCATAGCCGCAGGCAGAATAGTTGAAGATGGAGCAGCATCACGGCCAGTTGGACTGGGGACAGGAAGGAGTCATCAGGTCAAGTAGTCCTGAGGCATGGTCCTAGGGCTCAGGTCCTCCGAAAGAAAGAAAGAAAGAAGGAAAGAAAGAAAGAAAGAAAGAAAGAAAGAAAGAAAGAAAGAAAGAAAGAAAGAAAGAAAGAAAGAAAGAAAGAAAGAAAGAAAGAATTAGAGAGAGCATACTTAAATTCACACAGGACACCGGATAAGACAGGATAATTATTTTCTTGGATTATATGACGATTTGGTTTGCCTAATTTGAATTTTAAAGGAATGATGATTGAATATGAGCTTTTTTTTAACATTTACCTCTAAATAATGTTTGGAAAAAACAAATAAAATGACCTTCAATGGTTGAGTAAGGTGTGCCTTGCAATTGGGTATATTTGTTACACCTATTAGTAAGAGTCCTGTCCCAATTTAACCTGTTTGTGATAGGAGGCAGCATTTTCACGGTCGGATGAAAAGCGTGCACAGAGTAAACTTCCTGCTACTCAGGCCTAGAAGCTAATATATGCATATTATTAGTAGTAATATTGGATAGCCAACACTATCCAATAGTTTCTAAAACTGTTGGAATGATGTCTGTGAGTATAACAGAACTCATATGGCAGGCGAAAACCTGAGAGAAATCCAACCAGGAAGTGGGAAATCTGAGGTTTGGGGTTTTTCAACTCATCGCCTATCGAATATACAGTGTCTATGGGGTCATATTGCACTCCCCAAGGCTTCCCACTAGATGTCAACAGTCTTTAGAACATTGTTTGAGGATTCTACTGTGAAGTGGGGGCGAATGAGAGCTGATTCAACCAGAGGTCTGGCAGAGTGGCATGAGCTGATCACCTGCGTTCCATTGCATTTCTAAAGACAAAGGAATTCTCCGGCTGGAACATTATTGAAGATTTAAGTTAAAAACATCCTAAAGATTGATTCTAACATCGTTTGACATGTTTATACAAACTGTAATATAACTTTTTGAACTTTCGTCTGAACTTTCGCCATGACTTTCCCGCGCCTCGTGAGTTTGGATTTGTTTACTAAACACGCTAACAAAAGGAGGCATTTGGACATAAATTATGGACTTTATCGAATAAAACACGTTTATTGTGGAACTGTGATTCCTGGGAGTGCATTCTGATGAAGATCATCAAAGGTAAGTGAATATTTACAACGCTTTTTCTGACTTTTACTGACTCCACAACATGGCGGGTATCTGCATTGCTTGTTTTTGTGTCTGTGCACCGTACCCAGATTATTGCTTTTTCCGTAAAGCTTTTTTGAAATCTGACACAGCGGTTGCATTACGGAGTGTTTTCTATCCTAAGCTGTCAATTATATGCATATTCTAGCATCTGGTCCTGAGATATAGGCAGTGTACTTTGGGAACATTATTTTTCCAAAAATAAAAATGGTGCCCCCTAGCTTCAAGAGGTTATTAAGCTTTAATTTGTTGTATTGCACTTGTGAATGTATGAAAGTTACATATTTCTAAAAAATATTTTTGAATTTCGCGCTCCTCCTTTTCAATGGTTACAAAACATTTTTACTTGCTATGACTGTGATGTGTTTTTTTTATCAACCATGGTTGAATGCACTGACTAAGTTGATTAGGACAAGAGCACACGCTAAATTACCAAAATGCAAATATAAACATGAAAACTGGGTCATGTCACTGCATGGGTAATTCCAGTAATATACTGTAAATTAGATCACAGTAACATTTTTGGTACTGTAAAATGGATTACAGTGCCTGTAATGTTAGTTATGTCCTGTCTCCTGTCTGATAAGTGAGATTACTTTTCCCCCTCCCACTGTAATATGAGTTGACACCTATTTGTGACATATGACTGTATCATAGATTGCCTGCCTGGCAGATAGCATCTCTTTTCTCCACCCCTCCTGAGCCTGGATGGGATGGAAATATGGAGTGATGGGGGAATGGAGAGATGGAGGGGATGGAGAGATGGAGGGGATGGAGAGATGGAGGGAGGGGATAGCGATATAGAGAGATGGAGGGATGGAAGGATAGATAAATACCTTAAATGCGCCGTTTGTATTGAGAATTTTCCAGAACATGTGTCGCCGTTATACATTTCAGGATAGTCAGAGAGATGAGTGCACTCTATATGTGGGTCTGGGTCATTAGACACCATTAGACCTGTCTGGGGAGTGGACGTGACTGGTTATTTCTGTAATAGTTTGTGGCCTAATATGTACTGTTGCTATGGTTACACCTCTTGGGTCTTTTCCAGAACATTGGTGTTCCTTTCAGAGCTGTAAAGTGCAAAGGACTGTTGCTATGGTCCTACATGCATGCACCTTTCCTCTTGGAACTACCCATCCCGGATCCGGGAGAATTGTCATCAACTAACACTAATTAGCATAACGCAACGGACAAAAAATATTACTAGAAAATATTCATATTCATGAAATCACAAGTGAAATGTAGTGAAACACAGCTTAGCCTTTTGTTAATCACCCTGTCAACTCAGATTTTGAAGGTATGCTTTACAGCCAAAGCAAGACAAGCATTTGTGTAAGTTTATCGATGGCCTAGCATAGCATTATGTCCAGCTAGCAGCAGGAAGCTTGGTCACGAAAATCAGAAAAGCAATCAAATTAACCATTTACCTTGGATGATCTTCTGATTTTTTCACTGACGAGACTCCCAGTTAGACAGAAAATGTTGATTTTGTTGCATAAAGATCATTTTTATAGCCGAAATACCTCCGTTTGTTCTTCACGTTTGGTTGAGAAATTCACGAGAAACTGCGGTAGCGACAACGCCGAAAAATATTCCAAATTAGATTCATAATATCGACAGAAACATGGCAAACGTTTTTTATAATAAATCCTCAAGGTGTTTTTCAAATATCTATTCGATAATATATCAACCGGGTCAGTTGGCTTCTTAGTAGGAGCGAGAGAAACAATGGCCGCATTTGTCTATTACGCACAAATCACTCTGAGAGCCACCAGCTGACCACTGACGCAATGTTGTCGCTCACGCTCATTTTTCAAAATAAAAGCCTGACACTATGTCTTGTGACGCTAGATACATTAGGGAAGCCATAGAAAAAGGAATCTGGTTGATATCCCTTTCAATGCTCAATAGGGATGCATAGGAACGCAGAGGTTTCTAAATAAGAGTCACTTCCTGATTGGATTTTTCTCAGGCTTTCGCCTGCAATATCAGTTCTGTTATACTCACAGACAATATTTTTACAGTTTTGGAAACTTTAGAGTGTTTTCTATCCTAAGCTGTCAATTATATGCATATTATATTATCTGGTCCTGAAAAATAGCCTGTAAAAAAAAACAATAGCCGTTATTTTTCCAAAAATGAAAATAGTGCCCCCAAGTTTCAAGAGGTTTCTTCTTAGGAGCTACCCCCCTATTTTTTTCAATTTCCACCTGAAGACATACCCAAATCTAACTGCCTGTAGCACAGGCACAGAACCAATGATATGCATATTATTGGTACCATTTGAAAGAAAGCACTCTGAATTTTGTGTAAATGTGAATTGAATGTAGGAGAATATAACGCAATAGATCTGGTTTAGATAATAAAATGGAAAAAAAACGATACGTATTTTCTTTTTATTGTTGTATCATCATCTTTAAAATGAACAAGATAAAACAAACATTCAGATAGGATTATGGAGACAATTTCAGTGAAAAACATAAGAGGGCAACAGTACTTTTGCAAAGTTTCAGAATGATAACCTCCAAAATGAGTGTGCTACATGACATTTATCATGAAATCACCCAGGTGTCCCACACAAGTAGCCCAAATGTACCCAAGTGGCCAAATTGGTGAAGTTATACGTTTGAATGGAATAACTATATACAAAATACCAAAATGGTATTCTAACACACCACCCCAAAAAATGGAGAAAAAACATGAAAAAAATATATATACATTTACAAAATAACTCTTTCAATATTTGGAAGACCCTCAGTCCTCTACACAATATTGTGCTGCTGATGCCAGGTGCCATAGCAGTCTCTTTCTGCTGTAAAGCAGAGGGTCACCAAGCATGTGGTGCGGGTGATGGGGGACTTCATTTTGCAAAGAACACAGCGACGCCTCCATGCTGTGCCCTTTTGGCCCTGAGGCACATCCATGCCTGCAGAAATACATTTGGGCAGATGAACACCACTTGTGGCAGGAGCTGGATGAACCAGTTTCAGTGGGGGATGGACACCTTGGCACTGGGGGCTCCCATTCGGAGTCAGTGTCACTGTGATAGAAAATGTTCAGTTAGAATAGTTTCACATATGAGCCCTGTCTCAACAGGTATAATAAACAGATATATATAGAGTACAGGGAACATACGGTTGAATATATTATTATAGACCTGCTAGATCTACCGTCTCATTTATATTATGACATTTAAGCTAGATCTACTGTCTCTATTATATTCTGACACACCAGCTAGATCTACTGTCTTTATTATATTACAACAGACCAGCTGTATCTACTGTCTCCATTTCACTTTGGCCATTGTTGTGGGCCTGCCCTCCCCTCAACAGCCTCAAATAGGCTATTTCATTTCACAAATAATATTTTATATTATTAGTTTCAAACAACGGCATTAGAATGAGAAGAACTTACCAGTCCAAAACGATGTCCTCTCCGTTCAAAAAAATATTCCTCCATTTGGGAATCGCTAAATGAATCTTCCTCGATCAATTTCTTCTAAAATTGTGTGTTTAGACTTAGATTTAGCTTTCCATGATTTAGTCGCCATACTGATTGATATATAAACAGCTGGATATGCGCTTTACCAAAACAATGCTGTTTCTTTCGCAGTAAACCCTTTTTTAAATCTGACAACGCAGTTGGATTAGCAAGATTCTAGGCTTTCGAAACATGTGAGACACTTGTATTTTCATGAATGTTTAATACGACTATTTATGTAGCGATCACCGTATGTTGTCGAATTTCATCCCGCTAACGGGTTCTGTGCGCAGAGAGGTTAAAAACGGTCATATATTATGTTTCACCGAGTCGAGGCTAAACGATGACACAGATAATATAGAGCTGACTGGGTTTACTGAGCATCGGCAGGACAGAGAAGCTACTTCTGGTAAGACGAGGGGCTGGGGTGTGAGTCTACTTGTCAATAGCAGCTGTTGTGCAATGTCAAATATTAAATAAGTCTCGAGGTATTGCTCACCTGAGGTAGAGTACCTCATGATAAGTTGTAGACCACACTATTGACCAAGTGAGTTCTCAACTATATTATTCGTAGCCTTCTATTTACCACCAGAAACCGATGCTGGCACTAAGACCGCATTCAACGAGCTGTATAAGGTCATAAGCAAACAAAAAAATGCACATCTATAAGCGGTGCTCTTAGAGACCGGGGACTTCAATGCAGGCAAACTTAAATACGTTTTACCTCATTTCTACCAGCACTCCAGACCACCTTTATTCCACACACAGAGACGCATACAACGCTCTCCCTCGCCCTCCATTTGGCAATTCTGGCCAGCACAGACTGGAATATGTTCCGGGATTCATCCAATGGCATTGATGAGTATACCACCTCAGTCACCGGCTTCATCAATAAGTGCATCGTCCACACAGTGACTGTGGGGACAGGCAACATCCGCATCAAGCTGAAGGCTAGAGCTGCTACTTTCAAGGAGCGGGAGACTAATCCGGATGCTTATAAGCAATACCGCTATGCCCTCAGACGAACCATCAAACCAGCAAAGGGTCAATACAGGATTAAGATTGAATCCTACTATCCTACTCAGTCACCGGCTTCATCAGTAAGTGCATCGACGATGTCGTTCCTCAGTGGCCATTGGTGCTGTCACTGAATCCTACTACAGAATCTGTCTGACGCTCGTCGGATGTGGCAGGGCTTGAAAACTATTACGGACTACAAAGTGAAACCCAGCCGCAAGCTGCCCAGTGACGCAAGCCTACCAGATGAGCTAAATGCCTTTTATGCTCACTTCGAGGCATGCACGAGAGCACCAGCTGTTCTGGATGACTGTGTGATCACGCTCTCCGTAGCCGACTTGAGCAAAACCTTAAAACAGGTCAACATTCACAAAGTCGCTGGGCCAGATGGATTACCTGGACGTGAATTCAAAGCATGCGTGGACCAACTGGCAAGTGTCTTCACTGACATTTCAACCTCTCCCTGACTGAGTCTGTAATGCCTACATGTTTCAAGCAGACCAACATAGCCCCTGTTTACAAGGAAGCGAAGGTAACCTGCCTAAATGATTACCGCCGCGTAGCACTCACTTTGGTAGCCATGAAGTACTTTGAAAGGCTGGTTATGGCTCACATCAACACTATCATCCCGGAAACCCTAGACCCACTCCAAATCGCATACTGACCCAACAGATCCACTACACACTGCCCTTTCCCACCTGGGCAAAAGGAACACCTATGTGAGAATGCTGTTCATTGACCACAGCTCAGCATTCAACAAAATAGTGTCCAACAAAGCTCATCACTAAGCTAAGGACCCTGGGACTAAACACCTCCCTCTGCAACTGGATCCTGGACTTTCTGACGGGCTGCC